>NC_066620.1:40604337-40904814 GCF_025201925.1 Gopherus flavomarginatus
TGGTTCTCAAACTTTTGTACTGGTGACCCCTTTCACATAGCAAGCCTCTGAGTGTGACACCCCTCCCCCCAATAAATTAAAAACATTTTTTAATATATTTAACACCATTATAAATGCTGGAGGCAAAGTGGGGTCTGGCGTGGGGGCTCACAGCTCGTGACCACCTGTGTAATAACCTCATGACCTCCTGAAGGGTCCCGACCCCCAGTTTGAGAATCTCTGCCCTAATGCCTGGATTCTTTACTGTTTAGAGTTTTTTTTTTAGTAGGATCTGACTTCACAATTTTGATTTATGGAACATCTTATTTAAAATTAATTGTATAATAAAGTGCAGATGTTATTTTTATTTCAATTATTTATTGACGTTTTGAATATATAATTCCTTGTTTTTATTTTCTTAAAGTAACTTGACCTTGATGACTGAATGGAGGCAGATGGTTACAAAGCTTATTTTAATGTCATACAGACTTTCGTCTGTAGTATCTCCTATTGTCCAGAGTTCATCACCAGAGGGCCTTATTCCAATGGATAATGATTCAGGTAAATGAAATCCATTTTAGCAATAGTTGGGGTTGCTAGTGTTTTATTTAACATAATTTGAATGCTTGTAAGTCCAAAGTTATGAATGGCTACAAACAGTTTTTAATCAAAAGTCTGTAATATATTTATAATTGACAGAGTACTTTAAAAAAACCATACATTAGCATATAAAATCCATCCAGGAAGACACGGTATGTATTGGGACTGGTCCTAGTAGACTACTCTGTCAAACTCTTTCAGTACGTACCTGCAGCCTACCCATTTTGAGCTCCCCTTGTCCTTAGCCCCTAACCCTAGTGGCCAGCATACTGATTCATCTTCCCCATCAGCTACCATCCTCCTGAGTCCCACAGAGACAAGTGAAGGCAATAAGTTTGTTACCACTTTAAGGTAGGCTGAGTTAGGACATAAATCCATTCCCCAGATGCCAGCAGTCGCACACCCCTGCCAGATATACAAAGCTATTGGTGGAGGCTTTGAGTTAGCATCTGCCTTTGCACATGGCCCCACAAAACTAATACTGCCCCTGGTAGGGAACTCTAAGCAATATAGACTGTAAAGTCTGGGCCAAATCTTGCTGAATTTATGTATGTGAAGTACTCCTGTTGTCATCAACCAGGTTACTTTTTTGCAGTTCTTAATTTGTGCCAGTGCTGAGCTCCGATACTTGTAGGAATGGCAATTCATAGCCCCGGCAACTCTGGGCTTGTTGTATTAGTTATTAATGTAAAAAAAATTGCTTGAGCTCTCGTACATTATTACTTGAGCCCTTGCACCTCTTTCATTACAGATTATGCACTGCTTTTTTGAGTATTGTGAGCAGCACTACCTGTGTGCAATTTTTGTTTAAGTTGAATTTAGTTATACATGTCAGATATTGTAAAATAACAATGAACAGTAACTTCTTTTGTTTTAAAAGTTCTTGGATATGTAAAGACTTTTTCCTTTGAGGTGTTTTATTTTAAAATATCAGAATCTTAAACCATTAGCTAACTTGGATAAAGGATCTATTTTCTCACACTCTATTAGAAAGCATTCGTTTGAAGCATAAATATGACAAAGTGAGTGGAAGGAAGACTTTTCTTAACAAAGGCAGAACTGATTATTAGGGAGGTATTTGCTTTTTATTACTAACCAACTGTTTTCTAGTAATGTTCCTAAAAAAGGTCTCTGTGTGTGTGTATAGGGGGAGGGGGTTGTGAATGACAAATGTCAAAATGATGAATTATTATCTTAAATATTCCCTTATTTATAACTTAGAAACTGCAGGTCGGTTGCAGATGATCCTGCATGAGATACAGCCACGAGATACAAATGATTATTTCACTCAAGCAAAAATATTGAAAGAACACCACAGAGTAGACTTTGCAAAACTGACTGACGACGAGCCGGTTGAAAATGTTTGCACAGAAATTAGAGGTAATTCAGAAGCTGCTTTTTAAAATTAAATCAGGATTTTTTCCACAGAACAAGCAATTTTCTGTCCATGATCCAAGTTAGAAGTTATTTGGTATGTATAACATTTCACTTCTAACAATAAATATGTCAGAAGCTAGTTTGTTTATGGGCATGCTTTTAAAGGTTAATTCACTGTATCTCCAGAAGATAATGGTTAATCTGTCTTTTGGCTACAAGAGAAGATGAGTCGTTTGCTGTTGGCCTAGTATCTATTGCCTTGTCTACACTGGCCAGATAATCTTTAACACCTTTATATCAAGCTAGGTTTAAACACAGTTTTTGCTTTGATCCTAGTATAGTTTCCCTGTGCAGTGTACACAAGGCCGGTAGGGAATTTATTAATGCAATAAAGCCCAAATCTTGAACTGACACAATAAAGAGCCTCTGCTTTGAAGATTCCATTATTAAAATAATAGGGGATGTTGTGTAACTAATCCACTGGGGCTGGATGAATTGTAAACTTGTTTTCATACTTTTTTTAAAGTCTTTGTTCGTAGTGATACATAATAATACCTAGAACTATAAAAAACTTGTATTTTATACAGTTTTTAAAGTTAAAAATCTAAAACTTCCAAATGTCTGGACTCATTTATTTTCATTAGTTTAAAGTAGTTATGGATGGGATGTGTTTTTTATTTCATGGAAACAGTACTGTAAATAGTGCTTTGGACTCCCTTTTTATTATAGTTTATGTGATGAACACTAGATGGGGCCATTGAGTTATAAACATTTATAGTTACAAAAGGTCTCATAAAACTTTTGAGTCCAGGTTAAAAACAAATAAGATGTGGTGAATTATAAATTTCTGACTGGTATTGAAGCTTAATTCCAAAACAAAGTAAAACCTATGTTTACTTTTCATCCTGAAGTTGTAGTTATATGTGTGGTTTTATTGTCAATAGAATGGCTTCATTGACCAAAACAAAGATTATCTACCCTTTAAAATATCACACTGATTTTTTTTTTTGTCAAATTGTATGCCAAGCACAACAATGTAGTACAGGAATCTCAAGAATGGAAAATTTTGTTCATATTAAAATGATTTTTGTAAGAAGATTAAAGTTAGGAGCACTAATGATAAAACAAATTTCTATTAAAATTTATTTAACTGAGTTATATGATATTGCACATACTTTATTTTATTTTTAAGGTAAAGAAGGGCAAACATGTGATGTAACAGCTCAGATGGTACTAGTATGTTGCTGGAGAAGTATGAAGGAGATATCCTTGCTTTTAGGGATGCTGTGTAAACTTCTCCCTTTACAGACTGTGTCTGAATCCTCTGATGGGTTAATAGCAGTAGAACAGGTATGAAAATACTTTCTGCTATAAAATCTTGCATTTCTGGAAGGGGTTTCTAAAAATTTCTGGAGGGGGGGAAATATGGAAAAATTGCATTCATTATCTTGTTCTTTATTTTACGTTGTTTATTTTTCAATAAACTGACATGCAAAAATAATCAAAACTGTAGGAGTAAGAGGTGAGGAAAAAATAGTAACAAGTTATTAAATTGTAAATAGTTGCTGGAATTAATATTCTGCTAACGAACTCACGAGATAGTCAATCTTGTTCAGTAGTGTTAGGGCCTTTACCAGGTATACGCTGCAGCCATTAACATTCTGTCCAGTGTGGGATGGTGTTGCACATATTAATTTGGAAATATGAATTTTACTCTATTTTAGTGGATTAAAGACTCAATGGAATGTCTTTGCTTCCATTTTGAAACATGGACGTTCAGACAAGTTGAAAATGTTCTTTTCTTGGACTTCATACTCAGTAATTTTGGGGGGAGAATTATGTTGATTGTTTCTGAGTATCATGTTCTGCATAATATGGTTGATTAAAATTATAGACATTTTGTGGGTTGGTCCCTCTTTTAACTGTCCCCCCACCTCCCACCCCACCGTTTTTAAATTGAAAGACCACAAAAGCTAGCACACTGCCTGGGAATGTTCAAGAGGCTTGAGTTCTGTGTTTACTAGAAATTAGGTTACCACAAGTATTTTATTTGGGAATATTTTGAATTTATTAGATTTCTGTTTTTAATTGATGATCTTTTTCCTTTCCATATGGTTTCAACAAAACCAGTTGCCAACATGGAAAACTGAAATATTTAGCATATACTTCACGTTTAATCTTTTTCAACTGAAAATAAATATTTCATTTTTCTTAAGGTGTTACCACATTCTAGAACAGAATAAATAACAGTATAGTATGCTGATGATCTGATTTATTATGCTGTCTCATGTGCAGTGCCTTGGAAATAATGCTAATTTTTTTTATTCACATATTGTCTCCAGCTCATATGTTTGCATCTGGTTAGCAGCTGTGCTTGTACTGTTGCAAAGCTCTGGAGTTTAGATGAGAGAACAGCAATATGTCTCTACTGTTATATTTTTTAACCTGTTCCAAGTCAAACAGGAATTGGTGTCTTCGAGTTAGTCAGCTCTGGAGCTGGCACCTCCATCGTCACTTGGAAATGCAGCAGCAATTAGTGCTTGCTTCATTAGTGTCTGTCAGGGTATTTAGACACATAACTCTGATTTTCATAGCTAGCTCTGCTTTCATGCCATATATAAACCAAAATGTATACGTTTTTAAAGAGTAATAAACTGACTTTTCAGTCAAGTGGTTGAATAGTGGTATCTTCATTTACCTAGGATTAGCAGGAAAATACATGTAGACTGGTTGACTATATCAGGGGTAGGCAACCTACAGCATGCAGGGCTGAAGCCCCGAGACTCCTCTCCCTGCTGGACAGAAGTCCCTACCCCCACCACAGGGCAGAAGTCCTGAGCTTTCCACACACCCCACACCCCCTAGTCTGGGAGGTGGAGAATAGGGGAGGAGGTGTGGGGGGCTCTGTGAGCCACAACTTTAACTGTAAAAGAGCTGCATGTGGCTCATGAGCCACAGTTTTCCAACCCCTTAGAGCAGGGGTACGCAACCTATGGCATGCGTACCGAAGGTGCCGCGAGAGCTGATTTTCATTGGCACGCACGCTGCCCGGGTCCTGGCTACCGGTCCAGGGGGCTCTGCATTTTAATTTAATTTTAAATGAAACTTCTTAAACATTTTAAAAACCTTATTTACTTTACATACGGCAATAGTTTAGTTATATATTATAGACTTATAGAAAGAGACCTTCTAAAAAACATTAAAATGTATTACTGGCATATGAAACTTTAAATTAGAGTGAATAAATGAAGACTCGGCACACCACTTCTAAACGGTTGCCGACCCCTGGACTATATGTAGTAAATAAAATTGTGTCTTGTAGCTAGAAAAATGAAACTGTTTCTTTAGTCTAAAAATAATTAATAAAGTTGTATACTGCCATAGTAGTATTTGGGAATTTTAACTTCAGAACTTGTATTATCCTAATTAATAGATAGTCTTCATGAAAACATCAAACCATTGAAATCCTTTAGTGGATATTCTGTTTGTGTGCATTTTTAGTGTAATAATGTTTGACTTATTTACATAATCTATATAAACAGAAGAAAACATAACTGTAAGCTCCTTTTTATGTGGCAGCACCAGATTGTGGCATCACTGGTCCAAAGTAAATGAAAATATTCCTGCTGACTTTTATAGGTTTTGGATCAGATACGTGATGCAATAGACATCCCAATAAGGAATTCTCGCTCAGCGTTCTCCCTGGTGCACTGGGGCAACGTGTGCTGTAATAGTAGCTCCATTGCGCTTGGAAAGGGTGCATACGCTTCTCCCCACATTGGGCCCAACGCTGCTGGCACATGCAGAGCAGGGATGGTTAATGTTTCTGCAGTCACACTAACCTGGAGCAATGATACCTACTCTTTCCAGTCTGGTGTGGCTGGCCCTGCACCATGGTATAAAGAGAAGAGGAAGTTTCCTTGCCCTGTCTGCCCCCATATTGAACTTCCGCTGCTTCTTACTTTATTAGATAAACTGTATTTATTTCCTACATGTTAGTTGTGGAATTAAAAAGCTCTCTTCATATTTAAGAAAATATGCATCTTTCAACAATATAGAATACAAATATACCATTTCACTTGTTTTCATGGAAGATGCTGTTTGTGTTAATTGGATCTTGATATCCATTTCCAGTAAGTTATATTATTTGATACCAAGTTCACTCCATTTAAATGGAAGTCTATTTGAAAACTCATGAAAGCAAATTTAATAGCATTGCTCTAAGCCAGGTGAGTAAGACAAGCACCTAATGGACAAACCACCTTGTATAGCACTACCAATCCTTTTCAGTTTTGACCTGTAATATTCCTTTTTTTCCAGTCCTGGGCCTTTCTTGAGTTTAGACTGCTAATTGTGCAAAATCATCTGCTTGGTTTTGTGATGTGGAGAAATAGCAGTGGCAAACTATGATGAGATCAGATTCTTCTCTCACCCATGTCAGGATTTGAACTTGGAAAGTGGTGCTTTGATGTAAGCACTAAAAGTGCTCAGCACTTCAGTTGCTTAGCTTTTCAGTTTCTGTATGAAGAGGGTTGGACTTTCACAGCCAGACCATAGGTCATATGGGAGTCATACCTTTGGGTGAGCAATGGATATTGGCAGCCAGTGGTGGCTCTCCTGTGTCAGAGCATCTGCCACTGGCTAATTCCCAGTGCTTTTTTTCAGGAGTTCTTTTTCAAGAGCTGGCTAACTGAGTGTCTGTCTATAAAGGGGAAGTGTCAGGGAGATGCCGCTCTTGATTGATCCATTCTCTGCAGCTGGCAGGGATAATGCTCTTTTTCTTCTAATTCATTATTAGCCCAGCTTCATTTGAGTAAGACATTAGATTTGTATGGCATTCATACAAAGCCCAGTGGCTGCTTCATACTGTGGCAGTCCTTGGGGCTATGGCTTTGGTCAGGGCTGGGAATGAAGTGGTCCTTGTAGATTTAGGAAGTGTTAGGATGCTTTGAATTTAAGAATCAAAAAGTGAGGAGGCTGACAGCCAGGAGTGGCTGTGGTCTTAATCCTCCTTTTCTCTGCTACCAGAACTGGTTGCTTTTGGGACATATCTTCAGGGTTCATAAAATTGCCATCACTTGGCCAAAAAAGGTAATTTTTGTCTTTGTGCTCATTGGTGTTTACCATTCACATATGAAACTGAAATACAAAGGCTTCAATTTTGCATTCTCTTACTACTGGACTAGTGACTTCAGTGAGATTCTGCTCAGTAGTAAAGACTATGCCTGCTAGTAAGTATAGGTGTGTTTATATATAAAATATAAAAAATGTCAGTATCTGTATCTAGATAGCAGTGTTGCAACTCTTGCAGTCTTTTCATGAGTCTCTGACTGTTTGATATTAAAATCCTAGAACATGCAGTCAAATTTCAGGTCCTCATGGTTATAGAGAAAATCTTGAAAATGTGAATCCTAAAACTTGAAAAGCTAGAGGCAGAGGAAAAGAACTCCAAATGTATTTTTAAAATATCTTGATTTATGACTTTTCAACACTTGGGATTGCCAATGCTGTGTTTGTGAAAAACATTTCAGAAGGGGAGAGGTTTACATCTGCCTCTGCTTGGAAAGCTAAAATCTTATATGTGCACTAAAATGATATTTGGATTAAAATCCACTCCAGGAGAGAGTTTAGCTTAAATATCTGCAAGTATTGATATCCTTTTCTTCCTGTATCTTAATATATGGATTTCATAATACATGATGAAAAAATATTTAGATTTCCTTTGACTGTAAAAAGGAAAATGTCTTCTGTTTGGTGCCAGCTTTTACTTGACCAGAATTTGGATAAAATGCATTATGAAGCAGTAGAAGTGGAAAACTATATGCACCTGGCTTAAGTTTTGTGATAGTATCCTCTGCAGTTTATAAACTGCGTTACTTTTAGTTATCACTCAAAATGAGTGGGCATGATTTTGTTTCTGAGTTTGTCAGGTTGAACTTTTGTGTATCGGCATTAAAAATGTATAATCATCTTAGATTTGTCTCATGATTCAGTTATCTGCTTTTTGTGTGACTTTAGTAAACAGTCATCATGGAAACTCACTGAGAATAGTAGGTAGTATTGACAAAATTTTCTGTTTTTTGCAGAATAAAATCCTGGCATTCTGAAGATGTACTGATGCTTACACACTTGATTTATTAATAGAATTATAGGACATGATGTCAGTGGCATTTATTCTCTGAAGACAACATTTTAGTGTATCTCACATTTTAAGTGTAGTTCTTGTTATACTAAGCCGTTAAATGGACAGTGTAGACTATTTTTCAAGCTTCTGAAAGGTTTCTAATGACCACAGATTGTAAAAAAGAAAGTATATTTTCTTACTAAATACAGAACTTTTCATTTGGCAATCTGTTTTTCTTTTGCTGTGAACAAAGCTACCCAATTTAAGAAGTAACATGTTTTGAGATGTAAGGGGCCAGCTACTTAAAATATAATAGGAATCCTTTTCTCTTCTCAAATACCCTTCCGAATATTTATTTCCATTCATGTTCTTCCGTGTACATTTGTCTCTGCCCTTTGCTAACAGCCTGAGTAAAACAGCATAAGAGAATCTTGTTTGTAGCTCAGTGAGTTTGTAACTCACATAGGTCACTATAGTCTTCTATAATTTGTTTTGCAGTTAATGACACTGCACTTTTGAGTACAAGAATTGAGTCTAGCATGTTTTATGCTAGTTTTCTTATGTTTAAAGTAAAATGCCTTTCACCACTTGTGTTTTAGTTTTGTATTTTCCTTGCTTTATTGATAACTATCTGTGACCTTTTTAACCTGAGGAAATATTGCTGTGTCTCAGATGAGAGGTATAGAGGCATAAGGTGGTATGGACACCGTTGGGGAACACTTGTTTGAAATATCAGTCTCAAAGTATTTTGTGTAAATAAATGTACATAAATACGTAAATAAATGTCAAATCAGGACTTGCATTTTTAATTTTTTTTTCTAGGTTAAAGATATAGGAGACTACTTTAAACATCATCTTTTGCAGTCCAGGCATAGAGGGGCATTTGAATTAGCTTACACTGGCTTTGTGATGCTCACTGAAATACTCTCCAGGTAAAACCTACATATTCCTTATTTTAAATAAAGCGTGTAACAGTTTTACAAACTATGGCCTTGATTCTGCAACTGGACTGTGCAAACAATGCCTTGCACCTTTGTAGAGCTCAATTGATTTCAATGAGGATTTATATAGCCACAGGTGTACACTGTTTGGAATTAGGTGCATGATATATGACTGTATGGACTGTTTTATTTTAGTTGTATCCAGGCACTCGAGTTGGAATGGTAAGAGTTAAATGGCTAGTTCTTAAAAGAAAAATAAAACAAACAACTCACTCTTTTCTTAATTTCTGTAGTGCTACCTACTGAAAAATTAATAGGAGCACATGGGAAAATTGGACTGAATCCCATGGATCCTGCAGTTTTTTAAATCTGAGAATTAGTGGTAAACTTGCTATATTCAGCAAGCACCTTTATATTTTCCTTGAAATTCTTGTTAATTTTCATTGGATAAACTGTGTATTCTGACTTTTGGAAAATTACCTGAAAATGATTTTTCCCTGTTATTTTATTTTTATTCTTTCCTATGAGAATGAAACCAGCTGAATTGCCTCTGTGTCTAGGTAGAGGTGGATTTTCCTTTATGTGCTTAGCGAATAATTTCACATAATAGTAAAGTGCTTGCAATGCTGCTTTGAGACCTAGGGAAGGGGGTGAGTAGTGACAATATTGAGTTTTTAATGAGACAAACCAAAATGCAAAATATCCCTTAATGACTATGCTTTTCTGAGCAGCAAAGCTGACAAAAGCCTAAACATTTTGTTTATACTTACTGTATTAAAACCTGTCCCTCTTGAAGTGAAAGGGAGTTTTGCCATTGACTTCACTGGAGTCAGGATTTCTTCCCTTGATTTCAGGCAAAGGATCTGATTATTATGCAGATTCACGAAACGGGCGGCTATTTACTTTCTTATATAACCTTTTGTATTATAGCTGTACCAATTTTAGCTGTGTAGGGGGGAATTTTTTCAGAAAGGAGACTAGTGTAGGCTCAGCCACTGGATGCTGAGGTAGCAGCTCATGGGACCTGCTAAGACGGTTGAAACTCAAGTTTTTCAACAGCATGAAGAGTGTCAACCTACTTATAGTAATGTGGTTAGTTTTTTCTGCTTATAAGAAAATTGGCATCATTAGCCACCTTTGAGATACAAAACGGGTGATTTAAAGGTAACCAAATTTGATATATAGAGAAAACAATATGTTCAGATAGTTGAGTCTGTGGAAGAACTAAATCCAGATTCAATGTAGATACCTGTAAAACAAGATAAGAGACTAATCACTGTGGGACCCTGAGACTTCTGGGGCACTTTGGCTTCTGTGCAGGAAACCAATCTTTTATGGAATTCTCTTTTTGAAGATTATTATGGGCTAAGGTACAGGCAGGCCTCTGACACATCAGACAGATCTCCTTGGTCTGTCTAAAGGTGTCCCTGTGATTATTCACGATCATGGACAACTAGTACATGTTGTGGTGGGCTCCCATCCAGCTAGACAACTTCCTTAAACAACATCTCATCTATATTATTCCATCAGCTAAGTGAATCCCATCTGGATGGGAATAGGCCTGCACATTTGTACTTGATGTTTCTTACCATATGCCAGGTTGGGATACAAAGAATTATTCTGCTTTCTGTTGGGTAACAGCTGCTACTTAATATCTATTCCCATAGGTTTAATATCAATATTTACTATTACATCCAAGTCCTTATAAGTCTGCAGAATGAAATATTGGGCCTGGAACAACCTTTCTTTTTTAACTGAAATTAATTAATTACTTCTGATGTCCTCTTTTGCAAATCTCTGGAGTAATCAAACTCCTTCTCTTTCTTATCTAAATTTGTAACTTTAATTCTGCTTCAAATGAAGCTAACAGTGAAATCAAATGACTGTCCTTAGAATTGAAATACTAAATGCCGTGTTGTAGCCATGTCAGTCCCAGGATATTAGAGAGACAAGGTGGATGTTGGTCCAATAAAAGATATGACCTCACCCACCTTATCTCTCTGAAATGTTAAACAGAGTCAGCATTTGTTTGAATTTTAATTATAAATGATTTGAAATTTCTTCAGATATAAAGAGAGTTCAGAATTAAACAATCAAACGACGACATAAATACAAATAGTAGATCTGTATTGAGAGGATATCTTGTGTGTTGAATATAAGGGGGAATTTGCGAATTTGATTGCCACTTTTCTTTTTTAAGGGTCTTCCCCGCTCCTATCAAATTCAAGGGGAATTTGCCATGTGATATTATTTTTATAATGTCAAGACTTTTGTTAGGTGAATTTGAAAGGTAAAAAGACACAGACTATGCTCCAGAATATATATGATTTTAATAAACTATGCTCTAAATCAGAGGTGGGCAGACTACAGCCTGGAGGCCACATCTGGCCCTCCAGCCTGTTTAATCCAGCCCTTGAGCTCCTGCTGGGGAGTGGGTTCTGGGGCTTGCCTTATTCCTGTGCTCCAGCTGGGGAACGGGGTTGGGGGCCACTCCAAGTGTGTGTGCCAAGACTCCCGGAAGCAACAGCATGTCCCCCCTCCGGCTTCTACATTTAGGGGTATCCATGGGGCTTCGCGTGTTGCCCCCGCCCTAAGCACCACTCCCATGGCTCCCATTGGCTGAGAAATGCAGCTAATGGGAGCTGCTGGGGCGGTGCCTGCAGACGGGGCAGCGTGCAGAGCCGCCTAGTTGTACCTCCGCGTAGGAGCCGGAGTGGGGACATGCTGTTGCTTCCAAGAGCTGCGTGAGGTAAGCGCTGCCCGGAGCCTGCACCCCTGACCCCCTCCCACATCCAACCCTCATCGCCAGCCCTGATCCCTGTCCTGCACCCTGAACTGCTCATTTCTGTCCCAACCCTAGAGCCTGCAGCCCCAGCCAGAGCCCTCACCCCCTCCTGCACCCCAACCCCAATTTCATGAGCATTCATGGCTCACCATACAATTTCTATACCCAGATGTGGTCCTCAGGCCAAAAAGTTTGCCCACCCCTGCTTTAAATAGATGACAGTGGGCAAAGAGTAGTCGATGGGATGAAACAAAAGGCGATTAATTAGGGATGTCTAGTATGCATCTTTTTAGTTTCACTTATTTTCTAATGCCTTGTGTACTGTTAAACTAGGAGGTACTAATAACTGGCTGAATCATAGATTGATGGCTGTGAACTCATTCTTCAGTTAACATCTAAGGATAAAGTAATCACATGACCTCACCTGAAACAAAAGGAGTTTTGAACTGAGTGACTGAAGGTTTCTACAATTTGTAAGGCATGAGGGAGGAATAGCTCAGTGGTTTGAGCATTGGCCTGCTAAACCCAGTGTTGTGAGTTCAATTACTGAGGGGGCTACCTGCAGATCTGGGGCAAAAGATAAGTACTTGGTCTTACTAATGAAGGCAGGGGGCTGAACTCAATGACCTTTTAGGGTCCCTTCCAGTTCTATGAGATAGGTATATCTCCATGTGTGTGTGTGTGTGTGTATATATATATATAGATATAGATATAGATATATATCTCCGTGTGTGTGTGTATATATACATATAATTTCACTGGTGGGAGTGGGGAGGCAGTAATCAAAGTATTATTGGGGGGAAAATAGTCATGTGACTGTTCAGTGGGAGTTTATGGGTAGTGGTTTGGACTATAGCAAAGGGAGGATGGTTATGAAGAGGGGCATAAATTGGGTTGGATGATAGCACCCAACCTCTCTTGGCTCCCCTCAGGTGAGGGAGGCATGGCATTCAACAAAATAGCTCTGCCAATGTACCCCAACCTTCCTGCGTCCCCACAGCTCTGCTAGCGAAATTCAAACACCCTGGGTCTGACAGCTCTGCCAGTGCATCCTCGAGCCCAAGAGCTACCAGTGATTTCCAACCATACCACAGCCATTGTGTTCCACAGCTCTGCCAGTGTACCCCAACACTGCATGAAAACTATTAATGAATGCTGGAAGATCATTAATTGGGAGGGGTCACGGAGATGGGGCCATCTGTTGGACAGGGGTCAGAAGATCTTTCTCTCATACATAAAACTGTCAATTTTTTAGAACAGGAATACTGTCTGTAATTTTGTTTCTGCCCTCTTTCAGCAATGTCCCAGTGTGTCCCGTTAACTGTCACCTTTACTCTGCCAATGCTGGAGTTGATGAAATGTATAAGCGCTTCACATCCTTTTACAATCCAGGCATTATTGGATATTCTCCAGGCTATGGCTCCTTCAAAATTGGTACTCCCATTAAGGAGGCCATACTGAAGTCCGGTGAAAAATTTGGCGCATACCTGCCACTTGTGCCCTGTCTCTTGTTAATCTGAATTTTCTGCTTTCTCAGTCTACCTTGTCAGTTATTCTCTGTAAATCCTCCTTGGTCAGTGCTGTGAGGTCAGTATGGGCTGGTAATCGGAGGTTATGCACAGTCCCACCATATAATGACTCTCCTCCAATTTCATCTCTCAGGGCTACAGTCATTACTGCTTCCAGTACCAAATTAAACAAATCTGATGATAGCATGCATCCTTGTCTCACTCCTACAGTCATTCTGAACCATTCAGTCAGCTTTATGTCAGCTGTCACTGCACTCATCAACTTGCTGTGGATGCTTTCTATCAGCTTGATCAGCTTTTTGTTCTGCTCAATGCTATCAAAAATTTATTTGATGCCTATAAAGTTGTAATAGGTTTGATTGTGTTCTGTGTACTTTTCCAGTATCTGTCTTATTACAAATAACTGATCTACTGTGCTTCATCCTGATCAAAATTAGGATGACAAGCAGTTTAAAAAAATGAATCAGAATTAATTGCCTTGTTAACAATAGAATACCATTTATTTAAATATTTTGGGTGTTTTCTACATTTTCAAATATATTGATTTCAATTACAACACAGAATACGAAGTGTACAGTGCTCTCTTTATATTCTTTTTGATTACAAATATTTGGACTGTAAAATGATAAACAAAAGAAATAGTATTTTTCAGTTCAGCTAATACAGTACTGTAGTGCAATCTCTTTATCATGAAAGATGAACTTACAAATGTAGAACTATGTACAAAAAATTGCATTCAAAAATAAAACAATATAAAACTTTAGAACCTACAAGTCTACTCAGTCCTATTTCTTGTTCAGCCAGTCGCTCAGACTAACAAGTCTGTTTCTATTTGCAGGAGATAATGCTGCTTGCTTCTTGTTTACAATGTCACTTGAAAGTGAGAACAGGCGTTCGCATGGCACTGTTGTAGCTGGTGTCGCAAGATATTTACATGCCAGATGTGCTAAAGATTCATATGTCCCTTTATGCTTCAACCACCATTCCAGAGGATATGCGTCCATGCTGATGATGGGTTCTGTTCGATAATGATCCAAAGCAGTGCAGACCGATGTATGTTCATTTTCATCCTCAAAGTCAGATACCACCAGCAGAAGGTTGATTTTCTGTTTTGATGGTTCAGGTTCTGTAGTTTACACATCAGAATGTTGCTCTTTTAAGACTTCTGAAAGCATGCTCCACACCCCGTCCCTTTCAGATTTTGGAAGACACTTCAGATTTTTAAACTTTGGGTCAAGTGCTGTAGCTAACTTTAGAAATTTCACATTGGTACCTTCTTTGCTTTTTGTCAGATCTCCAGTGAAAGTGTTCGTAAAACAAACAACGTAGTGGGTCGTCATCCAAGACTGCTATAACACGAAATATATGGCAGAATGTGGGTAAAACCACAAAGCAGGAGACATACAATTTTCCTCCTCAAAGTTCAGTCGCAAATTTAATTAATGCATTAATTTGTTAACAAGCATGATCAGCATGGAAGCATGTCCTCTGGAATGGTGGCTGAAGCATGAAGGGGCATACGAATGTTTAGCTTATGTGGCACGTAAATACCTTGCAATGCCAGCTACTAAAATGACATGGGAATGCCTGTTCTCACTTTCAGATGACATTGTAAATAAGAAGCAGGCAGCATTATCTCCCGTAAATGTAAATAAAACTTCTTTGTCTTAGCAATAGGCTGAAGAAGTAGGATTGAGTGGACTTGTAGGCTCTGAAGTTTTACATTGTTTTGTTTTTGAGTGCAGTTATGTAACAAAAACAAATCTACATTTGTGAATTGCACTTGAACGATAAAGAGATTGCATTACAGTACTTGTATGAGGTGAACTGAAAATTAGTATTTCTTTTATAATTTTTACAGTCCAAATATTTGTAATAAAAATAATAAAAAGAGGAGCACTGTACACTTTGCATGCTATGTTGTAATTGAAATCTATATATTTATTTGAAAAGGTAGAAAAACATCCAAATATATTTAATAAATTTCAGTATTTTATTGTTTAACAGTGCGATTTTAAAACTGTGATTAATCGCTATTGTTTGTTTTAAATCATGATTAATATTTTTTGAGATTTAAATTGTGTGAGTTAATTGCGATTAATTGACAGCCTTAGTCAAAATCCAGCCTGTTCCTCTGCAAGTGCTGCTCCCACATCCCTCTTGGTTCTCCTCTGCAACGTCTTGATGATTGGTTTTCCTGGTACACTCAGTAAGCTGATTACTCGGTAGCTCTTGCACTTGCTCTTACCGCATTTTTATATGGATTGGTACTATTACCACTTTCCTCCATTCGCTTGGCAGTTGCTATCTTTTGTAAATCTTGAAGAGCTGGTCTATTACCTTTTGCTGTGTGTCCTCGCCTGCCTGCAGCAGTTCTGCAGTTATGTTGTCAGTTCCTGGTGTCTTTTTTTTCAAACTTCTGTCAAGATCTTTATTATTTCTTCTAAGAATTCTGGCCTCTGTTCTCCCTTGTTTCTGCTGGGAAGCTTGTCCAGAAGTATTTCATCTACTGTGTTCTGCACATTGCACAGTTCTTCAAAATATTTTTTCCATTGTTTAGTCTTTACTTGTTTGCCGTCAGTTATTTGTCCGTGTTTGCCTTTCGCTGCTGACCTTTTCAGATTTTTTATTCCATTAGTTTCTCTGACTTTGTGGTACAACCCATGTCAAATTTCTCTTCTCACATTCTCCTTTATGTTGTTTGCTTATCTGGTTATTTTCTTTGTTTTCTGTTTTATCTGTCTGGTCAGACTTGTACTTTGCTCTTAGACTTCCGCTCTCCTCCTTGTTCTTTTCAGCTTGCTATGCTTGTCACTCAGCGGCAGCACTTTATCTGTTATCCACCTCGGTTTCTTCGTTTTGGCCCTGTAGCACAACACTTGTTCAGCAGCTCTTGTAATTCCCCCTCCCCCTATTTTTTAATAGTGTTTGGTGTCTCTTCAGCATTCATTTCTTCTTTCACCAGAGATAAGAAGTTTCTTCTTCACGACTTCTTTATGTTCATTCTGGATATCTGGCCCTTTCGTTCTTTGCCCATCAGGTATCTCTGTCCACTTCCTGTGCGGGTTTCTTTGTTGAAATAGCATGTTCATTATCACCAGGTTGTTACTTAGTCTACTGAATTTCTGCCTTTCTCTTCTCACTTCACTCAGTCCAAAATCTGCCTGTTGTATGTTATACAGTTACCGTTCAATATACCGAGAGCTCTGTAACCCTCTCTGTTTCATTAATGGAAACATTAATGTTTCAGAACATAATGGAATGTCCTCCCACAGTTACATTTATAGGGCTTCATTCATTTGGGAGGAACAGAGTGGATTGATTTAAGTTAGTGGTTTTCAAACATCTTAGGCTGCATATCCCTTTCCAAATAATGTAATCTACTGCCTACCCCATCTGAGACAAGATGATAATATATCCATGATCAGATTGCCAAGGCTTACTAAATAAAATGCATTCTCTGCCATTACAGGATTTTTCGTGTACCCCCTGATGAGAACTCATGTACCCCTACAGGTTTGAGTACCCCAGTTTGAAAATCACCAATTTAAATCAAAGTGACTTAAAGCACTGATTTTAATCTTGTTTTGCATTTGTATTTTTTAGTTACTTTCCTGAAGTAAAGGTGATTATAATTGGTTGGTAACCAATAAAACATATTGATTTGCAACTAAATATAGTTTTTACACTAAATTAGGTATTAATTTTTGCTATACATGTTTTTAGCAGTTATGCAGCTTGCCGTACATTTATTCAGAGTCTTAATTTTTACATTTTTTAACATGTTAGAAAATGGTGACTGATGCGTTTACAAAATGATGTATTTATTTATTTATTCTTGTGATGTGTCACACACTATTTGGATGGGAACTGGCATTCAATGACAAATGTCCAATGTTAAGCAGCATTTAAATTTTGTATTAGTTAAATAAAACCTGCCTTTAAATGTGCTGGATACATAAGAAAAATATTAATCTAAACATGGTTTTCATTTAAAATTGTGTTATACTTTCCTTCTTTAATAAGTAGTTAGCGAATTGAACTAATTGTTTCAGGTGACCACGTTCAAATTTTAGAACCAGTGGAGCTCATCCTCACACCTAGTTTTTATTTATAGATGGAAGAGGAAAGCAAGCTTTCTTGCATTTTCGTCTCCAAATTGGCTTCACAACTTTGAATGAATTAGTCATTGAACTGAAAAGTTGAATAAACTGAAATGAAGAGAATATTTTCCTTGTATGAGCAGAAAAAGCTACTGCAGTCAAAAGATGGTTTAACACTTCAATAAACTGATTCCATGTTGTTAGCCAATGACTTCACTCAGTAGAGTGGTTTGACTTTCTTTAAAGCATTGGTGACAAGCATGCACTGTTTAATTTTTTTTTATTTAATAGATTATAGTAAGTTAGGCCTTCACATAGGATGGTAGTTTAGAGGTGCACTACCTGCTTGAAATGGAGCTGTGAAAAGGGGAGAGGGAAGAGAAGCAATGTAGGGAAACCATGCTGGTGCCCAGTCCTAGGGAGGGATTGGGTATCCAGGAGTCCTTCCTTTAACTGGCCCTTACAAAAGGTAGAGGACCTACTGTGACTGTTGCTTAGCTACGTGGCATGCTAGTTCTTTTCTTTTCCTTTTCGTTTTTGCTGGGTAGGGAGGGAATAAGACTGACAGATTGTGTTTTTAAATATTTAGGTGGTGGTCAGATACTACAGTGATGGGGTCGATAAGAACCTAGCGAGTTGGAAATGGAACAGGGGACAGCAGTGGCGGTAGAAATTTGATGTATTTTTAACACTTAAACTGAGGAAATATGATGTTGGGGATGGGAAAGAAATAAAATAAAAGTGGAAGGCTCTCTTCAGCCTTAACTTTCTTCCTTCCCCCCGCCCCCATTTCCTGTCTTCTCTCTTAACGTTAGACTTCTTATTTCAACCACCCAGCTAGTCAAATGGGGCTAACAGGAGGCCACCCAGCTACTAAAATGAGAGAATAATTAGGACTTGTGTTTTGGCAGCAGCAAATCCTACAGGGTTAATATAATTGCAGTTGTATTAACAAATGATGATCAGTTATGGTTACAGGCTGTGTCAAGGCAAATGTTTTAGTGCTTTTAATAATAATATAAAATGGCATTAATGGAAAAACTAATTTTAACTGTGAAAGCTACATTTGGAACGGCTATATAATGGTTAAGGAGTGGGTTTTATTCTGGCTGACTAAATTATATTTTGCTGAACTTTGGGCAGTGCCTGGGACTGAAGTAGACTTGAAGTTCTGCTCCTGCCCAAAAGTCCTTTCCTTGAGGCTGTTCCTGTAATTTTGACGAAGTATTTATTTTTAGGGCTATTTGCCCTGTGGGAGTGTTTTATAGGGAATGCCAGATTGTATAACTGCAGAGGAAAAATACTTCATGGCAAGAGTGCAGTTTAGACACTTGACAAATAAGTCAGAGTACTGGTTATGAATTGTACCCTTGTTTTTTGCTGTCTTCACTAGCTGCATGTTTTTTTTGTGTGTGTATTTTACATTTAGAATTATTTGAATGTATTTTATTTTAAACTCTTTTAAGAGACCTAGCATTATAAAAGCTTTGCAATACTGCTGCTCAGGTTTGCAGAAGCATTTTATTTAATTCATTTGTACTGAACATACACTCATTTCATAAACTTTCAGGTGTGTTGTGTATGACTAAGCTATAGTTAAAATCAGCATTAGCCAGATAGTGCCACCTTCAGTCTACATCCAGTCCCCAAGGTGATTTCATATTGCACAAAGGCACTATAATGAAGACAAACCAGCTACTTACCTAACCAATTCCTTTAAACATTAGACTCCTTCATAAATGGCCTGCCTCAGGCAGAGGGATGAGTACACACATGGGCCTTACGTAACACTCTGAAGGTCAGTAAAATCAGGCTGTGATGAATAGATTAGAGAAGTAAAGTTCCAGAGGGCAGTATCCTCCATTAAGAACACTCTGACTAGGACACTGTTTCTCAAATGCGGCTACTGTGGCTACATGCAGCCACCAGGGGGTTTCCCTGCGGCCACGGCAGTTTCCTGGGCAGCATCAGCCCCTCCGCTTCCTCCCTGTTACTCCTGCATGTGTTGCCTCTCTGGAGATACAGGTGGGGGACACAGTGCTTAAGGAGCAAGATGAGGGGGTGAGAAGGCTAGCAGTGGGCAGGGGGAAGGAGGCGAGCGGCAAGGTGAGTGGCAGGGGGCCCTGGCGGGGGGAGTAAGGAGGCAAGCAGTGAGCCTTGAGTAGGGGGTCTGGCTGCGGGCAGGGAAGTGAGGAGGTGAGCGATGAGCCACCCAGTGAGCGGGAATTCTCGCAGTGGGTAGGGAGGTGTCTGTGGCAGGGGAGTGAGGAGTCGAGCAGCGGTGAGGGAGTGAGGAGAGAGACAGCAGGTGAGTAGGGGGTGAGGAGATGAGAGGCGGGCAGATGGGCAGCTGGTAGAGCCCCCCTTTGGTGAGGCTAGCCCCCAACTGCACCCCTTCTGCCTGTGCTCCCACCTCTGGCAGCTGGATCCGTGAGACCTCCTGCGCCTGGAGCCACAAGCCCCCTGCCCAGAGAAGCCCCGAGCACCCCTCCTCCCATGGCTGGAGGAGCCCTGGGCTGGCTGAAGCCCTAAGACTCACCCCCCCCACACCTTCCCAGAGCATCCCCGCCCCCTTGTCCAGAGGAGCTCTGGGTTGGCCAAAACCTCGAGTCCTCCACCTGCGTGGAGGAGCCCTGGGCCAGCCACAGCCGTGCCTCCCTTCTCCTCCCCTCCCCAGACCCAAGCCATCCAGATATGTTTTTCATTATTATTTGGATTTCTATTATGTAAAAGCATTTTTAAATTTACTTCAGAATTGTTATACAGACAACCACTTTTACCAAAAAAGCAAAAGAAACACTAATAAAAAAGACAAGAACCTGCAAAGCACCTTATTTGCATTTCTACTCTGTTAGGTCTGGTAAAGAATAGAGATAACTGTGCATGAAAACATTACATAAATAACCCCCTGAAAACATAACATAAAAAAATTACAGTGTTTGGATGTATATATGTGCATATTACTTTATTAACTTTAGGAAAAATAAATAATTTAGGAAAAAGTGGAAGTGTGACCACCAGCAGAAGTTGGTGGCCACAGTCTGAGGCCACCAAAAAATTTGTTGCGAGAACCCCTGGACTAGGGGCTGCCTAAAGTTCAAATCTGATGACTGTTAACAGAAGCATCCTGGCTGTTCCCAGCTATTAGGAAAAAGTTGGTCTCTTAAGTAGCTAGGAACCAGCTCATCTAGTGTTTTCTAGATGAAACTTTATGTCCAGTTTTTGAGATATGGAAAAATCCATGGGTAAGTGAAACACACTTGCACCCACATTCTCCCTGCGCCTTCTCTCTTGCTGCCTTCCCCACACATCTGTACAGGTTACAGGGTGAAGACGTGGGGAAAACGTCGTTCCCTTCCACCTCATGACTTTGCACAAGGGTTGGCTACATTCCTGATAGGGGAATGTACAGGAGCTGTGCTAGGTAGAGATGCTAGTAGGGTTAGCCACCTCAAAGTGGGAGAGGGCATGGCCATGGACTTGAGCCAGAACAGACGGCTGCATACTGCACCCTTTGAAATGTTGGTGGGAGCTCCTGATCCAGTCTTTGATCCTCATAGCATTCCCTGAGAAAACTTGCTGAGTCAGATGTGATCCCTCTAGTGGCTTCTACTTCTGTGCAGCACCTCTATTTCTGCCCTACAAAAAAGTGTTCTGTGGCTTAAAATGCTAATCTCTTCAAGATATTAAAATACTGTAATTACCATTTAATACAGCATACCAGGCATTTAATACCAGATCTATTTCAGTGTCTCTAATTTTGTTTTTGTTTGCCTGGACACAACTCCCGTGCTTGGTATCCCCAAATATGTAAGGCATATGAGTAATCCCATTTTTCAAAATGGGTTGTATATTTCTCCCAACTTTGGTCAAGTCAAATCAATCCTACACATTAATAAAAAATGGTCTTAGTTAATAAAGGTAAATAGCACTCTCTGCAACAGCAATACGGCACAGTTTATTATCTTTTAATTTTGTTTTGAACTTGTTTATCCTAAATACTTATGCATGCTTATTTGTGTCTCTGTAGATGTACTAACGAGAGTCTACGTACATTGCCACAGCAATGGTTGTACAACGTTTTAGAAGAAATTAAATCTTGTGATCCTTCTTCTAAACTATGTGCAACTAGACGCAGTGCTGGAATTCCATTCTACATACAGGTACCTACTAATGTTGCACCTGTAACTTCATATGACTGCATTTATTTTATTGCCACATCATTGTGAGGCATATAAATCCCTGAGGAGTATCAGTTAGTACATTGTGAGATTGACGAGAGTTTACTGATTTCACCCATTTTGGGTCAAATTATTCCCCTTCTAGATACTTTGTGAACATAGATGCGGGCAGGAGTCCGCATTTTGTCCCAGTTTACATTCATGCAATTGGGATTACAAAATGGGAGTATAATTGGCCGTGAGATGTGGATCTATTGACTGGTGTTTCTGGAGGATAAGAGCACATGAGATTTGTGGTTTCAGTGTAGTATCTGTCAAATGTGTAATAGTTCAGAGATTGTAAATATAGCTGCTTATTTTATTTGATAAATAAAAATGTGGATATTGCATTGTGAAGAATATGCCTGTTTTCATTTGAGTGTTCCATTATGGAGCTGAACTCCATTTTAGTGACACTAATACTGTAGCAAATGGAAATTCTTCTGTATTTGATAGATTATATTTGTAATTGGGAATATGAGTCAAGAACCTTCATTCTTATGTTTGTAATTTACACTATACATTTTATGATGATTGGATTTTTTTGTTTCAAATAAAATATGGTTGAGCAATTCTACCCCTCTTCGAAAGCCAAAAATTCAACATTGTTGAAGTTCGGAGACAGGAGGGAAAATGTTTTTACTTTTTCTTGTCCTTTTCTTTTGTTTTCTTCCCTTTCTCTTTCTCTTTCTCTTTCTCTTTCTCTTTCTCTTTCTCTTTTCTTTTTGTAAAATATTACAGATTGTGCAGTGATGGCAACTGATTTATGCTTGAGAAAATCCTTTACTATCAATGCAGATTTTCTGTATAAAAAGAATATTTGAGAGAGACTGGGTGGTGTTGGGAATTGTTTGTAAGCTCTTTCTCTTTTTAAGCGCACATCCAGACTAACCCGCGGCATCGGCGGGTTAAAATCGATTGCTCGGGGATCGATATATCGCGTCTAGTCTGGACGCGATGTATCGATCCCCGAGCGCGCTTACATCGATTCCGGAACTCCATCAACCCGAACGGAGTTCCGGAATCGACACGGAGAGCCGCCGTCCAGACGGGTGAGTACCTCGATTTTAGAAATTCGACTTCAGCTACGTTATTCCCGTAGCTGAAGTTGCGTATCTAAAATCGATTTTAATACCTAGTCTGGACGTGGCCTAAGTTTTTCTTTCAAATCCAGCTCTGATTGATAAAGATAAAAAATTCTTACCCTCTGATATTTGCAAGTGGTATACATGAAATTAATTTGGTGGCTTCAGCCCTATTGCTGGGGACAAGTGTTCCCATCCATATCACAAAACTTAGCACAGTTAGCACTAATTGACACCATTAATAGCATTCTGAGAAGCCAGGTTATGAATTGGCATCTGTAAGCAAGATGGATAAGCACTAAATGAGGATAACATTATCCTTTTTTTTATCTAAAACTGGTCTTTGTAGGCCGAGGTTGACATACATTGGTGGGGAAGTTTACACTGCCACTGTCTGTACCATACCTATTTGGATAAACTAGTCTGGAAGGTGCTGTTTGTCAGTCCCGGAGGGAGTACTAAATTCACATCGTGACAATTAAATACCTATAAATGGAGATTTGGAACTAGCTTTGGAATTGAACTGAAACCATTTGACTGAAGAAATGAGACGGATAAAACAAAGATAAAATATGTACAATTTTCTTTCTGGTTTTCCATTTTGTTTTTCTTTGATGAATAACTCCAAGCACACTTGTGATTCTCAGTAAAATTAATGAATCCTGAAACGGACTGTTGCATTTAAATAATCCAAACTATAGATTGTAGTATGTATTATAAAGTATCCTAAAAAGATAGCATTAATACATAAAAGATCTTGTTTTGTTGGTCATAAATGCAAGACTCAGTGTGGCCTTTTGCTATCAGTCTCCTGAGACATGTTTTACTGGCTCAGTAAACTTGCTCTGTTGTGTTTTAATGCTTTTATAATATGTTCTGTAAGGTTACATGCTTTTTAAAATTACTCTTTCAGATTAAAAATGTTGCTACCTAAAATAAACCTTTAAACTGCAGAGAGCAATTCCTTTTGGAAGGATAAGAGGAAGTAGTGGGAAAGGGGCTTTATTTCATTTTTGTACTATTTGTTATCATAGCATTACATTTTTAGCCTCCTTATGTTTTTGCTGAATGTTAGTCTGCCACATATTCCCCTCCATTTTATCTCCATACTCCCTCCATACTTCCTCTCTCTTCTCTCCATGCTCTATGTTTTCCCTCAAAGATACTGTTAAAAGTGCCAGATACTGTTTTTGTGTATGCTTTCAGTTTCTGCACTCATCAGTGCCTCCATTGGCTGAATAGCTCAGACGTTTTGCTTTCACATTTATTTTTTGCAATGTGAGATGATATTAAATGCCTAAATATTGGTTATTGAAATGGATTCTATATGAGGTTCTTCTCTGTAAAAACAGAGTTAAAGACATTGATTCTTTTCCCCCTGAATGTAATCTAGTCTTGCTGTGTTTTTTATTTATTTATTTATTTATTTATTTGATTATCTGGGTATCCCTCTCTCCTGCCCCCTTCCTTAATATTGCATCACTTCTGAGCACCTGCATTCATAAGCATCTTGACTTTTTTATTGTTCTTGTAATAAATATATAGTTAAACTAAAATTTAACCAGTTCAGTGACCTTTGGACAGGTGGTCCTCTTCTAAAATCAGGGTGGACACGTTGTGCTCTGGACTTGGTGTTTCAGTGAAGTGTCTCTGACAAGTATTTTTATGGTGTCTGAAGTGTGCTCCACAGGTTGAAAGGATTGTGCTCAAAGAGTTAGTAGAATTAGTGACTACTTTCATTTATAGAAACCGTGCACTGTAGTACTAGTTTGTAACAAAATAATGTTTAGTTAATTGTTTTTAAAATGAGGATGTTACAGCAGTACACATTTTATTGTCCATTTTGATTGTCATAGTAATTATTAGGGCTGTCAAGCGATTAAAAATATTAATCATGATTAAAAAAATTTATCATGATTAATTATGTGATTAATTGTGATGTTAATAATAGAATACCATTTATATAAATATTTGTGGATGTTTTCCACATTTTCAAATATATTGATTTCAGTTACAATACGGAATACAAAGTGTACAGTGCTCACTTTATATTTGTTTTTATTATAAATCTTTGCACTGTAAAAAGAAAAGAAATCGTATTTTTCAATTCATTTAATACAAGTACTGTAGTGCAATCTCTTTATCATGAAAGATGAACTTACAAATGTAGCGTTATATGCAAAAAATAACCGCATTAGAAAAATAAAGCAATGTAAAACTTCAGAGGCTACAAGTCTACTCAGTCCTATTTCTTGTTCAGCCAATCGCTCAGACGAACAAGTCTGTTTATATTTGCAGGAGATAATGCTTCTCGCTTCTTGTTTACAGTGTCACTTGAAAGTGAGAACAGGCATTCTCATGGCACTGTTGTAGCCGATGTCACAAGATATTTGTGTGCCAGATGCGCTAAGGATTCATATGTCCCTTTATGCTTCAACCACCATTCCAGAGGACATGTGTCCATGCTGATGCTGGGTTCTGCTTCATAACGATCCAACGCAATGCAGACCAACGCATGTTCATTTTCATCCTCTGAGTCAGATGCCACCAGCAGAATGTTGATTTTCTTTTTTGACGGTTCAGGTTCTGTAGTTTCTGCATCAGAGTGTTGCTCCTTTAAGGCTTCTGAAAGCATGCTCCCCACCCTGTCCCTCTGAAATTTTGGACGGCACTTCAGATTCTTAAATCTTGGGTCTACTTCTGTAGCTATCTGTAGAAATCTCACATTGGTACCTTCCTTCTATTTTGTCAAATCTGCGGTGAAAGTATTCTTAAAACAAACAACATGTGTTGGGTCATCATCCGAGACTGCTATAATGTGAAACATATGGCAGAATATGGGTAAAACACAGAGCAGGAAACATATACTTCTCCCCCATGGAATTCAGTCACAAATTTAATTATCATTTTTTTTTTAAATGACTGTCATCAGCATGGAAGCATATCCCCTGGAATGGTGGCCAAAGCATAAAGGGGCATATGAATGTTGGCATATCTGGCACGTAAATACCTTGCAGTACTGGCTACAAGAGTGCCATGCAAACGTCTGTTCTCTCTTTCAGGTGACATTGTAAATAAGAAGTAGGCAGCATTATCTCTCGTAAATGTAAACAAACTTATTTGTCTTCTTGATTGGCTGAACAAAAAGTAGGACTGAGTGGACTTGTAGGTTCTGAAGTTTTACATTGTTTTGTTTTTGAGTGCAGTTATATAACAAAAAAAGTACATTTGTAAGTTGTGCTTTCACAAGAAAATGATTGCACTGTGGTACTTGTATGAGATTAATTGAAAAATACTATTTATTTTATCATTTTTACAGTGCAAATATTTGTAATAAAAATAATATAAAGTGAGCACTGTACACTTTGTATTCTGTGTTGTAATTGAAATCCATATATTTGAAAATGTAGAAAAACATCCAAACTATTTAATACATTTAAATTGATATTCTGTTTAACAGTACATTTAAAACTGTGATTAATCACAATTAATTTTTTTAATTGCTATTATTTTTTGGAGTTAGTTGCATGAGTTAGCTGCAATTAACTCCAAATTAATCAACAGCCCTAGTAATTATACTAACACAGTGTTTCCTCCTTTCATGTACGTATGAAATAGCTGCATTCTCCTTAGTCTCCACCATTATTTTGAATAGATAAAATACACCAGGTGAACATCCAAAGTGAGAGTTATGAGTGCATATACAACTGTTAACAACGCCCTGTGGATAAAGGTTACACTGTTAAAATACAAAATTCCGGAAATGCAACCGTTAAGATAATATAAGCAGTGTTAATTCATCTACATTACACATGCTCTGTTTTACAGTATGAATTTTATAGTACAGGGCTGCCCGGGGGGGGGGCAAGTCAGGCAATTTGCCCTGGGCCCCGCAGGGGCCCCGCGAGCCGTGGCCTGGCTGCAGTCCGGGTCTTCTGTGGCATTTCGGTGCCGAGGGGGGGGCCCTTCAGTGCTGCTAAAGACGTCGAGCTACTGAAGGGCCCCCCACGCCAAAATGCCGCCAAAGACTTGGACCGCCCCTGGGTGAGTACAAGTGCCCCAGCTCCGCCGCTTTGCCCCAGGCTCCCTGAATCCTCTCGGCAGCCCTTTTATGGTATAAAGAGAAATATATTAAGCATATCTAAAAAGAAAAAATGACTTAACTTTAATGTCATGATTTATTTCTTCCATGTAACTTATTAGTTGTGGCAGAGCGTTTGTGTGCATGTGTCTAGCTGGAGCTTACAAACTACATATACTTCATGCAACTGTCTGGCTTGCTGAATTCATATTCTTTGCCAGTCTTACAGTGGTTGTAAGCACTTTGGATCAAGAAAACTAATGGCATGCACACATTTGCTTAAATGCACCTCAGTATGATTGAAGAAATATTCTTTAGTACACACTCAAATGATTGTATCCAGAGCTGGTTGAAAAATTTTCAACCAAACTTTTTTCTGTTGAATAATTCCATTTTGACAGAAAATTCATTGGGAAAGGTTTCTGAGATCCAGGAAATTGGGATGTGGGGGTTGGAGCCTAGGGGTGAGGGGAGACTAAGACTGAGAGACTGACCAGCCAGGGCACCCCACCATAGAATTGCAAGTAGCTTGGTGGATAGGGCACTCATGTAGGATGGTGGGGATCAGAGCAGTGAGCTGAACATGGGTTTCCTACATTCTATGCAAATCTCTGGCCAATTAATACTTAATTATTTATACAAAGTGGAACAGCTCCAGCAGGAGACGCTGACTGTATGGCCTGATGGTTAATGTTGCTATTATAATCGTAACTGATGACTTTTCTGACTTTTTTTGGTTCTGTTTTTATTGTTGTTTGTTTTTTTTTATTTATGAGGGTGAGTGACTGAAAATGAGACCTTTTTTGAAACTTTTTTCATGAAAAATTTCAAAAAGGTCTCATTTTCATTCCACGTTAGAATGAAACAGTTTTCAAAAACTTTAATGTTTTTGCAGAATGGTATTGTTTTCCAACCAACCCATGTCATATCAAAACTATATATTTTTTTCAAACCAATCAAAGAAAAACAGGATTAAAATCGAAACTATTGTGCAAGTTTCCCTATGGTGCTCAAGATGCTCTGCTTTAAGATCTTATATATGTGTGAGAGAGATGGTAATTGGGCAGTACTGTTAGTAGATAACTAGAAATAACTAATTACTTACGACTTTTTACCTTCTCTTAGGCTTTGTTGGCTTCGGAACCAAAGAATAAAACAAACTTACTGAAAATGACAATGAATGAGTTAGTATCTTTGGCTGTACCTGTGAATGAATCACTCAACATAATCCCTCAGGTGAGAAGTAAAACACATCATGATATTAGGAAATAAAGTTCCCAAAACAGTCCTTTGTCAACCAGTCGTGTTTTTTAAAAGTAGATGTAATTCATTTGTTTTTGATCCACAAACATGCTAAAGGTTCGGGTCTTGAAGCATTCAGAGGTTATGGAGTTATTGGACTCTTCATGCAAGTGAATGAGATGTTCTGAACAAAAATCCTGAACATTCTGTATTGACTCATTTGGTGTATTGACCTCTTTATGTGGTGAAAGTATACTAATTCCTTTTTATTAGAGTTTACATAATC
The DNA here is from genome assembly GCF_025201925.1 of Gopherus flavomarginatus. Classification (NCBI taxonomy): domain Eukaryota; kingdom Metazoa; phylum Chordata; order Testudines; family Testudinidae; genus Gopherus; species Gopherus flavomarginatus. The sequence continues at coordinate 40,632,690 of NC_066620.1, forward strand.
AGATTATTGCCCTGTAATATTTCTGAACAAATGATGAGTAAATTTTAGTATTAAGCAACGTTCCATTTGGAGTAAATAAACAAATAGTTTGTGTTCCGTACATAGCATAGAACAGTAATGAGAACACACACTGAAAAATGACTCTTGTACATACTCAGCTGCTCTTCATGCTTAAATATGTGATCAACAACTTATATTTGTAAATCTTAAAACTGTCCAATTTAACGTCGAATATCTTTATTTTTCAACATTACCGTAGCAGTACTTTAAAAACTTGATCGCTGAACATGGTTTGTACTTAGCTAGTGTTTGTAGTATTTAGTTACTATACCAGCTTGTTAGCTGGTGCAAATTTATGTAGCTCCATCAAAGTCAACTTCAGTGATTACCATCAGCTGAAGATCTAGCCCAGTATGTGTAGGGAAGTACAAGAAGAATACAGTGTCTGGTGAGATAGCCCATGTATTAATCTTAGCTTAAAATTGGCAAGTTTTTCATAAACACCTGTTCCAGATTGGGTTTTTGTGTGTGTTTGTCTAATTTTTGAGGCCATGTCTACATTATAAATTTATGTTGACTCAAGGTACTTTGGCATATAGCTGCCACAATTAGTACATTGCTTGTGTGCATGCATACTTGGCTCCTTGTGTTGGTGGTATGCATACTCACCGGGAGTGCTTGTATCAGTGCAGAGAGCAGTGCACCATGGGTAGGTATCCAACCATGCAACTCTCCACCATTCAGCATGTTGTCTTTTGAGAAGTTTTGGCATTGCATGATGGGGCGAAAATGAATCGTGCAGAGATGACTGGGCACATGAGGTGAATTTCCCAGTATGCATCTGTCTCTATCCCATAATGTTATCTATATCCTGTAATTTTCTCGCTTTTTTTCAAAATCCCACAAACCCACGTGGCCTTCCTCATTGTCTAACATCTCTGAGAGAAGCATTGTGGCTGTATGCCTCTGTACTATTGTCATGAGTTTTGGCAAGCACAGGGTGCACAATCCTGGGGTATTTGCAGAAGCGTAAGAAGAACCAAATGAGTGAGAGGCATGGTCATTCCTTGGAGGACTGATTTCTGTAGGACATAGTGAGAACCAATTCAAGGATTTTGGTGGTGTTCATGGAACAGCTGCAGATGGTGGAGTGGCGCTTCTGGGCCTGAGAAACAAGCCCTAACTAGTGGGATTCCATCGTTATGCAAGTATGGGATCACAAGCAGTAATTGCAGAACTTTTGGATGCGCACGGCCACATTCCTGGACCTGTGCGCTAAGCGTGCCTGAGCCCTCTAGCACAGTGATGCCAAAATGAGAGCTGCACTGACAGTGGAGAAGCAATTAGTGATCGCACTGTGGAAACTTGTAATGCCAGATTGCTACAGTCAGCTGGGAATAAATTTGAAGTCCCCCACGGGGGCCATTGTGATGCAAGTGTGCAGGGCCATTAATCACCTCTTGCTTTGCAGAACTATGACTCAGCAATGTGCAGGACATAGTGGATTCATTTGCAGCAGTTGGGTTTCCGAACTGTGGTAGACTGATAGACAGCACATATGTCCCTATTTTAGCACCAAATCACCTTGCCACAGAGTATATTGACAGAATAGGCTACTTTTCTATGGTTATGCAACCATTGGTGGATCACTGGGGATGCTTCGCTAACAGCAGTATAGACTGGTCAGCGAAGGTGCATGATGCTCGTATCTTCAAGAACTTTCTCTCCTGACTGGAGGATTAGCATTGGGGATGTTGGAATGTCAATAGTGATCCTGGGCTACCCAGCCTACTGCTTGCTCCCCGGCTCATGAAACCGTGTGCCAGCCATCTCAACAGCACCAAGGGAACAGTTCAATTACCAGCTCAGCAGGTGCAGAATAACAGTTGAATGTGTTTTTGGTCATTTGAAAGATTGCTGGAATTGTTTACTCATGAGATTGGACCTTGATAAGAAAAATATCCCAATTGTGTATAGCTGACTGCTGTGTCCTGAATAATATCTGTGAAGCTGTGACGATGCGGTTCTGGCGGGACCCAGCTGAGAGGACCAATTGCTCAGACAGGGAAGTTACAGCCCTAGGCTGGGTTTTTTCCACCTTTAAGGCAAACCAAACCAGCCAGACAAAAGGGACTTTGGTTTCACCCCACTGGTTAACCACAAGTCATACAAGCAATTTCCTTAGACACTTCAGTCACCCAGTATCACCACCAGTGCCACTCGTCCTGAGGATGAATGGTTATGAAAACCAACACCTCAATAAAAGAAAACGGTTCTCTCGATCCCAAAGAATCAAGCCCCAGACCCAGGTCAATATACACATCAGATCTTACCCACAAATCACGCTGTTGCCAATCCCCTAGAATCTGAAATCTAAAGGTTTATTCATAAAGGGAAAAAGGTAGAGATGAGAGCTAGAATTGGTTAAATGGAATCAATTACATACAGTACTGGCAAAGTTCTTAGTTCAGGCTTGGAGCAGTGATGGAATAAACTGCAGGTTTAAATCAAATCTCTGGAGAACATCCCCCGCTGGGATGGGTCATCAGTCCATTGTGCAGAGCTTCAGTTTTTAGCAAAGTTCCTCCAGAGGTAAGAAGCAGGATTGAAGACCAGATGGAGATGAGGCATTAGCCTTATATAGGCTTTTCCAGGTTTAAGAATCTCTTTGTTCTTACTGTGGAAAGTTTACAGCAAAATGGAGTCTGGAGTCACATGGGCAAGTCCCTGCATACTTTGCTGAGTTACAAGGCGTATCTGCCTTCTCTCCATGGGTCAGTTGTGTAGCTGATGGTCCTTAATGGGCCATTAAGCAGGCTAGGCAGAGCTAACATCAACTTGTCTGGAATGTTTCTCAGAAACACAGCACAAATTTGAAATACAGACAGTATAGATCCAATACTCATAACTTCAACTACAAAAAGATACAGACATACAGACAGCATATTCATAACCAGCAACCCATAACCTGGTCTTAGATACCTTATATGACCCCCTTTTCATAAGATTTGGTGCCACTACAGGACCGTGGTTGCAAACCGTGTTCTTTATGGTCCCAGTTTATATCAATAACGTCACAGAAGCAAAGGGCGCAAAGTTTCCACAAGGGTGGAGAGGATGTAGGTGGGGAGGCTGTCTGCTGAGTTTGAACAGACTGGTGCAATGGCTGTTAGAAGAGTGCAACGCAGAGCTATGTGGTTCAGGGAGGCTTTGAAAGACCATTTTAACAGTGAGCCAGAGTAGTATGTGATGGTGTTGTAGTGTGGTCTGTCTGGCCCTACTCTTTTGTGGCCTGGTAGGAATTGTATGGTGAATGCTGTAGGAACATAACATTGTGAATGCACCCATTAATGTTGTTTGTGAATGATTTTATGAGTTGTGTGACACATACTCCAACTGTGGCTTTCACAGGTCAGTGTATGTGAAGATGTGACTGTCTTTAATGTTCCCCAGGGTGTAGTGGTAGGGGTAGTGTAGCAACCTTTGATGCCATTTGGAATGTTGGGGAGAGGGGGAAGGTTTAGGGAGGTCCCAATGTTGAGTTCTCAGTGGGCTTGAGAGGAATGTGAGCCTGGAATTGTTGAACCTGCCAGGTCTACCAGAGTCTGCTGCAGAGTCTGCCTGAGAAGCCCCATTATGTCCTGGTGCATCTCCCTCTCCTTTTCCTGTTGGGACTCCTGGGCCTTTGTCCTCTCCATTCTTTCCTTGTCCATGGTATCTGCAATGTTCATCCACCAGGCCCCATGTTCGTGGTCTGATACAGCACTGGCTTGCAGGATCTCATGAACATATCGTCTCGAGTGTTATTCCTCCTTATCTGGCTCAGGCATTCCGTGAGTGTGGAGGGGGAGACCCTGAAGGCTGCAGTGGCAGCAGCTGGAGATAAAATGCACAGACGCACCATTGTAAGTTTATTCACTATGGAAAGCGAAACTTGAGGTGCTGAACTCACTCGTTTTTCCCCCCCAAAATTTTAAATACAGCATTGTCATTTCTTCTTGGGATTGCTTGTGCATGGTGTCAGTCACAGCACCAGCCACAGTGAGTGTGGCCTGCTGGGGGTTGGTGTTGCGTGATTCTAGTAGTATAGGGCAGTGGCACTGAATACTGGCACCTTTTGTCCACCATTTTCCATTTTAGCTTTTATCTCACTCCTGAGCATAACAAAGGCAGAGAGAGAGCACAGCTGCTTCCGGTGTCCTTAAGCTGCCTGGGCCCATATGCTGCTAGCTTGTGTACTGCAATGATGCCTGCCAAAGTTATCGCTGAGTGGCATGGAAAAGCATTCTACCATGGAGGAAGAAATAGGGCAGTCCTCCCTAGAAACCTTCGGCAGAGGATTGCAGAGTATCTCCATGAAAGTTTCATTAAGATCTCTCAAAAAGTTCCAATTTTCTCCCCCTCCCTGACTATAGGCGAATATAAAGCAGCTAGCAGCTCAACTGGTCTTGATTGTTACCACTACCTCTTCTATTATGAGTAAATTAAATTAATGAAGAGTCAAAAGATGTGTCCTGCTACTTTGGGAGCGCCATCTCTGTTATTGAAAATTTATCTGCACGCATGCCCAAGGTTCCTTCTCCTGCATTGGGCTCACCTGTGCTCGACTGGTGGGACTGGCAGGACTGCAGTGGAGTCAAAAACAGGCTCACTGTGCAGCTCGATCCACTTGGTCCCCTGTCCCCCATACTTCTCCTTGCTATTCCTGGCAGGGGTCTGTCACTCAGCCTCCTCAGAGGCATCAACGATGCTATGAGTAGTGGTGGTTGAGTCTTTGCTGAGTATGGCATGTAGCTTTATGTAAAAGTGGCAGGTCTGCAGCTTGGCACTGGATTGATGGCTTCCCTGCACCCTTCTGGTATGCCTGCCACAGCTACTTGGCTTTCATGCAGCATTGGCGCTGGTCCCTGTCAAATCCCTTCTCCTATGTCCCATGAGCAATCTGTAGATATCGACGTTTCTGTGGCTGCTTCAGAGCTGAACTCTTCTCCCCACACACCCAGGAGGTCCAATGTCTCCTGTTTGCACCAGGCAGGAGCGTGTCTGGAGCATGTAGCTGACGTGGTCAGCTGGGAAGTTGCACACAACAATGGAGAGCTGCTATGTGTGCTTGCCAAGCCAGGAAAGCAGGAAAAAGAATTTCAAAAATTCTTGGGTATTTGAGTGGGTGTGTGTGTGGAGGGGGGCTTCTGGTTTGGCAGTGAAGTTCACAATGCCTGACCAGAGTGGTCAGTCTGAGGCATTGTGGGACAACTGCTGGAGGACAGTTAGGGTCAACATATGTACCTCAGTGTCTACATTTGCACTGCATTAACTGAAATACATCAACAATGACTCTACGCCGCTCGGGGAGATGGTGTTACTATGTTGGTGTAACGAGGCGCTTATAGCTGTGGGAAACAAATCTGAGTGTAGACACATGCACAATTAGATCGATGTAAGCTGCCTATCTTGGTAGTATAGACCAGACCTGAATCAAAAAGTATCTATTTTCTCCCCCTCTCCCCTATCTCGGTTGACAAATTTAAGTATAAGTACCTGAAGCTCAGAAAAGGATGATCGAATTGACTTTACTTAAAAGGTTTGATGTGTCAGATAATCCTGAGAAATTTTGAAAATTGTTTCATTGTAATTAAAGAGAAAAAGTGCAACTTTTATGGCTTGATTTTACTTGTAATACAGAAGGTTCAGGATTTATTTGTCCAGGATAGATTGCTAAGCATTCCGGTTTTACTAGTTGTAGTAAAGAATTTGACACTGATTTCTTCATATGTTTGCTGCTGTTAAAAAATATAAATACATTTATATCCTTCTGTTTCTTTCTTCCAAGAATCTCAATGTTTCATGAATGTGGTGGTAGCTAGAAAAGTGAATCATTTATTCACTTTTTTTTTCACTATGACTATGCTTTTCAAAGCACTTTGCACAGTGCCATTGTATTGCTTTAATTGTTAATAGTAATAGGTTGATTGGAATTTAAAGTGGAAATTAAAAGTGGCATAAATGAGTAAATGGGTTGATTTGTTCATCTCCATGGCTATGGTTGAAGTATGTAATTTGAGGACTTTTCCAACAAAGTAGCATATGTTACAAAACAAATTATGATTTTTTTTCCCCCAGGTTCATGCTTTAAATATTCTGAGGGCCTTGTTTAGGGATACCCGCTTTGGTGAAAACATCATACCTTACATAGCAGATGGAATACAAGCAGCAGTTCTAGGTTTTACATCCCCTGTCTGGGCAGTAAGTTAATCCTTAATACATTGTATTAGTTTGGAGAAGCATGTGGTGATGGTGCTAATCAAAGCGTTTGTAATGTTTGTCAATAATTGTACCACAGCTGATGGAGTTTTTATTAACTGAACGTTCATATGTATTACAGAATGTGATGTATCTTGGCACGATACTGGAGAAAAATGACAGGAAAGCTGCAGTTTGGGTCTCAGTATTGTTATATCGATGTATTTTTTGTGTTGGTTTGATGTAGTGTAGAGTGTACTTCTTTCTAATTTCAAGAGTGACAAAAATAAATTATTTTACAATTAAAAAAAATCTGATTGGCTGATAAATAGTGAGTCAGTGTGTCATGTTAGTAAGAGTCAAGTTTTGTTTTTTTTTCCTAATCATTGGATTGGGTCTCAGTGTAAGATGGTTATCAGTATGTTATTTTTAAAGTCCAATATCTCATGACCTGCCATGGCTAAAAATAAATGCTTTAAACTGCTGGAAACCTGGGCTTATGTTTGTTCCTTGCCCTTAATGTTGCCCGAGGATATGTCTGGACTTTGCAGTAGTTCCCAGACTGATTACTCCGGAAATCATCACTTTCTTAATAGTACTTTCATCTGATTGATGATGATGAATTTGTGATGTTCTTTGCAGGTAAGGGACATGAGCTCTGGACCGTGGTCTCAGTGTTTTGTGATTTATGAAAGCTGTGATTCCCATTGAACTATGATGTGCTAGTTGAATTTGATTTGATTTCTACTGAGTGTTTCACTTGCCTTCAGTTCCCTGAGATCCACTATTTCTGTCCTGGCCATCAACTCTGGTACTATTATTGACAGGTATCATCAATGTTGCACTTTGCAATGGGAAGCTACTCACCATCCTTAGACATGCAGAGATCTACTCCTTTCTTAATCCCATGATAAATAGAGTCAATATTCCTTTTTAGATAATGTAACTGAGAAGGGGTACTTCTTAGGGTCTTGGTAATATTTATCTGAGAAACTCTTAAATTAAATATTACAGAAAACACACACATAGCTTTTGGCTAATTAACATATAATTGTTTTTTGTTGTTTAGATACCATGGTGCATTGTAAATACCTTGGTAAATGTTCTTACACTTTTTGTACTACGTAAAAAGCAGCTTGTTAAAATTTAGATATAAGTGTATGTTGAGGAAACTAAATAGGAGAAAGTAGAAAAATGTAAGAAAATCAGAAAATTCAGATGTAAGTTAAAACTCCTGAGTCTGCAGTACTGTCATTTCTGAGCTTCCATAGCTGTGCTCATTACAGAATGGAATATAGTTTTATATTGCTACTGATCTCTATCTGTTCCATGAGGCAGACAATGACCTCTTTTCAGGGAGGACTGGGAAAAAGCAGAACTTATGAGGCTAAGCATATGGCTCCTAAAACAGGGAGCAGGCATTGCACTGCAGAGGGGAAGGCAGAAGAACTCAGAAAGTGCTGAAGAGAAAATTCCTGTGCAAGGACAAAGAAATGAGAATTTGCCTACTACTAGACTCTCCAATTGCCTGCTATATTAGCATGTATCTTTTGTCTGGTGCCAACCATTGAAAATCCATTCCAGAAAAAAACAAAACAAAAACACTATAGTCTAGGCCCCTACAGTGACACTAGCAAAACTGAAGAATATGCATGTTGTGGAGTGAGAGTTCATACTTTCTGGAGATGTTTGTGAGATGGTCTCTGGGCTAAAGAAGTTGGAGACACTGGTAGATGTTCTTTTCCTTATTTTAAAGATTGGGAAATGGGGCAGAGGTTAGTGATTTACCCAGGGTTACACAGGAGGTTTGTGGCAGAGTCGGGGATGGATACCAGATTGCTTGCTTCCCAGCTCTGATCTTTTAACCATTCAGCCACACAATCTCCTCCATTAAGCTATTTTAGGGCACTGAAATTTGTTAAACTGTTTGTCTGTTCCACTCACATGTTAAATATTAACAAAGAGTCCTGTGGCACCTTATAGACTAACAGATGTATTGGAGCATAAGCTTTTGTGGGTGAATACCCACTTTGTCATATGCATGTAATGGAAATTTCCAGAGACAGGTATAAATATGCAGTCAAGAATCAGTCTAGAGATAACGAGGTTAGTTCAGTCAGGGAGTATGAGGCCCTGTTCTAGCAGTTGAGGTGTGAAAACCAAGAGAGGAGAAACTGCTTTTGTAGTTAGCTAGCCATTCACAGTCTTTGTTTAATCCTGAGCTGATGGTGTCAAATTTGCAAATGAACTGAAGCTCAGCTGTTTCTCTTTGAAGTGTGGTCCTGACATTTTTTTGCTCACCCGTGCTCGTGCTCGACTGGTGGGACTGGCAGGACTGCAGTGGAGTCAAAAACAGGCTCACTGTGCAGCTCGATCCCCTTGGTCACTTATCCCCCTTACTTCTCCTTTAAATCTGCTATTGTGTGTCCAGGGAGGTTGAAGTGTTCTCCTACAGATTTTTGTATATTGCCATTCCTAATATCTGACTTGTGTCCATTTATCCTTTTATGTAGGGAATAATCCACTTTGGCCGATGTACATAGCAGAGAGGCATTGCTGGCACATGATGGCATATATAACATTGATGGAAGTTCATTCACCTGCACGTCCACCAATGTTACGTGTGTCTGACGAAGTGGGTATTCACCCATGAAAGCTTATGCTCCAATACGTGTGTTAGTCTATAAGGTGCCACAGGACTCTTTGTTGCTTTTTACAGATCCAGATTAACAAGGCTACCCCTCTGATGTTAAATATTGTATAGCAAACTACTTTCACCTTCCTGTGCCGCTAAGAGGGATGCTAGATTAGGGACTGTTTGTCTAGTCTAGTATGCAAAATATTCTGTTGCTGTTGTAAAAAATTCTAAATTAAATTACATCTAAATTTGTAATCCAGTTTACAGTGTGGTTTGAAAGCTGCTTAATATCTATTCCATGTTTCTTTATACATTAGGTGAGAAATTCCTCCACTCTTCTGTTTAGTACCCTGATTACAAGAATTTTTGGAGTTAAAAGAGGGAAGGATGAAAATTCCAAAAAAAATAGGTAAGCTCCATCTGATGCTAACTTTACTTTTGCGAAGCATTGACTCAGCCAAGAATAATTTGAAAATGTTGCATGCTTTTATGGATTTATCTGAAGAATAATGTTACAAAAACATCTCAATTCATTTAAACTATGTTGCCAAGATTAAGCTCTTGAGTCAAAAATATCTCCCCTAACGCAGTGAACATTAATTTTAATTTAAAGTGTAATTTTACAGAAAGGGCCTGATCCTGAAAGATGCTGAGCATCTACAGTTCCCAAACACTTCAATGGGAATTACGATGGTCATCACATCTTGGGATCAGACCCCAAAATGATCCTCCAGAAGTTGAGTAACTGGTCCATGATTTTCAGAGCATTAGGACTCCCAGAGAACTGCAATTTATTCTTTTTTTTAAATGTCTGCTATTTTTACTATACAGTGACTCATCTTGCTGGTCTTAGGAACCAATTTTATTTTTGTGTATAAAATAATTAACTGTGAATGTTCTGGCTCTAGTGGTAGTCAATATGGTGGCTGATAGAGAGTTCTGAAATATTTGCTGATGACAGACAGATATATTGCTGTTGTTGACACTTCTTGCTGCTCTGGAATTCCTTGACAAATAGATGAAACATCATAATTACTACCCAAAAATGAGAGCAGTACTATACTCCCAAATTAGTTACTGTGATTGTATTCATGCTGGAGAGTGAAGGAGGGGGCAACTCCCAAATACAGCTGGGAAAGGAGATCATTTGTTCAAATCTCATCTCTGCCGACTGTGACTTAATTGGCATCAAGAGACTTTATGGGATAGGTCTCATGATTGGAATTTAGGTATGAGGGATATAGTTTGTTCAGGAAGGGCAGACAAGATAAAAAGAGAGGAGGTTTATATAGGCATAGACTATATATATACTTGTTCTATTTTCTGGAAAGAGGAGAGATGCAGACCAGTTGAAAGTCTCTGGTTAAATATAAAAGGAGTTAAAAAGGGAAGGGTGATGTCATTGTTGGAGGTCTACTATTGACCACCAAATCAGGAAGAGGAGGTGGATGAGGCATTTCTAGAACAAATAACAGCAATATCCAAGACACAAGACCTGGTAGTAATGGGAGACTTTAAATATCCAGACACTTGTTACAAAAGTAATACAGCCAAACCCAAAATTTCCCATAAGTTCTTGAACTGTATTGGGGACAACTTTTTGTTTCAGAAAGTGGAGGATGTAATTGAGGGGACTGACATTTTAGACGTGCAGGAGAGAGGAATTGGTATTGAATCTGAAGGTGGAAGGCAATGTGGGTGAAAGTGATCATGAAATCATGTATTTCATGATCCTAAGGAAGGGAAAGAGTGAGCAACAGAATGACAGTGGACTTCAAAAAAACAGACACTTAACAGACTCTGAGAACTGATAGGTAAGGTCCCGCAGGAAGAAAATCTAAAGTTCGAGGAGTTTGGAAGAGCTGGCAGTTTCTCGAGGAGAGAATATTAAATGCGTGACTGCAAATTATCCTGATGTGAAGAAAAGATAGGAAGACTATTAACAGGCCAATATGGCTTCATCAGGAGTTCTTTAGTGACATGAAAATCAAAAAGAAATCCTGCAAAAAGTGGAAACATGGTTACTGGCCTAATGGATTAGGGAGGGAAGCAGTAGGTGTGAGAGATCTTGATTTTTAGTTAGGCTTTTGATGCAGTCGCGTGGGATATTCTCATAAACAAACTAGGGAAATACTATCTAAATGAAATTACTATAAGGTGAGTGCACATCTGGTTGATAGACTGTTCTCAGAGCAGTTATCAATGGTATGCTATCAAACTGGGAGGATGCCTCTAATGGGGGTCCCATGGGGTCAGTCCTGGGTCTGGTACTATTCAGTACTTTCATTAATGACATGGATAGTAGAGTGGACAGTATGCTTATAAAATTTGTAGATGACACGAAGCTAGGAGAGGTTGCAAGCACTTTGGAGGATAGGATTAGAATGCAAAGGACCGTAACAAATTGGAGAATTTGTCTGCATTCAATAAGATGAAATTCAGTAAAGACAAGTGCAAATTTTCACCTAGGAAGGAAAAATCAAATGCACTATTACAAAAGAGGGAATAATGGGTTATGTGGTAGTACTACTGAAGAGAATTTGAGAGTTATAGTGCATCCCAAATTGAGTATGAGTCAACAATGTGATGCAGTTGCAAAAAAGGCTAATACTATTCTGGGTTTTGTATAAGACATGGGAGGCAATTGTCCTTTTCTACTTTGCACTAGTGAGGCCTCAGCTGGAATACTCATTCTGAGCACCACACTTTATGAAAGATGTGGACAAATTTTCTTTATTAAAAACAAGTGGTTTATTTAATTCACACAAAGAGAACATCGTGCCATACACACTTATTTCGTATTTGTAAATTATAGGGCACAAAAAACTATAGGTGTTTCATATTCAGTTACTTTGTCATTTTCCCCTTCTCCTAATGGTGTGAACCTATCCATTGAGGTACAAACCCTGTGTAAAAGACTAGGAAATAAATATAAAAAACTTTATTTAGTGACAGTTAAGTCTACATCAGTATAGACCCTATCCGTGCAATGCCTACAATGCTGTCGATAACACTTCAGTGCTCCATAAGGCTTTCACTTCCTCATCTGACTGATACCAAAAGGCTATATGAACCTCAGCTTCTTCATACTCGTATTCTAATGCAAAATCTTAACTGTGACCTCAGCAGTATTAAGGCAGCCTAACTCCTCAGATGTATGGAGTCAGTATGTGACAGATGTGCTGATCTGTTGTTACAAGAGTGTCTGAGGTCTGTTCATGTTTTGCAACAGAGTGCAGCTTTCATGAAGTTGCATGTCGGTATCTGTTGGAGGTAGTTTGCACAGGCAACCTTAATTCTGTCATATCCCTACTTTTGAGTGCTTGATGCTGCAACCTCAGTGTTCTTTTAATGTAGGGTTTTTTAAATATATATGTTAAATGGATGCTGTCACATTAAATTGTACTTCTTTCTGAAACTTCTTTGTTCACTGTTAAAGTAACACCTAGTGATTACTATATCTGAAAGATTAGAGTAGAAAATATTTTTCTCTGTCTTTTCAGATTGTGTACTTTGTACATTGAACAGGACTTTGGGTGTAGTCAGTTTTATTGTTTCTTCTTTGAGTGCTTGTTCATGTTAATTCCAGCTGTGCACGCACGCACGTACACAGTAGCCGGAAGATGTTTCCTTTAGTAGCAGCCATAGGGTTGGCCTGGAGGCCCCCTGGAGTTGCACCTTCATGGCACCCAATATAGTACCCTGCCGACCCGCCACCCCCTCTGTTCCTTCTTACCACCAGTGACGGTAGCTGGAACTTCCCTGGCTTTTGCTTCAGCAAGTGGCTTAGCAGCTCGACTCTCGTTGTATTCTTCTTGTTTAGTCAGTTAGTATAGTTTGTTACCTAGTTAAGTAGTCGTAAGTTCTGTTGCGGGGGTTGTTCCTGTTCCTTCCTTGCTGTCCCCCGGGCATGCTGCGATCTACAGGTTTCAAGACCTGCAAGGACTGCGTGAAGCGCATGCCAAAGAGTGACCCTCCCCCCCACCTCTGAGTGAAGGTCACCAAAAAGACAGCTTTAAAATCTGTCTGGAATTCCAACCAAGAACTCTGAAAGAGAGAGAGCAGGCTTAAAATCCTCCTCATGGAGGCAACTCTTCGACCACAGTCGGACCCTAGTAGGGGAATCCTACCACTAGCACATCATCTTCGGTGTGGAGCATGCCGGCACCCTCTTCGAGGTACCAAGTATCAAAAAAAAGACGTGCTCAAGGAGCCTCTCACTGTCATGGAGTGTCTCGAGGACACTCCAGCCTTTGGCACTGGTCCCAGTCACCGGTGCAGAAGAAGAAGAGGGTCGAAAGCAGTCGATCCCCAATACCTAGACCCAGAGACCAGCGATCAGTGGCACCACAGTTGGGCCAGGGCTTTGAGATGCAAGGGGTGGCCATGTCAACTCTACAAAAAACTCAAGTTCCTCATGGTCTTTCTGGCCTCCATCATTCCCTTATTGGATCCAGCAGACTGGTATGCCACCCTCGACTTGAAGGATGCATACTTTCATATCGCGGTCACTCAGCCCCACAGGAAGTACCCCAGGTTTGTGGTGAACACCCGCTACCATTTCACAGTCCTCCTGTTCGGCCTGTCAGCAGCACCTTGGGTTTTCACCAAGTGCATGGCAGCCGTTGCTGTGTTTCTGTGCAGGCACCAGCTTCAGGTGTTTCTTTACCTCGACGATTGGCTGATCAAGGGCCCCTCCAAGACCCAAGTGGAGGCTCAGGTCAAGTTTATCAGAGCCACCTTCGTCAACCTGGGTCTCCTTTTAAATGAAGCAAAGTCCACTCTGTCCCCCGTTCAGAGGATAGAATTTATAGGGGTAGAATAGGACTCGATCAGGCCAGGGCATATCTACCACATGCAAGGTTTCGGGCCCTGACCATTCAAGGCTTCAGTTTCCCACCACCACAGCAAGAAACTGCCTGAAGCTTCTGGGACATGTGGCGGCTTGTACCTATGTGGTGCAGCATGCCAGGCTCAGACTGCAACCTCTTCAGTCGTGGCTGACATCAGTATACTGCCTGGCCAGAGACAGCCTGGACAGTATAGTGACCTTATCTCTCCCAGTCCTTGACTCCCTCCTGTGGTGGCTCGACGCTCAGGAGGTATACTCAGCGGTCCCCTTCACCAGTCATCAGCTGTCCATGTCTCTAGTGACAGATGCATCAGACGTGGGCTGGGGAGCACATCTAGGAGACCGCAGGACTCAAGGTCTTTTGGTCTCAGGCAGATCTGACTCTCCACATCAACGTCAGAGAGCTGAGAGCGGTACTCTTGGCGTGGCAGGCCTTCTGGGCATATTTAACGGGGCAATTTGTATCAGTCATAATGGTTAACACCTCCGCAAGGTTCTATATCAGAAAACAGGTGCACACTCCTCTCCCCTGTGCCAGGAAGCCCATGTGCTGTGGGACTTCTGTGGAGAACATTCAATATACCTGCAAGTGTCGTACCTCCCCGGGGTACAGAATGAGCTGGCAGACCTCCTCAGCAGGTCATTTTATGGCCACGAGTGGTCCCTTCACCCCGACGTTGTGATTTCAGTCTTCCAGAGGTGGGGCTTTCCCCAGATAGATCTGTTCACCATGCGACACAACAGGAAGTGCCAGCAGTTCTGCTCCTTCCAGAATCACAGCTCCAGAGCAGATGCGTTCCTCCTCCTCTGGGGAGGTTGTCTTCTATACACCTTTTCACCCATACCACTCATTCACAAGGTGATCCTCAATATCTGGAGGGAATGAGCTCAGGTTATATTGATAGCTCCAGCATGGTCCTGACAGCACTGGTACACATGTCCGTGGAAGCTCCAGTTGCCTTGCTGCTCTTCCCAGACCTTCTGACGCAAGATCATGGTCATCTTCAAAATCCAAACCTCGTGTCTCTTCACCTCACAGTGTGGAAGATCCATGGTTGAACCCAATGGAGTTTTCCTGTTCAGAACAGGTTAGACAGGCCCTCGGCTGTAGAACTCTCTAGGAGAGCCACCTACCTTGCCAAGTGGAAGAGACTTTCAATCTGGTCAGCGCAGTGCCATTCGTCCCTGATGCTGGCCCCAGTGTCACTTATTCTGGACTACCTCCTCCATCTGAAGCAGCAGGGGCTTTCGCTGTCATTGATAAGGGTTCACGTAGCTGCCATCTTGGCCTTTCACCCAGGTGAGGAGGGCTGCTCGATGTTTGCTACCCCTGTGGTCAACCGGTTTTTAAAAGGGCGGCAGGCTATATCCTCATGTCAGACAGCCTGTCCTAGTCTGGGACCTCAATCTGGTCCTTTCTAGACTAATGGGACCACTCTTTGAGCCCTTGGCAACGTGCTCCCTCCTCTTTCTCTCTTACAAGGTGACGTTCCTGGTGAGGATAACCTTGGCCACGAAGGTGTCTGAACTCAGGGCCCTAACCTGATATCCCCCATATACTGTGTTCTATAAAGACAAGGTGCAGCTCAGGCCTCACCCTGGTTTCCTCCCGAAGATGATGTCACAGTTTCACATCAACCAAGACATCTTTCTCCTGATGTTCTAGCCTAAGCCTCATTCCAGTTGCAGGGAGCAGAGACTCCACTCTCTGAATGTCTGCAGGGCCCTAGCCTTTTACATCGAGATAATGAAGCCGTTCAGAAAATTGGTCCAGTTATTCGTGGCAGTGGGGAACAGAATGAAAGGTCTGCCTGTGTCGTCAAACGTATTTCGTCATGGATCGCATCCTGCATCCGCGAGTGCTACAACCTGGCGGGGGTTCCTACACCCCTGATCACTGCGCATTCCACCAGGGTGCAGGCTTAGTCAACAGTGTTCCTGGTGCATGTCCATTCCAATACCCATCCTCCTTCCCCTCTGTCGGAGTAGCCTTGAAGAAGGAACTGAGGGAGTGGCGGGTCGGCAGGGCACTATATTGGGCACTATGAAGGCACGACTCCAGGGGGCATCCAGGCCGACCCTATGGCTGCTGCTGAGGGAAAAATCTTCTGGCTACTGTGCATGTGCACACACCTGATTGGAATGGACATGAACAACACATCTCGAAGAACAACAGTTACAAGAAGGTGAGTAACCGTTCTTTCCCTTGTATAGTCAGTGAGCTAATCTCACACAAACAGGGAGAGACAGAAAAAATCTTTTTAATAGAAGAGGAAAATGAGTGTAAAACCATGAAAAATGAAGGTGTGTGTGACCTGAAATTGCTTTCAACTTTTTTTTCCTTAAAGTTGACTCGGTTTCAACTTCATGGCAATTAGTTTATAGGAAAATGGTTTGTTTTCCTAGCTTATTTCTAATGTTTGTTATATACAGTAATGAATGAAACTAATTTCACTTAATATTTAAAACTATTATTCTTCAGCAATTGCATCACTTTTGTAATTATAAACGCCACTAGGTGTCGCTGTTGTTGCATATCTTATCATACAATATTCACTATATAACTGCAATTACACAGTTACAGTAGGGTGACACATGCAATTCTTCTGTCTGTCCATATATTTTGCAGTATGTTTGCTGTTTTACTGGAACAAAATCTTTATGTTAAAGCCTAATAATGTTTAGTTTAAATTTTTGGCAGTTTGTCATCTAAAACTTTAAAATTTCAATGCCATAAGTTAGGCACTAAATTAAAATTAGCCTGTTTTTCAGATGTACTGAGCACCTGAAGTCCCATTTCTTAATTGGAAACTGTGTGTGTTTAGTACTTCTGAAAATTGGGCCACTTCTTTAGAGGCCTAAGTACGGATTTAGTGACCTATGATCACAGTACACACAGTAGTAAAGCAAGAGAACTGTATAGTTACCAGGAAATGCTCTTAATTTTTGGTAACTCCAAAGGAATTTATAGTGGTAACACAATGATGCCGCATTGTTGCTGGATAACTATGCCAATTTAATAAACTAAAAAACCCTTTGTTAAAAAATCCCACTGTCAAAATAATCTTGTGTTGGGTATGTTGCAGTATGCACACTAAAATACATCAGAAATGCATTTGCAGAAATAATATTTGTGTTGAATCTTTTAGAAATTTAACCTGGAACAAGAATGTCAGGTTATTTAGGTAACATTGAAATAATATTAGCTTATTTTGACTTTGCTTCTGTTACAAGTTTAGTATAGGAGTTTATTCAAAATTACTTGACCTTCTCACTGTCAAATCTGAGACAGGGCCTTGTGTACTGCAGTTTTATTGCAGTATTATTACCTGTTCTCCTATCTGTATCAGGAAGACCAGGGACTTGAATCTGGGTTTACCCACTCCCAGGGAGTACCCTAACCTTTGAGCTAGTGACTATTCTGGGTTGGTTAGTTGGTCTCTCTCTCTCTCTCTCTCTCTCTCTCTCTCTCTCAACCAAAAATTCCATCTGTGAAAAAAAGTTCTGTTTAGACATTTTACAAACACACAAACAGCCAAACTGAGTTGAAAAATTCCTGACCAGCTCTCTTCCACATCTGCCCCCTTCTCCACTTCTGTCTCCCTTACTCCCTTCCCTTAGCGCCCTTTTCCTTTTATTTTCTTTCTATTTAGCTTTTGCCCACCTAATTAAACTCACCTCTCCTCCTTCCCTCCCCTGAGAAAAAATTGAGGAACAAATGTGACATTTGATGCCATCCCATTGTTTGCTCTGCTTGTGTTCTACCCATACCCTCATCCTTTGTCTGGCTTTTCTCTTTAGCTTGTAGGCTCATCAGGGCAGGGAGAGTTCTACTCTGTTTATACAATACCTGGTAAAATGGGACCCTGTTCTTGGTTGGTCCTTAGGCACTACCCTAATAAACATGCTGAATGATAATATGTGTATTGGACAGCATGCACACCAGGGTTTATTTGTATTAGCATAAATAAAGAAAGGACATTGACCTGAAAAATTAATGGTTGAAAAAGTAGAATATGGCTTTTTCAGGAGACTTGGATCATTCTTGCTAATAATGTTTACGATGGTGTAAGAAGGGGCGGGGGTTGTACAGTTTGAAGTTGTACAGTTTCTCCTTCCAGAGTTGTGAGGAAAGGAAATCTTCTCTAGCTGCTTCTTATGTTAAGAAAGAAATGAATATCAAAATTCAAACACTTCTGATGTGCTTTAGGGAGAGTGGTTTTGGGGATCTGGAATAACTATGGTTTAAATTCTAAATAATTTAACTGGAGCTATAATATTAAGAGTAAAATCAAATAAAAATTCTGTTAACTAAAATGAAGCCTTAAATAATTTTTTTTCATATATTTGAATTGGGAATATATTTCTGTAAACATTAGAACATTTGGGAAGTAAGTAGATTTGGGACAAAATTTGAGTGACAGATTTGGGCAAACTTTGAGTGACATGAGAATGAAGTGCTGTAATGGTGGAGGATGGCAGAGGAGGTTCTGAAGCAGAGTGGAAAGTTTGTAAGTTACCCAGGTTGTGTACGGCAGGATAGTGTGCAGTGTGTGGGAAGACTGGCTGTGCACTAAGGCTAGCTAACCACTCCTTGTTGGAGCCATGGAGCACTGCTGGGTGTGTTAGTTTGTCTGCCCACGCAGTCTCAAAGAACTGCTAGGCAGCATCCTCCCTCTCATGCGGGAAAGACTTCCTGCATTCAACCCTTACACCATGGACCCACACAAGACAGGCAAGAGGTTTGCTCTTCACAATTAATTAAATGACCAAGGTTTTCCCTTATGCAATCAAAATACAGTTCAAATTTGCTGATTCCACAAATTTTCAAGCATTCTGGCAGGATGTGCATTTTTGTTATTAATTTGTGCATAAGTATGAATTCCTTTTTTCCTTTTAAAAAAAGAACAGGAGTACTTGTGGCACCTTAGAGACTAACAAATGTATTTCAGCAGGAGCTTTCGTGAGCTACAGCTCACTTCTTTGGATGCATAGAATGGAACACACAGACAGGAGATATTTATACATACAGAGAACATGAAAAGGTGGAAGTGTGCATACCTTTTAGTATTGCTACAGATCACAATTTACATTAAGCAAATGTTTGCTCTTGTGTTGTTTAGGATCAAGATTTCATTCTGTGAAAGGAGAGGATGGCTTGAAGTGAAGAGATTCTAAAAATATAGTGCAATACACATTGTGAAATTGAATGCAGATCTTTGCATGAAAGTCAGAATAACGTAATTACTGCAGTCAGATGGAGCAAAATAAAATTAACAACGAAATTTGAATTAAAGTCCTCGACGTCTAAGTGGTTTCTTCTTCCTGCCCAAATGAGAAACAATATAAAGGATGCGACATTTTCACCTAGCATATATCTGTTTCAAAGATCTGAGAAACTTCCTTTCTTTGGTCCATATCCAGTGCCCATGGAAATCATTGGGCAGACTGTCCCTTACTTCAGAGAGTGCTGGGTTTGGTCCTTTTCCTCATTAAACACTGCCATTTATTTGTTTTTAAAAGTGTAAATTTGTGGCCGCTGCTTTAGGCCTGGCCTGCATCTAAAATTCAGGTTGACCTAGCTACATCATTCAGGGCTGTGAAAAATTTCACACTTTGTGCAATGTTGTTAGGTCAACCTAACCCCCATTGTAGACGCAGCTACATTGATGGAAGAGTTCCTCCATTGACCTAGCTATCACCTGTTGAGGGGGTGTATATGTTACAGAGATGGAAAAACCCCTTCTTTCATGCTGCAGTGGTGTAGTTGTGCTGATATAGTGCCTGTAATGTATAGGGTAGCCGTGTTAGTCTGTATCCACAAAAACAGCAAGGAGTCTGGTGGCAGCTTAAAGACTAATATTTATTTGGGCATAAGCTAACTCCCTTCTCTTCATGTGTTGGTATATAATGCCAATATCCGTAATTTTCACTCCACGCATCTGAAGAAGTGGGTTTTTTACCCACGAAAGCTTATGCCCAAATAAATCTGTTCATCTTTAAGGGACCACCGGACTCCCTGTTGCCTGTAATGTAGACATGCCCTTTCTTTCCCCGGGTTGGAACAGTCTGAGGCCTTGGCTACACTGGCGCTTTACAGTGCTGCAACTTTCGCACTCAGGGGTGTGAAAAAAACACCCCCCTGAGCGCTGCAAGATACAGCGCTGTAGAACGCCAGTGTAAACAGTGCTGCAGCACTGGGAGCGCGGCTCCCAGCGCTGCAAGCTAAACCCCATGAGGAGGTGGAGTATGTGCAGCGCTGGGAGAGCTCTCTCCCAGCCCTGGCACTGCGACCACACTCGCACTTCAGAGCGCTGCTGTGGCAGCACTTTGAAGTTTCAAGTGTAGCCATACCCTGAAACTTTCTTTATAGCAGTGCCCTTAGACCTGGGACGTGGATTTGTGCGTAAAGAGTGATCGTTCTCTCTGATTGGCAATTGAGGTATTAATGGGCTCTAAAGAGAGTTCTGCCAAACTCTCTGAAGGAAGAATGATGTCCTCGAGGGTGCAGACTAGGGGGAGAATAAGGAAATCTCCCTGAACTTCCCACAGAGATGAAAAGGAGAACATTTCCATGAAGAAAAGTCTTGTTTTCTGAGTAAAAGGGTAAACAAGTTCTAAGTGATACTGTCCATCTAGTAACTTTTTATGTTAGAACATCTAATATATTATTTCATTAAACAGAGCTTTGGAAGGAGAAGTAACTCTTACGCACTTAGAGCCCGCTTCAGGAAAGCATCTGTTTTCAAGAAAGCACTTAAGCATGTGTTTAAAGTTAAGTATATACTTAATTTTTCTGAATTGAGGCTTGGCCATGATATTATCATGTGAAATGGCTTTTAATTTCACACAGATACATGTGATATGGAACAAATATTTAGATAATTAGAACTGTTAGGAGCATATGACCATAAACACTGCTATGTACCAAAGATCTTTATAGGTATCCTTTATTTTGATCAACAAGAAAGGCAAAAAGTATGCACCACAAATGAGCCAATAAGGAAAATCAAATTCACTTTTTAAAATACAGAAATTTCAAAATAAGTGTTTTATGAGCCTTGGTATTTTGCACAAGTGCATAAGTTTTAAAACAATTTTAAGTGGTCATGTAAGATACTCAGTGCGGCTCAAAGACAAATATCTCAAATCAAATACAGGATTTTTATTGCATTAACACACATGGCCATCTTTGAATACATTTATCTTAGTGAGAGTATTATAAATATGTTTCTTCAGGAAAACACTGTTGGGTGAGAAAAAACATGTATATCTGATACTGAAAGAAAGCAAGATTTTTTTTTTTTGCACCAAATATGTTGTAGACAACATTCAAGAATATTTCATTCTTGTAAATAGTCACACTGCCGTGATGTCGAAATTTGTGTTGTCATGGGCCATCTGCTGTTTATTGTAAATTTCAGTCACATTGGTCATAGTTGTTTGGGACACACTCTAATCCAAGCTCTTGGCTATTTCATAACATTTTTTTTTCTCAAATTAAACTGATATTCTTTTGAAACTACAATAAAATCTCTCTCATAAATACAGACAGTACATGATAGTTGCCAGGTTTATACTTTTCGCATACTATTTTAAACTGTGGTTAGGATATGTAGTTTTTATCCTATGCAAAAGCCCACATTTTATCAGGGATATTTGATCAGACTTGACATCCCTATTTCTTAGACATTTGCATCAAGTCATAAGCTGTGATGGTAGGAAGTGCTCAAGTGGCTGTGCCCTGGAAACTTGTATTGGTTTGAAACGCTGGGCAAATCTCCCTTTCCAGAATCTGGAAGGGAAACTTAAAGATCAAAAGTGCTGTGCATTCCAGGTTACAGCAAATGTCATGAAGAGTCAGATCATTAGTACTCAGCCTATAATGAAGGGGGTCCCTTGCTCCTTTGGAGAGGGGGCACTTTTCCTGGAGACCAGCTGTTCATTGTGAGGCTTTTCTCTAGTGACCTTTTATAACTCAGTTTTTCCCTTACTGCTTGGAGTTTCAGCTGCTGCCAATATGATTCTTTCCCCATTGTTACTTTCTGGCAATGCTGCTTTTTCTCTGTATTCTTTGTTTCTCTTTCCGGTTCTGTCACCCCCAGCTATATAGACAGGGTGAGGATGGTCCAGTGGTTAGTGAACTAGCCTGGAATTCAGGCGATGTGGGTTCAGTTACCTGCCTTGCCACAGACTTCCTGTGTGACCTTGGGCAAGTCACTTTGTGTTTGCACAGCAGCTGGCAGGTATGATTCCCAGCGTGGAGCTAGTGTGTTAAAAATAGCAGTGTGGCTACAGTGGTACAGGCAGCAGCTCTGCCTGCCTGCCTGAATACAATCTTACCTAGGCAATTGGGCTTACCCAAGATATTGTGGTGACACTGCTATTCTAGGCAGCAGAGCTAGTGCATGTATGTCTGCCCAGGCTGGGAATCACGACTCTCAGCTGCTTTGTAGATATACCCTTAGGCCACTACCCGGATCGGCGGGTAGTAATCGATCTATTGGGGATCGATTTATTATGTCTCGTCTAGAACGCGATAAATCGATCCCCGAATCGACGCCCATGCTCCACCTCGTCAGGTGAACTTGCCACCGTGAGGACGGCCAGGTAAGTTGAACTAAGATACTTGAACTTCAGCTACACGTATCTTAGATCGATCCCCCGCCCCTAGTGTAGACTAGCCCTTAGTCTCCCTATGTGAGAGTTCCTGTAATAGCACTTTCCTACTTAACTGGACCATTGTGAGGATAAGTACATTAAGAGAGTGAGATGCTCACAAGCTGTGATAATGGGGGTCAGGTAAATACCTAAGATAGATAGCTATTGAAGCCAAAAGGTCTTATTGCTTGCTGTTACACAATGACATCATATACCATATATTGCATAGAAAACGTTTAGAGGCTTTTTTGGTAAAGACTTTAAATGGATTGATAGCAACTGATAGTAAAATAGATTGATGAATGTTTTTAAATCATGTAGCAAAATGAAGTCTTTTAGAGATACAAGTATGCATTTTAAATAGATTACTTGAGTATGTTTAAAAAGTTCCACTCATGAATGGTACCTTAGAACATATACAACATGAATTAGAAAAGTGAACATGGTAGCTAGTTCTAGCCTTGCTGGTTAAAATTTAATTACATCTGTCATTAATAGGTTTCAAAGATCATTTGTAAATTTTTCGTCCATTAACAGTTATTTAAACCCATAGATTTCTAAAAACCACAGGAATGGTAGTAAAAATATAGCTAAGAGTAGAGTGTGTGGTCAGAGGTATCTTGCCAAGTAATCTTTCTAAGATTTGATGAAGTAAACACTGTCAAGCTGTTTTTTTTAGTACAGTAGCCCATATTAATTTTGATTAAATATTAGTCCATGCTCTGTCTTTTAGTATATTGACTGCTTTAGCAGACTTGCGGGTCTTCATGAGACATTTCTGAGCTTAAGTGTTCAAACCAATGTTTGCAGCAGACACGCTGCTGTTACGGTTTATATTGATTACCAGTCCAAAAATACTTGTTTAACAATGTAAGAAAATACAGGCTTCGTACCCTACTGTGGTTTTCTAGTAATATGAGTGATAACATAACTGCTGTTAACTTATGATTAAAGATAAGTTTTATAAAAATTTTGTGCAATAAGAGGCAAATTGAAAAGAGAGAAACCCCATGTTTTCCATACTTCCTAAAGCTAAAAGAATTTGAATGTTGAAATAATGAATGTAATCTAAAACCATAAAACCATTTTAGGGTAGTCTTACTTGGCTTACAGAAAAAGTATATGGTGTATTCTCTGTTAAAGTTTTAAGGTGGCTGATGGATGGCAGATGGAGGATGGTTCTCTTTCTGTACGTAAACACTGTTAAAGTAGAGCTCTGCTTGGATCTAATAGTAAAGCTCAACCTGACCCTGACTAGACCACAGCTAATCTGAACCTGTCAGGTTTTTTTTCATACCTGACCCAAACCCAACACTTGTAGTTGGGTCACCTGAGATTTGGGTTGGTTTGCAAGGGTCTAGCGGCTGGTCTGGACTCTATTTTCTTTACTGTTTTTCCCCCCAGAGCTGCTGAGGTTAATTTCTTCCATGCTCTGTTCTCCATCGCAGCCCCGTGCATCCGAAGAATTGCTGTTTCCCTCCTTCCTCTCAGCCACTCCCGCAAACTTCTCAGTGTTGCTACTGCCACCTCATCCCTGGGGCTCACCCTAGTGGGGGCTTTCTCCTCCCCATGCCCGCGCTCCATTTCTGGCCACCTTCTCTTCATGCCCTGCCATCTTGCTGCAGTGAGAGGTGCTATGACACGTCAACACACTGCACAGCATGCAGCACAGCCAGGTGGCAGTGGCTGGCAGGAGTGAGGAATGCAGTTGGTGAGGTGCTGCACCCCTGGACGGGAGGAGGTGATCAGAGATCACCTGAAACAGAGTGTTGGGTTATTTTCAACCCACCTGACCCGAACTCGACTCTTGTAGTGGGGTCCCATTGGATTGCGAGGTTCTATACTAAGTTTAATTGAACTTATGAAGATTGTGACAAAAGTAGTTTTTGCTTGCTTGTGGATAATATCAAGTAAACTACTAATTTACAGAGAGGAGATTTTAGACACTGGTTGAATTAGGATCAGAGGCGCTATCATATTATATTATCCCTGTCATCCTTTTAGTCCAGTGTCCTGTCTCTGATAGTAGCCAGTTCCAGATGCTACAGAGGAAGGTGTAACAACCCAAAGTGGCCAACTGTTGGATGTTCTCCTTGTCTGTATAAATGTTTAATCCTTTTATGATTCCTCCTAAGCGCTTTTCTCAATGATACGTTGTGGAAATGAATCCCACAAGCTGATTGTGCATTGTGTAAAAAGATTTCCTTTCATTCTTCTATCAGTTAAAAAATTGCAGCTTTTAATTAAGTGTGTCCTTGTGGTATGAGAGGGTTAACAGGAGTGCCTGAGTGTCTCTATGCTGTTCATTGTTTTGTATACCTTTATCATTTCCCCTCCTCTGCAGATAGTCAGTCAGTCTTTTTTCTTTCTATTTATGTGGAAATAGTTCCATTCTTTTAACCACACTTGTCACTCGTCTCTGTATCCTCTCTATTACTAATATATCCTTTTTGAGCTAGTATTAGCAGAACTGACCACAGTATTCCAGGTGAGGGTACACCATTGATTTGGGGAGTTAGATTTTGAGACTTGGTACTGTATGATACAGTCTTTTTTCAATGCACAGCTAAAACAACTCCATTGATATTTGTAGATTCAAGGGGATAATATATTACATCCTTTCATCTTTATATATTTTAGTATTCTGTATTCTGCCTGAAATTTTAATATCCCAACCTATAGTAGCTATCCATCCTGTGCACAGAACCAGGCAGGAGGTTCTGTAGAAAAAATTAGGTATGATCGCATAATTAAAGACTAAATCTTAATGCATGCACACAAGACAGGACTGAATTAAGGTTACATAATCATATTTCCCAACTTTTGAGTTCTTGACCTTGTAACCTTAATAATGTTTTTTTTTAATTTAGTTTTTAATCTAACGTATATATTTAGGATCTCTAACCTATCTGATTTATAAATTTAGCACTATCTTTAATGTCTGAAACCTACAAACAATAGTCCTGGTAGATGAAGTGCTCTGTATGTAGACCCAAATTCAGAAAAGCTTTTAATACACCCTTATCTCCCAGTCCAGTCAATGGGACTTAGACACATGCTTGAAGTTCTGCACTTGTTTAAGTGCTTTCCTGAATAGGAAGAGACTTAAGCACATGCTGAACTACTGTCTTGAATCAGAGCCATATACTCCGTTTTGAGATGGATGGTGGTTCCTCATTTTACGACTGTGATGGGTGCCATATACAAACTCAAATAAAATGCTATCTCAAATGAGAAGTGATAACAATATGTGCACTAGCATGAGATGTGTAAAGAGCTTCCTCGAACTGTTCATATGTTTTAAATAAGGAAAAAGCAAAACTTAATTGGATTTTGGATTCTCCCTTCTTACATTCCTGAAATAGATCAAACGAAGCAAAACCTCTGAAAAATCTAACCATATGAGCAGGTACCTTACGGTATGTCTACACAGTAACTAGACACCCAAGGCTGGCCCGTGACAGCTGACTTGGGCTTCACAGGACTCAGACTGCAAGGCTGTTTCAGTGCCATGTAGACTTCTGGGCTCGAACTGGAGCCCGACCCCAGAAGTCTACATGGCACTGAAACAGCCCCTCAGCCCGAGCCCCACAAGCCTCAGTTAGCTGGCATGGGCCATCTGCAGGTGTCCAGTTGCTGTGTGGACATATCTTTAGTTTTTCCATCTTATGTCTAGTGATGGAACATTTTAATTTCTCCTAATTCTGACATAATTGTTTGATTTTGTATTATATGTGAATATTGATATTGGGTCTGTTTTGTTAACTCAGATTTAAGTGACACTCCTCTCCTTTATTCTGGCGCATCATATTTTAAGATCTCTTGCCATCATACCAACAAAGTTGCCTTGAGAAAGATTCTTTAAAAAAGTTATTTTGGTAAGCTGCTTGTTACATAATACTCTATTCCTCTCAATTGCCATTTTCCTTAAGTGTTTGCCGTGCACAGGTGTTCTTCCCATCCCTAATTACACAAAGGTATCGTAAATAGCAAACCAACAGGTATAAAGAGACTTGTACATAAAACAGATCAAAGTAAACAGACCATGTAGTCCTTTGGAAATCTTGGCTACCCACTTTTATAAATAAAAGTGCTTCTAAAGCAGAAAGTATTCAACTACTGTATTTATATAGGCCTTGATTGACAGTTCAGTTATTAACCTCATAAAACACAGGCAGTGTAAACTGGTAAGAATGTTTATTCTAGCACTTCTATCTGAAGGAAAATGAAAATTAAGATATAATGGCTTGGTCTCTATTTCTTTTAAGTATTTATTTTAGAACTATGCAGTATAAAAGAATGTTTTCTCAAGTCAGTGAACTTAAGCTATTTTGCTTACTGTTCTGGAATTTAAGTATGTTGTTATAATTCCTTAGAAAACAAACCTAACATTTACTAAAGCTATAAATTCCACTGATGCATAGTGATTCTTCCATCCTTCTTCAAAAATCCCCCCTTCTGCCAATGTAGTAAATAAATCTAAGTTGCTAACTACATGATGCTGTAATAAAAAGACTGGCACCCATTGCTCTAACAGAAGAGGTGTCCTAGAATTAAATTAGTTACTGTAATAAATCTGAGAATGACAAAGATGAGATAATCCTTTTACATCCTTGTATAATTAATTACACAGGGCTTTTTATTAGCTAGTACATTATAACATTTATTTTAATTAATAAGGATATGCACAATATTGTTGATTACTTTTTCCTTTTTTTTCCCTAAAAAGGTCAGTTATGTGGTCAGGATGTCTTGTTGGGAGTACTAACATTCTCTTTAAGCATGTAGCAGTTTTCAACCTTGAAAGCTAATACCATGAGCTCTCTAGAGACAGTATTAAAAGTAACTGAAATGGCATCCTATGGCTAGCTCTAACAGAAGAATGTACTGATTGTTGTAGACCAAGATTATCTAGAGAAAAACTCATAAAAATATTATTTCATCTCCATTGCTGTCTGGAACTGTCCAATGTGCATTGCTATCTACTTAAATTTCTAACTCTTAGAATGCTGATGTTTCCAGTCTGCCATCCAAATAAATATGTAGCTGGCTGGGCTGCCTGGTCTGGTCAGTCTTTCTCTCTCTCTCTTGCCTGCATTAGCTGTAATAATTTCAAATGGCAATTTTTGTTTGACAGCTGATTGGCATTTTAAAGAGTAACATAAATTCATGCCAAGAAGATTGCTTCATACTGAAATAAAGACTACACTGATTGTTTTTAGGAAAAGTTAGTAAATTCCAACTAGAAAAATCATCTTTCTTACCTGGAGTCTATTGATTACTAAGCTCTAGTATCTGATGGGGCCTCCAAATACAGCAGGAAATAACTAGAGTTCTTTTTGAAAATGGATGTTTTTAGTACTGTCATTTCAAGCTGTAGCATTTATTTTGACTGAACTCTGCTTTTTTGTAGCTTCCTGGGCCCAGATTTTTCTTCACTCCTTAGCGGGTGATGAATGTTGTGCTATGAAAATGCAGCTCCCAGCCTGAAGGGATTAAAGAAATAGCAACATTTTTTATGTTGTGTGGAATACAACTAAGAAAACCCCATACAAACCATCTGTCTTCTAACCTACTCTTAAAAGAAACATTTCAATTTATTAATAAACAATGTATTTAACTGATAACTAACTACTCTACAAAAAGTAACATACTGATTCAGAGAATAATTTCTGAAGGAAGAAAACTGTAAAAGTGGTTTAGCCATAATATTCAATGTAAATCTCAAAAAAAATATAAGCAGTGATTTTTTTTTAAACTGCACTGGGACCGTTTGCAGAGTCAACTTGAGAAATGGGTGGCAGAATCTGACACACAAATATGTTTAATTCAAATACCTCCAAGAATAATAGCACTCCCCATGATGAATTTTATGACACATCCTTAATTCTGCCCTGTAGTCAGAGGAAAAAATATTAAAAAATGTGTATATGAAATAATCTTTTCTAATCAGGGACCACAAACTCTGTCATGCTTTAATCACAATCATGTGGTTATTGCAGTATGTCACTTTAGGGCAGAGTTCAGGTTGTAAGGTTGCCCTAACTGCATTTCCATACTTCTTCATGAGTTTGGATTTCTTTTAAGGTTAATCTTAACTCTGAATTTCCTGAGTTTATGCTATTTGGTTTTGTAGGGCTGTCAATTAATCACATTTAACTCAAAGTGATTAATTCAAAACAAATTCACTTGATTAAAAAAATTGATCATGATTAATTGCAGTTTTAATCACACTGTAAAACAATAATAGAATACGAATTGAAATTTATTATAAATATTTTGGATGTTTTCTACATTTTCAAATACATTGATTTCAGTTACAACACAGAATACAAAGTGCCTTTTGAAATCTGAGAGGGATAAGGTGTGGAGCATGCTTTCAGAAGTCTTAAAACAGCAACACTCCGATGCAGAAACCAGAGAACCCAAACCACTAAAAAAGAAAATCAACCTACTGTTGATGGCATCTGACTTAGATGATGAAAATGAACATGCGTTAGTCCGCACTGCTTTGGATTGTTATTGAGCTGAACTCGTCATCAGCGTAGACGCATGACCTCTAGAATGGTGGGACGCTAAGGAGAGAGAACTGTTAAGAAAACCTAATAAGTAGGTAGGTCATGTGATTGCAGCACTCTACAGCATTTGAACACTAAGGAAGTCCTTATCTGGTAAACTATTAAAAAAAAGAAACCTTAGAATAAACTAATTTATAGAGGCAGAATCTTGAGTTGTCATTTCAGATCATTTTGGTATTGATAATAGCTGTGGTCTGGAAACGTTTTTGTAAGCAGGAGAATTATGGCATTATCACAGATGGAATGCGCTGGAGAAAAAACGTAAATCTGAGTCAGAACGTATACTCATGTCCTTGACCATATCTGCTATATTATTGAAGTTTGGCTTGGTCAATCACTTTGCTCTATTGTGATTCTTACCCACATGTCACAAGCGTTATTAACTGAGTTTCAACAGCTAGTTATGCCTTTGAGCCTCATGCACCTGATAAACTGAGCCATTGCATACAGTAGGGTTAGCATTGGGTTTTGCACTAGATCAATCAGCTGCACACGTTTTAACTGCAAACGTAGAGCAGGACAAACTATGCTTTGTACTAGTTCTGAAAGCTGTGGTTAATACTTTTTCCAGGTATGGATTAACAGTGGTTTCTGAAATGTTACTGAACACAGTTTGTCCTAGTGCACTCTTGCAGTTAAACCATATGTGCTTGAACTGGTGCTGAACTCATTGCCAACCCTTGTTATCACAGATCCGTCAGCCCTCTGATCTCTGATGTGCTATGGGTCACAAAGAACCTATTAGAGGTCGGCCTTGAAGATGTAGGGGTGCACATGCCCTCCATGGGGATCACGAAAACCTACCCAGCCCCCTGCGTAGTGGAACATTACTGGTACTGCTGCGAGAGGGGTCTCAATAACCTGGAGCAAGAGGTTGGATTTGTTCCAAATAGGTGTGAAGTAATTTCAGTGGCTGTTCATTCTGAAGCCCCTTTGTCATTCTCTGTCTTAGTTTTATCTTGCAAAACTATAGTAGCTGTCCTTAAAACCATTCCAATTTTACCTTTGCAATTAGATAACATTATGCTGACATTACTTAAGCTTCCTATTAATTAGTTTAGGAAACACTGCACAGACTGATGTCTCATGTTATTTAGTTGTCTCAGGCAACTGAAACAATTTTAAGGGTGATTACTATGTCTGGAACTTCTTAGAGGTTTCATCCACCCCAAACCTTGTGTGCATTCCAGACTGCTTACAAGTAGGATAAATTTGGCTAGTGACCTACTGGATAATATGAATATTGAGGTTTGCACTCGATCTGTGGCCTGGTATATAGAATAAAAATTACATGTTGCCGACAAGCATGTCAACAACAGGTTCAGCACCAGTAGAGGTGCACAAGATTTAAATGCAAGTACAGATCAGAACATACCATGTTCACCATCATTTCACAAATACGTGGTTAAGGCTTGTTTCTGTATTGGGATGGAGATGGGTGATCTACTCCATCTGTTTTACTGATGTCTATGAGTCTACATAGCATAGAAAAAGTTGTGTATTTGGGGGTTAGGAAGACCTATCTGGTGAGAGATGTGGGAGAGAATGAAGAACCAAAAGTAAACCAGTAAACAACAACAACAATTTGAATATTGAAATAGTGGAATATTCTGTCCACTAAGTGTGTGTGTGTATTTTGTTTGCTTGCTTTCATAATTTGCTAAAAGCAAAAGAGGCAAGTGTATCAAACTAGATTTGAAAACTTGTGTCCCTTTCATATGGCTATTTATATTTTCAGGCCCAAATTCAGCATTGACTTAAAATGCTTTCTGCGGGAATTGTGTCTGCTGAGGCCAGGGCTGCATTTGGGTCCCAGTCTCTCTGTTTTATCTTTCCTCTGTGATATGCTAGATAACTCTTTAGGGTCCATTAATTTCAGTATAGTCATTGCCACAATAAGAGTAGATGTTATTCTTGGCAGGAAAATATTAAAAAGAAGCCTCCAAGAACTCATGAAAACTATGGCCTTTAATAAAAGCCCCTCTAAATGTCTCTTGCTTTTTACCTTTATATATTCCTTTATATTTGTCTCTTTTCCTTTTCCCCCTACTTTTGTTACATCCTTTATCTCCATCCCAGTTTTGGTATTTGTGAGTGCCTATCAGCAGTCCAGGATTCTTCTTGTTGGTATTCATGATTTAAAATGAATATTAGAGCAGCCTTGATAGCCCCAGAAGGTCAATTGTCTTTAAACCTCTTTTGCTATGTTTTCTTTTTACTCTAGACTCTCAATATGAGCAGATGATTCACAAATGTACTTTATAGTGTCAGTTATTAAAGCAGGATACAAGGCTATGGAGCCTTTTAATTTTTCTGAAAAATATGAAATCAGAGATATTATAGAAGGAGATAATCTGTGACATATGTCATGGTAAACTGAGATGTACACACAATTTCATTGCTGTACGTACGAATTAAACCGATCCACCAATGTTCTAAGTATTTACTGCAGCAGCATTTAGCAACCAGTACCGCAGGATTCAAACTCTTTAGTTTATTTTTTTATAAACATATCTGTTAAGCAATTTTAAATCCACAGATATCATACAAATACAGTAATACAACACCTATTTACAAAGACATCTAAATGTACAAATACAAGTCTTGACCTGCACATGAGGTCACAGCACTTAATCAGGATTGATAAATACATGAAAGGAATAACTCTTGAGATATCATGTTGGCCTAGAGGCACTCATGAGAGAAGCAGGATGAAATAGATGGTGGAGGGGAACCAGCTGACCTGTGGTAATGCTATTGTCTAGTAGAAAACTGGAATCTATCTGTTACGTTATAAAATGTTTAATCTATTTTGAGAAAGTACAGTAATATTGAACAACCTTATCAGAGGAATGGGAAGGAGATTAATAAAAATGAGGCTTGCTGTGAAGATTCTATTAGGAAACAAATAAAGCCATAAAATCAAGTACAAATACATAGAGAAGTTAGTGACCATAAAAAGTACAATAAAAGCTCCTTATGTTAGCTTTGTGGGGGAGAAGCAAACTACTTTTCTCATTCCTCCTTTTTTAAAAGAAAGTTTAGTCATCCACATAGCAAATTGCTCTCTAGCTGGTTTAAAATAGACTTTTCTAGAAGTTTATCTTGCGGGGTTTTATAGATCTACATCTGCCTTCAATTATGAATTTTAGCTGTAATAGTACATTGAAGGAAGGAAGTTATAACACTACATGTACATCTCCACTCTTTGCCTTCAAAGTAACTTCCGCTTCATAAGAACTCACTACATTTTACTAGAACAGTTTTCTAGCTAGCATCATAAACCTTGTCCTTGTGTTTAATGAACTGTGGCGCAGATCCACACAGACAGAAAAGGTTGGAAAGAGTAAGTTCAGATAAAGGAGACAGATGAAACGATTATGAGTGGCAGGTTCAATGTGATCTAAAGTTAGAACAAAGGGCAGAATTCTTCAGTTAAGAGTTGTGGTGGTGGTGTGTTTTGTTAGCACTTTTCTTTAGGGGGAAACATAAGTAGAAGGGGAAACTGTGCCTGATTTACTCCCACAACTCAAACAAATTGTACTCTTTTTCCTCCCATAACATCTCTGGATCCTGGTAAATCTTTCTTCTGACGAGAGCTGAAATGAATTGTTCCCAGAATCCATCAATACAATGTAAATTAGCCTAAATGAGGTGCCACCATTCACTGAAAGGGTACTAGAAAGGAAGGATTGTGCTCTAGACCACCAACTGTCATATATAGAGAATTGGTGAACTATGTTTAATTTTTTGTCATTGTTAAACTGTAAGCTCTGTAGAACAGAGACCTACTCTTCTATTTTATTTATATACTTAAGTGTCCTGAACATTTAATGGTATTATATAAATGAAGCAATTACAGGGGAAGAAATGTGCTTCAGTTTACTTTTCTGTATTAACTTCTTTGACATGATGGTCAAAATGATGCTAAAAATTCTTACATGTGATTTACAGCAGCAGAAGAAAATTGATAGTAGAGAAAAAGCTGTTTTATCTGGCACTTCCCCAGCCGGAAAGCTCTAGAAACTGGCATTTCTGATCTTCATTGAAATGAAGACAAAGCTTGATAAGTATATGGAGGGGATGTTATGATAGGATTGTTAATTTGGGCAATTGATCTTGAATTACCACCAGACAGGTCTGCTCAATGGTCTGCGGGGAGATGTTGGATGCGATGGGTACTGAGTTGCTGCGGAGAATTCCTTCTTGGGTGCTGGCTGGTGACTCTTGCCCACATGCTCAGGGTTTAGCTGATCGCCATATTTGGGGTCGGGAAGGAATTTTCCTCCAGGGCGGATTGGCAGGTGCCCTGGAGGTTTTTCGCCTTCCCCTGCAGCATGGGGCACGGGTCGCTTGCTGGTGGTTTCCCTGCAGCTTGAGGTCTTCAAACCATTTTTGAGGATTTCAATAACTCGGTCCTGGGATAGGGGTTGTTATAAAATTGGATGGGTGGGGTTCTGTGGCCTGCCTTGTGCAGGAGGTCAGACTAGATGATCAGATTGGTCCCTTCTGACCTATGAGTCTATGAGTCTATGAGTCTATGGTTTACAGTTCGGTTGGCACGGAGCTGGTGGGGGGCTGGGGTGCGGGAGGGGCTGCAGGGCGCAGGCTCTGGGAGGGAGTCTGGGTGCAGGAGGGGGCTTGAGGCAGCGGTTTGGGGCACGGGAAGAGTTACAGGGTGCTGGATCTGGGGGGTGCTTACCTTGGGCAGCTCCCCCACAAGCAGCAGTCTGTCCCAGGTGCTCCTAGGTGGAGGTGCTTCAGGCGTCTCTGCGCATTGTTCCCACCCCACCCCGAGCACTGGTAATGCACCAACCTGCTGCCCTGAGCCCCCTCCTACACCCAAACTCCCTTCCAGAGCCTATGCCTTGCGGCCCAAGCCCCAGCCCTGCACCCCCTCTTGCACCCAAACTCCATCCCTCTTAGTTAACTGGCATTTTTGACTTACTGGCGCTTCCCATTCCTCCAACATGCCGGATAAAACAGCTTTTACTGTATACTATAATCATTATTATTCTACTGATAACTCTTTTGGTTCTCATTAAAATAATTCCTGTTTTATTAAATAACTCAGCACTATTTCTTATTGTTTAGACCTTGCTAATCCTGGTTGAAATATTAC
The DNA here is from genome assembly GCF_025201925.1 of Gopherus flavomarginatus. NCBI lineage: Eukaryota > Metazoa > Chordata > Testudines > Testudinidae > Gopherus > Gopherus flavomarginatus. Next base: position 40,666,781 of record NC_066620.1, read on the forward strand.
CCTTTTAAAATGTTCTGTATCTACATGCAGAAGAAAAGGAAACTGAAATGATAGAGGGCATGGTTGAGCTATATGAGCAGGGGAAAGTCTGAAGCAACAATAAAGAACTTAAGGTCAACGTGGAAAAAATGTAGCAATGTCTTTGGGCTCTTCTCAGTTAATTTTTTTGTAAACAACATTTTTGGTGTGTTATAAAATCCTGCAACCTATGAAATGTCAGTTTAAAGGATTTAATTAAAGGTAGTTACAAAGCCAAAATCTGCATCTGAACACTATCAGCAACTGTTTGTTCCATCAGTTAGTCATCCTCATAGTCTTTGTATCCATCATTCTTTGTATATTCCTCTTTTTTTATAACAAATGTAGTTGGATTTTTGAGAATTGTTGTAGTGACTCTGCGTGTGCATGTATCTATTTATATCATGAAAATGGGGAGAGCTAAATCTTTTTTTTTTTTTCTTAATTATTGGTTGAGATTCTCAAAGCTGTGCTGGGTCTTTAGCCATTTGTCTTGTATTAAAACTAATGGAAAATGTGTGACTAAATGCCTTGTGTTGCTTTGAAAATGTCAATCATTGTCTTTATGCCAAGTGTAAAGGTAATACAGTATTCTTAACCACTGCACAAAAATTTCTCTGTGTGCCTGAGATGCCTGACAGTGCACACACACATTTAGTGATGAAAATCCAAATCATCATCACTGTTAGAAAATCAACAAACCAAAAATCTCCATATCCCATATTACCTTCTCTTTACCTGCTTTCCTGTATGTTCATTCTGTTGTCCCAATGTTGGTCCATTTTCTTTTCTTCTCCCTTGAACTTTCCACAGTTTGTAGGTCACAGTCATTCTTCGAGAGATGGTCCCTATGTGGATTGCAAATGTGGTTGCGCATGTGCACTATGTACCGGAAGTATTCATAGTAGTGCCTGCTGACCCACACGTGTCATGTGTCGATTGTGTTGTGTGTCCGAGGCTTTAAGAGGCAGTGCGGGTTGATGCTGCTCCAGTTCCAACATACTGCCACATGGCCAGAGTCAGAACCCCTGTTCCTTGGTGCTTCGAGCTACGACAAGTACTGCGTTTTTCACCTTTTTTTCCCCTTGTACATAGTTTTTTCTTCTCTAGTTGTAGTTAGTTATCTGTTCAGATAGTTGTTACCAATAGGACTTTCCCTCCCTTTGTGGGATTCTTCCCCAGCCCAAGGACTATGCCCAGGCGAGCTGGGTTTAAGTACTATGCTTCATGCCCTCACTCCTCTGTGATCGATGAGCTCCAATGTTGCCTCTACTCCTTGGGCGGGGTCCATATAGCCACCTGCTGCTTCATTTGCTGATCATTTCTGTCCCAGACTTGGGAAGCTCAGGAGCTTCACCTCCATAAGTTCCTCATGGAAGAAGCAATGCGGTCACGTGCACCTTTGGATCTGGCACCGGCAGATCCATTAGCTTGCTGACCAACACCAGTGGCAGGCATTTCTCCTGGCCCTTCCCGCCCAGCACCTGACAGCACCAAATGCAGCGTTACCTCCCTGAGCTGCACCAGGTCAGATGAGAAGTCACATGTCGACTCCCGCTCTGAAGCACCTACTCTGAAGAAGCCTCGTTTGGAGCGTAAATCAAAGCATAACGGTCTGCCAGCACTGCCTTCAGCCACTGTGCCTATCCCGCCACCATCACCTCCAGCACAGTCCATGCTGCCAGGACTGGCTTGCGCACACCAGGACATTTTTCCCCCCGACACTGACGATTGAACAGCTTCTGTCGTTTGCTGACTCTCCTCAGCTTTCTGGACTGCTAGTGGTCCCTCTGTCTCCGTCTGTGGAACCTCTCCTGCTCATGAACCGCCCTGCGTCGTCCCACCTCTGCTAGATCTGTCTTCAGAGTCGGATCCTCCGAACAGGACTCAGCCTTCTCTCCAGCTCATTCCTACAGCCTGGACCCCGGCAGCCAGCCCTATTCTCCAACCCATGGCCCGATGGACGATCCCTAGCTTGCCTATCTATGAGGACTGCCAAAGGCTGGTGACTCTGTGCTTGGCTCTACTGGTGAGCCTGTGACACGTATCGGTGCCACGGACTCCTGTAATGCTTGCACCACCGCCCATACCCACCTCCCATCGATCCACCCTCCATCTATGAGGATCCCTATGACGCTTTTGCTCTCCTGATGCCCTCTGTTACACCAGCACTGTTGGCTCCCTCAGTCCCTACTGGCACTTCTTTATCGCTGAATGAGGTGCTCTTCCCTCCTTTGTTACCAGCTCAATTTAAGACACCCCACCTATACCCTACGAGGGCTCAAGACGTGACCTGGTCAATTTAGGGCACCCCACCTATACCCTACCAAGGGCTCAAGGTGTGGCCCAATCAATGTAGGCATCTCCACCCTTTCCCTTTTTAGAGCTCATAATGTAAGTCACCTATCCTTACCCACGGGGCTCAGGAAGAAACCTGGTCAATTTAAGTAGCTGCCCTTTCCCTTGGGGCTCAGGGGTCTATGGGTCTTCAGAACCTTTTCCCAGTGAAAGAGCCTTACACAATTGTGCTCTAAATATCTATTTATTAGCAACACACAGAGAATACATATACCAAGCAAATCTCTTATGCTCATCACTCCCAATATACAGACAAATTTCACCTGATGGCCAGTCAGGATTCATTTATGTGGGGGTTCTCGGCAGTGCCTCTGCGTCACAGTTGTGCAGAGGGATCAGAGTTCTAGCAGCTTGATGTTGAACTGCAGTCTGGAAATGGTTCCCAAAGAACATTGTTTTTCATTTACATTATATAGGTAAAACTAGCTCCCTCCTTCACATTTATTAAACCTGTCACATTATCCTACACTCCTAAATAACAAAAAATGTAACTAGTTACACATTGGCATCTGTGTCCTCCTTCCTGCACAAGTTCTTTACATTTTATCTTTCATGCCCAAATTGTCACTTAATTGTGACCTTCTCTATTTGTGCAGATGGTCAGCATAAATCGCTGGCCACAGCTTGTCTTACCATTTGTTGAGTCTCTTTCTGTATCCTCCCTAATTTCCCAGCATCTTTACAGTCTTGGTGGTTATAACTCTTGTTAGGGACATTCCTGAGGTGGGGGTGCTTTATCAGCAGCAGAACATTTTTTTTTTTCAGTTTTAGTGGTGAACTCCCTGAGTTTCACCCAAGGCTGGTTTAACATTGAGAGGGGTGCTTAGCAGGTCTCAGGCCTACACCTTCTCTCTCACCTCTTAATGACTAAGCCCAGTATCAGGAACTTCTCTGCTGCATGGTGGCTGCTCTCAGCCTCCCTGTGGAAGATGTCCAGGACCTCCATGATCAGTTCCTGGACATTCTTCAGCCCTCTGCACCTTCCAGTATTGCCTTGCTCATACATGATGCTATCCTCCAACCGGCACAAGCGGTTTGGCACACTCCGGCTCCTGCGCCCCACCCTAAACCAGGCCGAGTGCAGATACTTTGTGCCAGACCAGGGTACGGACTTCTTGTTCTCCTACCTGCCACGTAATTCCTTGGTGGTTCAGGCAGCCTTGGAACCTGCCCACCAGCAACATCTTTGCTCCAGCTCCCTGGGGCAGGTGGCAAAAAAGCTTGACTTAATTGGGCGTAAGGTCTACTATTCCACGGGCCTCCAGTTCCTCATTGCCAGTTATCAGGACATTCTGGCAAAATACAACTTTTTCCTATCCAAGTTCCTGGATTTCCATGCCTTCCTACCCCCGGAAAGCAGCAGGGCTTTCAACACCTCATGGACGAGGGCAAATTAATCACCAAGATGGCTCCATTCCTATTGTCCTGGATTACCTTCTCATCTCTGTCGCTCGGGCCTCCCACATTCCTCTGTTTGTATCCATCTCGTGCTGCTCAGTGTCTCCCTTCCCACTATAGACAGGTTTCCTATTTTCACTCACCTGACTACCGCCCGCTTCCTCCATGGTCTCCTCAACGCTTTTCCCTCGGTGCGGAAGCTTATCCCCTCCAGGGACCTCAGCCTTGTCCTCTCCTTCCTCACTAGGCCATCCTTTGAACCCCTGGAAACTTGCTGTCTTGCTCACCTCTCTATGAAGGTGATTTTCTTTGTCAGTGAACTGGCACAAATGATGACAGAACTGCCCTTTACCATCTTCCTCCATGACCAGGTCTCCCTACTCCTTCACCCCAAATTCCTTCCCAAAGTGGTCTCCCTGTTCCAACCTCAACCAGTTCATACACTTACCCACCTTCTAACCCAATGGTTCTCAAACTGTGGGTCGGGACCCCAAAGTGGGTTGGGACCCCTTTTGAATGGGGTCACCATGGCTGGCTTAGACTTGCTGGAGTCTGAGGCTGAAGCCCAAGCCCCACTGCCCAATGCTGAAGCCGAAGCCCAAGAGCTTCAGCCCTGGGTGTCCAGGCTCAGGTTGCAGGCCCCCTGCCTGGGGCTGAAGCCCTGGAATTTCAGCTTTGCCCCCCCTGCCTAGAGTGGTGGGGCTCACGCTTTACCCCTCCCCCCCCACCTGGGGCAGTGGGGCATAGGCGGTCTCAAGCTTTGGTCCCCGCTCCTAGGGCTGTGAAGTAATTTTTGTTGTCAGAAGGGGGTCGCGGTGCAATGAAGTTTGAGAACCTCTGCCCTAAACTGTATGCCTCCTTCAGGGAGCGCTGCTGCACTCCCTCAATGTCTGCCGAGTGCTACCTTTTACCTCCAGTGTACATGTGACTTTTGCATCTTCCCTCATTTCTTCCTTGCCATTACTGACCCCTGTCGAGGACGTGCTCTTGCCTCGCAATGTCTCTTCCACTGGATCTCCCACTGCACTGTGGACTGTTACGCTCTCTCTGGTGTTCTCTTCTCCCCCATGGGTTCATGCCTCCACATCAGCTTTCCTTGCAGACACCCCGTGGCAAGACATTTGCCGGGCAGCCATTTGGTCCTTCATCCATACCTTTACCACACACTATGCCCCTGCTGCGGCGGTGGATGCAGGTCTCGGACGCCCTATCCTCTAGACGGTGACTCCTGGAGAGCCCTTGCACCTGCTACCACACTTGAGTACAGGTTGCTACTCTCCCGTGTTTGGAATCCACATAGGGACCATCACTCAAAGAAGAAGAGAAGATTACTTACTGTAACTGGAGGTTCTTTGAGATGTGTGGTCCCTATCTAGATTCCAATCCTGCCCTCCATCACCTCTGCTCTGGTCTCTGCAACTGCTTGATAAGAGGGAACTTGAGTAGCATCAACCCAACTGTGTGGCGTCTTAAAGCCTCTGATGTGCCACACAGTCGATCCATAGCACATGTGTTGGTCAACGGACACTACTGTGATCAGTTCTGGCTCCAGTGCATGGCACGCATGTGCACCCACATTTGGAATCCAGATAAGAACCACACATCTCGAGGAACCTCCAGTAAGTAAGTAACTCTGTCTTCTACTTTCACAGCCTCATCTTTGTACAATTCCCTTTTGTTCAACATCTCCACTAGTGTGCTGTTCTATGTAGTTTCCTCTATGCATTGGAATGGGAGGCAGCCAAAGTTGTTGCTTAGCATCTAGTCTTAGGGTGTGTTTGCACTGGAGCTGGAGGTGTAATTTCCACTTGGGTAGCCATACCTGTGCTACCTCTTGAGCTAGTTTGCTAAAACTAGAAGTGTTGCCATGGTGGCATGAGCAGCAGGAGGATTTAGTCATCAGAGTACAATCCCATCTGAAACACTAGGCACATGCTCAGCCCTGGTCTACTCTACGAATTTAGGTTGAATTTAGCAGCGTTACATCGATTTAACTCTGCACCCGTCCACACGATGAAGCCATTTTTCGACTTAAAGGGCTCTTAAAATCGATTTCTGTACTCCATTCTCAACGAGGGGATTAGCGCTGAAATTGACCTTGCCGGGTCGAATTTGGGGTAGTGTGATCACAATTCGGCAGTATTGGCCTCCGGGAGCTATCCCAGAGTGTTCCATTGTGACTGCTATGTGTAGCCCTCTCAACTCAGATGCACTGGCCAGGTAGATAGGAAAAGGCCTGCAAACTTTTGAATCTCATCCCCTGTTTGGCCAGCATGGCAATCTACAGGTGAGTGCAGATCTGATCAGCGGAGGTTACCATGATGGAGTCCCAGAATCGCAAAAGAGCTCCAGCATGGACTGAACAGGAGATATGGGATCTGATTGCTGTATAGGGAGATGAATCCGTGCTATCAGAACTCTGTTCCAAAAGACAAAATGCCCAAACATGAAGGACAGAGGCTATAACAGGGACCTGCAGCAGTGCTGAGGGAGGGTCGACTAAGGACATGGCTTACAGGGAATTAAAATCAACAAGAGGTATGGGTTTGCATCAAGGAGAAGCACACGCAACTATCACACAGAATGGCCCCCTCAAGGATTGAACTCAAAACCCTGGGTGTAGCAGGCCAATGCTCAAAACAATGAGCTATCCCTCCCCCCACTATTCCAGGCAGGACTGAATCTCCATTAAACTTTTCAAGGTGTCCCTGAGAGACCTCACCGAAATGATTGTCGGCCGTTGATTTCACTGAGGGAGGGAGTGGGGAGCAAATGAATACAAAACAAATGTGGTGTCTTTCTTGTTTTGATCCACTCCATCTCTCTTATATATCTTAGCAGACGGTGCAGTACGATTGCTAGCCATCGTCGTCTCCTGGCTGCTTGCCAGAAGACGGTGCAGTACGATTGCTAGCCATCGTGATCTCCTCGCTGCTCACCAGAAGACGGTGAAGTACGACTGCAGACAGGACTGAATCTCCAGGAGATGAAACTTAAAAAGAGAATGACCTGAAGTCACTCCCATATCTGCCCAGGCACCCCTAACCGACCTCACTGAGGTCGGCTAAAAGAGCGCCCAGGAGACGACTACAATGGCTACCAATTGTAATGCATCGTCTGCTGTCAAAAGGCAACGAGCTGCTGCTGTGTAGCAATGCAGTACCACGTCTGCCAGCACCCAGGAGACGTATGGTGACGGTGAGCTGAGGGGGCTCCATGCTTGCCATGGTATGGCGTCTGCATGGGTAACCCAGGAAGAAAGGCGCGAAACGATTGTCTGCCATTGCTTTCATGGAAGAAGAGAAGGAGGGAGGACCTGACGACATGTACCCAGAACCACTCGCAACAATGTTTTTGCCCCATCAGGCATTGGGTCTCAACCCAGAATTCCAATGGGTGGCAGAGACTGCTGGAACTGTGGGATAGCTAACACAGTGCAACGCTCTGGAAGTCAGTGCTAGCCTTGGTACTGTGGATGCACTCTGCAGAGTTAATTATCTTAATGATCTTAAGTGGGGACACACACAATCGACTATATAAAATCGATTTCTAAAAAATTGTCTTCTATAAGTTTGACCGAATTTCATAGTGTAGACATACCCTCAGGCAGCTAGCGCCCCCCACCCCCCGCCACCCCTGCTGCTGCAGCTATGTTTCTATATCCAAATTAGCTCAGGTATATCTGCCAGAAGTGAAAATTACATCTCCACCTGTAGTGAAAATATACCCTTAGAGGCAGGAGTAAGCACTTCCTCTCACTGACTTTAGACATGTTTTCTGCAAATACCTGACAAGTAGCAAGTAGATTTTGAATAGATCCTTTCCTCCCCTCATACAAGATCTGGGCAGCAAACTGAGAGACTGGTTATGTAACTTGCCCAATTCAGTGGCAATTACCTTTTGATTTTTTTTGTCATCTGAATATCAAGAAACTGCATAAAATTTACATACACTGTATATTGAGCACTTTAAATTTAATGTTCTGGGAACTTTCACTCTTAGTACTTAATTTTGATTTCATATTTGGTCACTGAATTATTTTGTATGTTAAAATGGGCCTATCGTGACATGAACAAACTCTTGACTTAACTAGCTGCTTGTAATTTTTTCTTTTGAGGAGCTCAGCACCCAAAATTCCCATTGAGGTGAATGAGAGCTGCAGGTAAAATCAAGACAGTTCTTGTGGGTACCTAAAATAGAGGCAGTTATCTTGATAGTGCCTGTCACTATTGGATGCTGCTACATTTTTAGAGCCCCAGGACTCCTACTTCTTTAAGAAAAAAAATGCAAATGTTCTTAAAAACAAAACAAAAACAAAAACCACAGCAAAACTTTTAATATTTATGCCCCTCGTTCACCAAAAATTCTCTGTTTCACTCAAGTATTTTCAAGACTCCTGTCCTCCGCAGACACATTTGCAAACTATTTTTATATGGTTATAAATCCTTCTGGATATGAAGAAGGTACATGTCATTCTTTTTATGCAGTCATCAGAAATCTAGAGAGGACATTTAGTAGTTTTAATAGAAAGAATGTAGATGCTACATCTGAAGGTGTTTCACATTAGATGTTTCAGGGGTTAACCCTTGATAACAGTAACCATATTGCCCTCTCTTCGAAAATTTCCACTTTTTCTAAGAGAAAAATGATTTTTTATTTTTGAGAGTAAATAGAATTTTTCACACATTAGACGCATGGCTGTCTTGGTAACATCTGCTTGGGAATTCTGTCTATTATTACTTGGTGCCTGAATTTGGTATATTAGAATGAAAATGCAATACAGTGTAAAAACTCTTACAGTACTGCTATAATGTAAACAAGCCTCCAGGAACTGGTTACAGTAGTTTCAATTTGAATTTACTTGGCTTTCTAGCCATATCTCCAGTTTCTGATAATTCCAGACAGTGTAATGCATGGCTGGAAATAATACTTCACAATCATCTTCTGTTTCCAAGAAGTCAGATTTCAGAGAGAAATTTTTATTTGAGGGGCAAAGGGGGAAAAATAGCAGTAGATTTGATATTAAGACCTCTCGTTGACATTTTTGTTTCAAAATGTCAAATTTGCCATAAATATTCTAAAATGGATTCTGTAATGTGTTTATCTCCTCTGCAAGGAATTCAAAGTCTCTGAATTTGTATTGATGTACATCTACAGTGTGATAGATTAGATCAGAGGTTCTCAAACTGGCTGTCATGACCCCTCAGGGGGTCACATGGTTATTACATGGGGGGTCGTGAGCCATCAGCCTCCATTCCCCACCCCACTTCACTTCCAGCATTTAGAATAGTGCTGAATATGTTTTAAAGATATTTTTAATTTATAAGGTGGGGTCTCACTCAGAGGGTCACCAGCATAAAAGTTTGAGAACCACTGGTTTAGATTCTGTTAAAATGGGGTGGGGGATTTCTCTACAGATTTAAATTTATGTGGGCTGACTGGAGTTTAATCCAACTTCTCTATTCTTTAGTCCTAGACTTTTTTTTCCTACTTTTTTTTTTTTTTTAGTTTGTGTTTATAGATATTAACATTTCTTTGGTTTAGGGAGTGCATGCTTGTTATGAATCTATAAGAAGAGAGTATTAGTTTATTATTTATACCAAATCACCTTTTAAGCTTATGCCCAAGGACTATATATTTCACAGCAAGTTTGACCCAAATACTGTAGCTAGAGCAGCTGGATTCTGGGCATATCACACTGTAGTAGTTTAGAGATTCTACATGGTATCTTCATAGCAGATAAAGTTTTATTGATTTAAGAAAGGAAAAAGAATGGTGTCATCAGTAATATGTCCCTGGTGTGTTTAATTTTATGTTAAATATTATTTGTTTTGCAAGGCCACTGTGTTGTAAAATGTCAGTGTCCTGCACAGTTTGTATAGAAAATATGTAACGGTGCTGTAGAAATTGGAAGTTTTGACAGCTTGGTAAGGGGACATTTGGTGCTTTTGACAACTGGGAAGCAGTTTGAGATTGTGGGTTAAGCAATTAATTGGATGTTTCTGCTAAAATAATTAGTGAAATAGTTAATGTTGACATTTGAATTACCATCATTACTTCAGTTTACACTTGATTCACATGGAGAAGATTTTCTTCACAACCATAAAGGCTAGAAGCTCAATTAAAAAAAAATAATGAAATCTTTGGAGCAAAATTCTGTGGCAAATCCTCTGCATATCCCTATAGTTATAGATAGTTTGGGATTTTGGTATACTTTTTATGTGAAATTTTCCTGAACCTTTGCGTTTGAAAGTTTGTTTCCATCTAGGGATCATTTTTGCTGTGTTTACTCTATGGCCTGTGGCTAAGGCATGTTTTGTTAGCTGGGTGCTGGATAAGGCTTTGCTGATGTTTGCCATGTGGTGATTTTATTCCTTGCATGATGGTTTTTTTTGCTTATTTTCACTAAGAATTCATTTTTGCAATTCCTCCCTGTGATTTCGTAGAGGCTAGCATGAATCTTTACAGCGAAGCTTTGCTAACGTTTGTTCATGCTTTTTTTTTTTTTTTAGTAGATCATGTGGTAGAAACATGTTTTACAATTCTGCTTTTTTCTTCTAGTGGTTAATTGTTTAAAAAAATTCAGAACCTCTTTTAATCTGTCTAATGTATATTCTAATTATGCTCTTTCCTACTATGAGATATGAAATACAGGTTTTGCTACAGAGGTGCTAACACAGTTTCCTGGCCAGGGTGGACAGTGCCTGTGTTTATAACATGGTTTAAAAGGCTGTGTTAAAGTTTACGTTTAGTTTGATTTTATTCAGCGACAAAACTTTAACTTTGCTGCTTTAAGTCTGGTCATTGGTTGAGCTTTGTTGATCATTGGCATAAACTATATTTTGTTTAATTTGTTATGTGCTGGAAATCTGTTTTGAATCATGTTGTTATGTAGGCTTATGAGGCTGCAAATACACTGGCAAAAATGGGATTTAAAATTTACCACCATGGTCCAATGGTGCAGCTTTCAATTTCACTGATAAAAGCGATTTAGTCACGGAAGTCACGGATTCTGTGACTTCCAAAGACCTCCGTGACTTCAGCCAGCACTCACAGGGAACAGCAGGGTCCCGTGTCTCCTGTGGAGGCAGGGAGCTGTGGGGGACCCCCACTGCTCCTGTCCACTGCAGATGGCAAGGTTAATCCCCAGATCTCTGCCTCTGCGGGTGGCAGAGGGACTCCTGGAGCTCCCGGTCACCACGGGAGGTGGAGGGGGGGACCTTTACAGCTTGGAACTGCCAGCAGAGGGGGACCCGGGAGCTCTGAGCTCCCACGGGTGGTGGGGGCTCCTGGAGCTCCCAGCCTGCCCGCAGTTGCCCAGGCTTCTCATTTTATCATAGTATCAGAGGGGTAGCTGTGTTAGTCTGGATCTGTAAAAGCAGTAAGGAGTCCTGTGACACCTTATAGAGTAACAGACATATCGGAGCATGAGCTTTTGTGGTTGAATGCATGCATCTGACGAAGTGGGTATTCACCCACGAAAGCTCATGCTCCAATACGTCTGTTAGTCTATAAGGTGCCACAGGACTCTGCTGCTTTCACATTTTATCATAGATATTTTTAGTAAAGGTCAGGGGCGGGTCATGGACTTCCATGAATTTTTCATTATTGCCTGTCACCTGTCTGTGACTTTTACTAAAAATATCTGTGACAAAATCTCAGCCTTAGTAATAGCATATGATGGAAACTGTATTATAGTCAGGGTCGAAGTGGGCTTGGGCGTTTTTACAACCATGTCTTATAACCATGTTGTGAGCTACTACTTTGGGTTACACTCAGATATTAATTAAAAAAAATGAATACTTGTTGGCTAATTGAACATTTTGAGAAGAACAGGTTGTTACAGAACACTAACTATTGTTCTTTTTTGTCCCTTTTGTAGAATGACAGGGAGGGAGTTTTTCTCTCGGTTTCCAACTCTTTATCCTTTCCTTCTCCAGCAACTGGAAGTTGTAGCCAGGACTATGGACAGGTAAGAAGATAAGCATGTGGAATTCTACTGAATACAGTGCAATTTAAGGGTGAGGGCAAGGTGTATTTGATTTAAATCAAATTTAAATCACTAGTCAGGAAGGCTCGAATTAATCATGGATTTCTACATAAAAATGCATTCTTGTTGGTTGTTATAACCTTAATACGTATTCTTCACAATTCAGAGATAGATGTAGGTTTCATTTTTAGAAGGAACACACTATACATTTTAAAGTGATCTATTTTAAAACTTTTTCATATTAGTTTTACAGCTATATCAGAAAATGAATGCTTGTTTGGTTTTCATTTACCAAAGGTAATTGAAGCAGATATTTATGAAGGCATTGGGAGGTGAACTATCTCAAATTCAACAGGTTAATCACTAATATTTGGAGGATTTTCTTGCCATGCTGTAGTAGGAGTAGAACATCACCAGACAGACATTTAAATTGTTTTATTTAACTAAAACAACAATATTAAGTATTCTGGATTTTTTCTTCAACAACAAGCATAATATTTTAACAAAACAAGCATATGAATTTTTTAATTTAGTTAAACATTCAAGTTTTTTAAGTTTTTGTTAAAATTGTTTTTAACTAAAATAGTTAAATGAAATATTAAAAAAAACCAAAACAAAAATTAAATCGACTATGTTAGTCAGGTCAACATGTGAAACTTAAAATATTGGCTTCTGCAGCTAACTAAGTCATCTTCACCTTCATTTTCCCATTTGTTCATAATCTGGAAAAGAAAAACAAGCTTTCCTGCTTTTTCAGGTCCCAAACGATTTCTCAGTTTGGAATTAATTAATCTAAAGGAAGAAAATATTCTTTCTACACTGACTGAAGAAGCTACAGCTATTAAAAGTGAGATTAGCACTTCAACAGTCTCTGAATCCAAGTGCTTAAGTGACTTCCACCAGTTCACTGGTGTGATTTCTTTAAAACTTCATCAGCAAACATATATTTCTTGAATGGTTCACGCTTAGCTCTTAAGTTTATTATAGTTGGCATTATGGAGAGATGATTGCTGGATGTCCATGTCATATCCAACTCCTCTTCTTCAGCAGTTAAGGTTTGACCCAGGTACCGAGTATTGAGAATATTTGCAAGAAAATGAGCTGGAGATAGTGCTTGTCCCTTTCATTTTTTTAATGCTTGTAATTTAACTTTTTCATTGCATATTTCTCTTTTTAAGCTCTCACTCTATTTCTTCAAATTTCAACAGTGTCAGCAATAAAACAGCTGTTTCCCTGCATTTTGTTCAAGGCTACAGAAATAGGCTTCAGGATACTCAGCATGTGTTCAGCATTTCTCTGAAGCCCAATGTTGAGAACTTTGGCTGTGACAGTGCCATCTATTTTTTTCACAATTTTGTTTGCAAACTATCATCAGATTAGGCCAGTTCTTGATATAATGCTCAAAACAGTCCACTACTGAGTTCCATCACACGTCTTGTGGGAGAGTTAGCTTAGTTCCTCCCACTTTTTTAAGAGCAGCTGCTGCAAAGTGGTTGTTACGGAATTTTGCAATTTCAACATTAGCCTTTATTTCTGGAACACTGAAGTCTTTGGCTAGGAGGTGCATCAAGTGGGCACTGCAACTGTACGTTATTAGCTTGGGACTGTCTTAACTCTCTCCTAAATTTCTTCTCATCTTGGATACAATTGCAGTATTGCCTGTGACCAACCTGCATACTAGACTTTTGAATTTTTCTTCATAGTTTGTTATAGCATTTACTGCTTCTTTTTGTAAGTATTCTGCTGTGTGTGCATTTCCTGATGTACCAATTGTTTCTGTAAGGAAGGCATTCCCTTCTTCTGTTTTCACACAAGCACAAACAACTGGATCATTGTGGACATTGCTCCACCCATCAAGACTCAAGTTAAGAATTTCACCCTCTAGACCTTTTGCACACTGCTCAATTTTTCTTTCATACACTTCATTCAGCAATTTGCCTGCAACATCTGCTCTGTTGTGTGGACTGTATCCTGGTCTTAATGACTGAACCATGTTAATGAAGTGTGGGTTCTCAATCATATGGAAAGGAGTTTGTTGCATAAAGGCAATTTTTTCATGAATTACCTCTTTTTGTAATCTGCTGGTTCTCATCTCAAACTTATCTATGGTTGTTTCTGGATGATGGAGGTTTTTTTTCTTTTTGCTGCAGGTGATATCCTGTGGCTGTGTGACATACAGGATGTGACTGAAACACTATCATTGGCAAATAACTCTGAAACTATAGAAAATGATGGTGATCTTGAAGGTGGATAGTCTTCAGAATCCTGTATCTTGAGGATGGATTCTCCTAAACAAAATAAGTCAATGCAGTTATTTAATTATTATGACCATACTGCTCATTTAGTATTACTCGTTGCATTCACTGACAGTCAGTACTACTTTAAAGGTGAAATTGTAAAAGGAAGATCTGCTTATTTCATCTATTTATTTTTTATCACAACTGCATCTAAAATGATAGTACCATAGAGTAACAACTATATTTTTTGCTCAAACATGAGAATTCAAAAATAGTCCAGAAGGAAGACAGGCAGTCCTTAAGAAAGAAGTATGAAATAAAAAAGTTTACCAACCTGAAGATCCTGCATGTTCAGACATGTTCCTGTCATTATCTTCAATGCAGCTTCCTCCTGAGAGGAACACTTCTCATGGTGTTGTTTCATTCGGGTAATCAGGCCTTGCATTTCTTTGTTGCACTGTTTGCATTTTGCACACATGCCCGCCTTACCCACAGGTAGAGGAACTTAATTAAAATATTCCCAAACTGGGTCTCTTTTATGACCTGCTGCCATTATAGGTTTTCCCTTCTAGTGAGAGAATGGTATGGTAGATCTCAAATCAATGAAGGCTACACTCAGCAAAACCTCAAAACTTCTGGAATATGCCGCTGAAACAGTTTCACTTTTGTTTCTACTGCCTGTCTCTCCCTTCTCACGTTTATCTCCAGACTTCTTCTCCTTGTCCAGATCTATTCTGCCCCCAACAATCTTCTATTCAGTGAACTTTTTGAAACTTTATACTTTTAGAGAGAGGTAAGGGATTGACTCTGTGTACACAAATTTTCAGAGGGACAATAGAGTTGAGGTCTGTTATTTCTCACCTCTGTATACTATTTATTTGTATAAAAACAACATTTTTGCTGTTAACAAGCATGTTCTCTCTGGAGTCACAAATCCATAGTTTGAGAACTGCAAAACTAAACATCTCTGATGGTATCTTCTAGACTGAGCACTGAGTCCCATTGTGTAGATAGAAAGATTAACCTAAATAATCTATACAGAATCCCCTGGAACCCTCTAAGATTGGGTCCCTAATCCATGAACTATTGGAACTCATTTACAAAACATTTCTTAAACATTACATGAATATATTGTCTCATACTATGTAATTAGAATTTATAATCCCTATTCCATGATGAGGTATCTTTGAGCTATAATGTGTCTTAATTAAAACTATCTTTAGATAAGTTTTTTCCTCAAAAAAATCTACAAAATCCGATTTTTTGATTTTTTTTTTTTAAATAAAGAAATAATTGATTTTTATCCACCGTGGGTGAGTGGAAGTGAGTTAGAGGTACTGTTCTGTTGATGTATTGTTAGTAAGACTTTGTCCCTTTCTCTCTCTCAGTGGCTGTTCAAGGGGCACTGTTGTAGAAGAGTAGTGTATTAGAAGGGGAGAAGTTTAGAAGGATGATCAGGCAGGGCTAGAAGCAGATGGGGGCCAGTTCAAGAGCATGTCACTGCATTATCCTTCCTGCTGACTGGAAGAGTGAGGGATGGTATTTATACCCCATGCATCCTTGGAGATGCCCTCTTTACTAGGATTGGCTGGCTGCACCTACCCATCCAACTATCAACTTGGCAAAAGGAATGAGTTCCCTCATGACCTGCTGTGAGCATTGTTTGATGGAAAGCATCCCTTAAGAGGTGTGTGGGATTCCTACATCTGAGACATTGGGGAGCCAACCCTCTTCCTTTTCCTATTCCCCTTGAACGGAGCTGAGGGTTTGGGGCTCCTATTTCTGGAACTGCGGGGAGCCAATTCCTCTCCTTTCTGCACTGTACAGTTGTTGCTAGGTTCTCCCAGATAATTTAAGTGAATAAAGTTGTAGCCTCATTAAACTACATCCATTGCCTCCTGTATTTCTTCTGGTGTGGTTGAACAATAATATTTAAAAATAGAAGCCTAAAGTTGGACTCCATATTCATATTTAGGCAACTAAGGATGGGATTTTCAAAAGCACCTAAGTGACTTACGAGGACAAATCCCACTGAAGTCTAAACATGGATTTTAGCCCAGCTTTAGCATTCTACTTTTGAAAATGTTGGCTTGCAGCTTGTTTATCCAGTGCCTATTTCATTGGACACCTGATCTGGATTGGCTTTGCGTCCTACTGAAATTCATATATAGTTATTATTTGTATTGCAGTAGCACTCAGAGATGCCAAACAAGATCAGGAATCCACTGACGTAGGCACTGGATAAACAAGCTGCAGGCCAATATCGTCAGAAGCAGAAGCCTAAAGTTGGGCTAAATCCAACAGCGTATTCCTTAGTGCTATAAGTGGTTATTTTAGAACACTTTGAAATACACTGAGTTTTAAGGAAGTTGAAGAAAGCACTATTTGTTTTAGTCTGTAACTGTTTATCACTGTTGACATTGCTCCACTGAAAATTAAAATCATATTCTCTAGTTAAGGCAGTTTTATCCTCTAACGAGGGTGATTTCTGACAGCTAGATATTCCTTGTTGTGGTACGCTAAAAACAGTCCGCAGTGCTTAAATGTTTTAACAAATTTGCCTTACATACTCTTGTTTGTTATCACCATTACAGTATGCTCATATTCAAATAACACTTTATATTATGCCCCCAAAAACTAAGATAAAGAATGTTAAGATTGCAAGGTGAAGCACTCAAAAGTTAGGAAATGCCCGATTAATGTTGCTTGTGCAATTTTAATTCAGCTTCCTTGTGAATATGTATTATGATCTAAGCTGCGAGGCCATGCAGTAGCCTATTTAGTGCTGTGCAGGTGTGCAGGGAACCTGCTCGGGGACCTGCAGCAGCTGGGGAACCCCTCCACCAGCCCCAACTCTGCTGCGGTTGGGGTGGCTCGGCCTGGCCCCAGACGTGGCCCAGCCTGGCCCCAGGCACAGCTGGGGCACACCTCCCACAGCTCGGACCTAGCCCTGGCCCGGACCTAGCCCTGGCCCTGACCTGCTGGGGCTGGAGAAGGGGCGCCTATCCTGTTCCTGCAGCGGGGAGAGGTGCCTCCCCGCCCACCCCTGATGCTGCAGGGAGTTAGAGCGCTGGGGGGAGTACCCTCCCTGCAGTAGCCCCAGAGCACCCTGCTGCACCCCAAACCCTTCACCTCCGGCTCCACCCTAGAGCCTGCACTCCCAGCAGGAGCCCTCACACCCCTGCACCCAACCCTCTGCCCCAGCCCTGAGCCCCTCATCCAGGTCCCACCCCAGAGCCCAAACCCCCAGCCAGAGCCCTCACACTCTTGCACCCCAACCCTCTGCCCCAGCCCTGAGCCCCTCATCCCCATTTCCACTCCAGAGCCCACACCCCCAGCCAGAGTCTACACCCCTCTGCCCCAGCCCTGAGCCCCCTCCCACACTCTGAATCCCTCGGCTCCACTCCCACCACCTGAAATGTATTCTTTATTATTTATGTCTTTAATTCCACAATCATGTACTATTTTTTTCCACAGGCCTTTTTTTCCTCATTCACTCAGGCCTTATTTGCTGTACAGTATTCAAACCCTGCTCTGAATACAAAATTGTTTGTTTCTTCACAGGCATTTCTGTGGTGCTCTCACCACAGTATCTGAGTGCCTCAGAAACTTTAACTAATTTATTTTTCCAACACCCCTGTTAGATTAGGTGGTATTATTTTCCCTATTTTCCTAAAAGGGGGAAACACTTGAAACACTTTGAGCTTGATTTTTCAGAGTAGTGAACATTTTTATAGCACAATTCTTCTTTGAGTATTGTCTCTGCGGGTGCTCCTCTGAAGGTGCGTGTGCATCCCTATGCTGCTGATTGGAAAATTTCAATAACATTCCATTCCGCCTGCACACATGCAGCTCCCCACCTGCCAAGAGGCTAGCCAGCATATATGGATTTCCTCCTCAGTTTCTTTTCAACTGCCCTTGCTAGTACTAAGAGCTATTCGTTCACGGATCGTTAACTCCCTATAGTTTTGTAAATTTTAGCTTCCCTTGAAGCCTTTTTCTTTTAGTACCTTGTTTGTTTTCAGTTGGCCATGCCAAAAAAATAAAAATAAATAAAAGAAAAAGAAGAAAGGGTTTGCCTCCTGCCAACTCTGGATGGGGTGCCCCCCCCCCCCCAGACAAGGGTATGCCTGGCTCTCCTGCAAAGAATTCATCCCAGTGACAGATGGACATTTGCAGTGCATTTGCTGCCTGAGGGAAAAACACAGTTCACAAAAATGTGATTGGTGCCAGCAGTTAAAACCCAGGTCCAGGAAGGACAGAGAGTTAAAGCTTGAATGCCGGCTCATAGTCTGCCCTTCAGCCTCCAGACTGCTGGTGAGAGCTATTGCCACAACCTTCTCCACTGAAGGCAAGTGATCCCAAGGAGATGAGCCACTCACTCAAGACCACTAAGAGAAGGTCTGTGAGTCCCCATAGTGAACCGCAATCAAGGCGGAAGCAATCTCTGGCTCCATTGGTATCATTGGTACCAACGACCCCAGTGCTATCTAGAGGTGGTACCCAGGGCAGAAACGGTACCGAGCCGGCAGAGCAAGTCAGTTGCCCATACCCATTAGGTCTTTGAGCACAAGAAATACTGGTACCACATGGGCATGAAAAGCATGGAAGATCTGCCCCAGGGAACATCGATGTGGGCATCGGCATCGCCACTGACCTCGGTGCACGTGGCACTAATGGACCATATGACTAGATCCATGTCTCTGGCTCCGGTACAAGTCTCTCGGCACTGACAACCACTGGCACTGATATTATCTGCACCGGCAGATCTCTGAATGTCTGATGCACCGGACTCGCCCCTACTCAGTGCCAGGGCTCCGGTGCCAAATTCTCCCAGAGCATTGGATTCAATGACCTCTCCATGCCATGCACCACCTTTCTCTTCATCAGAGTCAGATTGTGAGGAAGAGGACTTGGGTTCCTACCACTCATCCTACCCACCATACTGGTCCCAGTTACATCATGGACGCCAGGCATACTGCCCGCCTGACTCTCAACCTCCACGGTACCAGCCTCCAGACCCCTACCCTCAATGGCCGTATTGGGACTCCTGGCAGGCCCAGAGGCAACAAGCCTCCCAGGCTCCTAGTGTGGCATACCAGCAGGCAAGGAGACACTCTTCTTCAGCTGTGGAAAGGGTTTGGAACCTCCTGAGCAACTGGGAGAGGAAGTTGAAGCTGAGGCAGAAAGAAAAGGCACCCCTCAAGCTCATCTCTCATCATCCTCACCTGATGAGACGGTGATGCCCCCTCCACCATCCATGGCAGATTATTTTAACCATTCCAGGATTTAGCTCAGAGGGTGGCATAAGTCCCGCAAATACAACTGCATGAAATGACTGAGGCTCCCCACACACTAGTGAATATTCAGCACTCTTTCACCTCTACCAGAGTGCTCCTTCCAGTTAATGAGGTGTACCTGGATCCTGCTAGAGTTATATGGCAGACCCTTGTGTCCGTCTCGCCAGCATGCTAATGGATGACAAAAGGTATTATGTGCCAGCGAAGGGCATGGAATTTTTATTTTCGCACCCACCTGCAAATTCCATTATTGGGGATGCAGTTAATTCTAGGGGGCCACCAATACCAGTTTAAATCCACCCTGTATAACTGAGATGGGAACCGCTTGGACCTGTTTGGCAGAAAGGCGTATTCATTATCCATTCTTCAGTTCCAGATGGCTAATTACCAGGCCTTGCTGGCCAAATGTGACTACCAAAACTATGTGAAACTATTTATTGATCAGTTCCTGGACTCCCACAAAGACCAATTTATGGCCATAATTAACGAGGGTGTTAATTCACTGATGGTGAAAATGTCTCTCCCGTCTGCATTGGACACTTCAGATATGTTGGCATGTTCAGTTTCCATGACCCTGCTTATGAGAAGGGCTTTGTGGCTGCAGTTGTCCAGCTTCCCTAAAGATGTCCAGACCGTGGTAAATGACCTGCCCTTTGAGGGAATGAAGCTATTTTCCAAAAAGACAGATGGGTCTCATCACATGTTGAAGGATTCTTGGGCAAACCTTCGTTCCCTAGGGATATACATGCCAGCCTACAAGAGAAAATACAGTCTTCAGCTGCTGCTCAAGTCCCTATCGTCACAATACATGCTTCAGTACTTGTCACAGAGATCTTATGAGCCACAGAGAAAGAAATCAAGTTTCCCCAAGCAAAAGCAATTGGAACCACAACCAACTTTGTCTCAGCCTTCAACCGTGAAATGGTAGTTTTGATGGGTTGGTTGAGGCGCCTGTAGAACACTCTCCTCACCACCTTCTGCTGGGAAGCCCCATTCCTCCTTTCGGAGACCACCGTACCCCATTACGCAGCACCTGGGAATGGATATTCCATCCACTTCTCCTCTCTTCCCCCACCCAAACACCCTTCCCCGTCCCTCTTCAGGGACCCTTCTCACAAGAGTCTGCTATGACAAAAGGCAAACCATCTTCTCAGCATAGGAGCTATAGAAAATTTGCTCTTACATCTCAGAGGGAAAGGCTTCTACTCTCATTGCTTCCAGATATAAAAGAAAAAGGGAGGTTGGAGACCCATACTGGATCTCAGAGCACTCAACAGATATGTCAAAGTGCAGAAATTCAAGATGGTCACCCTATCAATGATCATCCCAGCATTGGAAGAACAATATTGGTTCTCGGCCTTCGACCTTCAAGACTCATACTTCCACATTTCTATCGTACCAAGTCACAGATGTGCCCTCAGATTCATGCTGGGCCAGGACCAGTACTGAGTACTCCCTTTCTGCCTCTCATCGTCCCTGAGGGTGTTTGACCAAGGTCCTCTCGGTAGTAGCGGCCCACTTACATTCTCAGAACATAATGATTTATCCCTGCCTGGATGATTGCCTTCTCAGGGCACAGTCCCGCACAGAGGCCCAGTGAGTCACTCAGACCACACAGGACCTGTTTCTGAATATTGGCCTACAGATCAAAGAACAAAAATCGACCTTAACACTGGTTCAAACACTAGAATTCATAGGAGTCGACTTCAACTCCATTCAGGCAAGGGCACTCCTTCCACATCACAGATTACTCAGTCTCTCCTTGTTGATAGAGACAGCACAATCCAGTCCCCAAATCTCGGCCAGATATTGCCTTCAGCTTCTGGGGCACATGGCCTTGGGCACATAGGTAAGTGCTCATGCAACTACACGAGATGCCTCCAAGCATGGTTCGGTTCAGTTTACAGGATGAACAGAGACAACACAGGCAAACTTCTATCGATGCCCACCAGGGTCAAGCAATCCTTAGACTGGTGGAAGGACCCAGTAAACATCTGTGCAGGAATCCCGGTTGCTTAGTCTTCCTCATTCCATCTCCTGACCACCAATGCATCACTCATAGGCTGGGGAGCGCATCTCAGTGGTGGCACAATAGAGGACAAATGATCTGTAGCAGAAACGTGCCTCCACATCAACCTGTTCAAACTCAGAGTGGTCAGAAGTGCGTGAGCTCACTTCCTCCTGCTGATCAAGGACGCACAAAGATAGGTCATGACTAAGGCTGCGATTTAGACCTCAATAACTTCAGCCACTGCCTGCTGGGAGCTGCAGGGTCCCCTGCTGCCTGTGGAGGCAGGGAGCTGTGGGGTAACCCTGTGGCCCCAGGCGGCGGGAGCAGCAGGCGGACTCCCTGCAGCTCCTGGCCACCATGGGCTGCATGAGGGACCCCACCGTTCCCATCCACTATGGGCAGCGGGGTAACCCCCAGAGCTCTTTGCCTCCGGGGACAGCGTCCACAACCCTTAGAGCTCTGGGCTGCTGTGGGTGGCAGGGGGGATCCCTGCAGCTCAGAGCCACCAGCGGAGGCGGACCCTGGAGCTCTGAGCCCCCATGGATGGTAGGAGCACCTGGAGCTCCCAGCCTGCCTGCAGCTGCCCAGGCGCCTCGTTTTGTCATGGATACTTTTAGTAAAAGTCAGGGACAGATCACTGGCTTCTGTGAATTTTTCGTTATTGCCCGTGACCTGTCCATGACTTTTACTAAAAAATCCCTAACAAAATCTTAGCCTTAGTCATAACAGACAACCTGACCAACCAACAGGGAGGTGCCAGAGAAGGAACTGAGGAAGAAATGCCTGTGCACGCTGGCTAGCCTGATGGCTAGCAGAGAGTTGTGTATGTCCATGGGTGGAATGAACTGCTATTGAAATTCTCTGATCGGCAGCGCAGGGGAGTACACACACCTAAAGTGAAGCACCAATAGGGGGACGCATCTCGAAGAACCATCATTACTGCACCGCTCTGGTGAACTTCAGTTGCAGCCTCGAGTGTTCAGCAATTCTGCAAATGTGGCTATGGGTGTGTCATGCTGAGCACCCAAAAATGAGAAGCACACAGTTAGTGCCCAACTGTGAATATTTTGGTTTCGGTGATTTGCCTAACATCACTTGGGAACTCTGTGGCACACATAGGGATAGAATCCAGTTCTTCAGGGCAGTATTTAGCTGCCTTGATTATGAGAACATCCTTTGTACAATACCTTGCTTTGTTCACTACACACCTTCAACCTTCTTTAACAGGTGGGGCAGGGTTCCTACAGACAGCAATGCTCTTCATTACACAACCCTGCCTGTGCAGAGTGAGGCATTGGTCCTCAGAAAAAATAGTATGTGATCATGTAATTAAAGACTGTAATTTTAGGCTTGGAAGGATTATTTTTACTGGTAAATATCAATAAACATCAGTTTCACCATGAACACACAAACTGATGAAAAAAATTTCAAACAGTAGTGATCAAAATGTACAGTCAGAACAATTCTGCTTGAGAATTTGCTAGATTTTGATTTAAGGATATTTACTTTGTATATTTTAACACACAATGTTGACAATATATGTTTTAGTGAGGATAAAGCTTTAACTTTTTGAATCTCAACTTTTATTGTCATGAGACACAGCTGAAAAAGAGGAAAAAATGCTAAAAACAAAAAAGCACTTGAATTCTTCCTCTAATCATAGTGCATAAGCAGACAAATTAAGTTTGCATGTGCAACTTTAGTTCTGCCATTTCCTAATTTTTAAGTATTTGAATTTGGAACATTAATAATGTTTTTAATGTGTTTTTGCATGTAATTTCCTAATTAAAAAAACCTGAAGAAACAGAATTTCTGTCATGTGGAACAATATTGACCTCAGCTTGGATCACGAGCTAGATTCAGACCTTTAGATCTGTACCACAGGCCTCTATCATTTGAACTAACAGAGTAACTTGTAGCATTTGTAGGCTATTAACATTTATGAGAGTCAGCCACTAGAAGGTCTGACACACAGTTTGCCAGTGGGTTTAACAGCTATTTGCTGACAGCAGAAAAATGTAGAGACTTGGTACTCCTAGGTTCAGTTCCATATTCTGGAGGGGAATGTATTCTACTCCTATGGCCATGGATCTTGCTTGCCACCCTCCAGAGCCTATCGACTCCCCTTTGCCTCAGCTCCTGCTTTCCTCTCCCTCTGCTCTTATATACACACCTCCATCTGCCATGCTCCCAACGCCCACAAATCTTCTGGTTTTTTCATTCGTA
Source organism: Gopherus flavomarginatus (assembly GCF_025201925.1). Classification (NCBI taxonomy): domain Eukaryota; kingdom Metazoa; phylum Chordata; order Testudines; family Testudinidae; genus Gopherus; species Gopherus flavomarginatus. Next base: position 40,690,319 of record NC_066620.1, read on the forward strand.
AATCCTTAAATGTATTGAAATAAACTATGCCAATATGAGCACATTATATCATTATAACTGCATCTATACTAGTTGATTGCACCAATTTAGTTGTATTGATTTCTACATTAATATGGTTAAATTGGTATAAAAACCGATTACACCTGCCTTAAAGCCTTTCCACTGAACAATCTTAACTGATCTTTTCCATGTAATAGCTTGGCATGTTAGTTGTTTTGTTGGTTTTAATATCAAAATATGCTTTATAGTTGTCTTTAGTTTTTAATTTTGGCTATACAGACACCAGCATTCCAAAGTAAAACCTGCAGGACACATGCTAGTTGTCCTGCCTATCTGAAGATAGGCTTGTTTTGTTCTCATGCTTTCATATTGTATTGATCAAACTTTCTCAATTTCCCAATTCATTGGGAAGTGTTACCTGTTCAGTTTTTTAAGTCAAGTTAGATGATATGTATGTAATGTAATGCACCAACTCTTTTGCCAGCCTCTTCTGTTTCTTTTTTGTACTTCATCTTATTTTCCTAGAGTTGGTATATATAAAAAGGGATTTGATTGATTCACTGAGCTATCTGGGTGTCTCATGCATGCATTTGAAATGAAATAACTCCTATCATGTGTAGGGCACTATATTTAAAGGTTGAAAGTGTTTTTTAAAGAGGAATAGTAGAAGGATGTGTAATTTACTTAAATCTCTACTTTGCAATATTTACTGATATACCAGGGCCAATTATTGATGTTAGCAGATATGGTTCAGGATAATGTCTTTAACGAGATACCTCTTAAAATTTTTCATTTAGTGAAACTGGTGAGTTGAAGCTCCATCCAAGTTTGTTTCTTTTGCTTTTGATCCTGGGCAAGCTGTATCCTTCTCCAATGGATGGCACTTATTCAGCTCTCAGCATGGCACCGTTTGTTCCTTTTATTATGAGGTGAGGTGCATATTTCAAAAGAATTTTCTATGCTTACTAGAAAACATTCTCTGGTGGAGAATAATAGTTTTTTAATATACTCTTCAGCATATTTCAAAATGCTTTGTAAATGTTGTAGTTACCATTTAGTTGAAATAACTCATGGAAAAAAACTGTTACTTTAATAGTTGTTGGCAGTGTTTTTGTAGCCATGTTGTGACCCAGGATATTAGAGAGACAAGATGTATGAGGCAATATCTTTTATTGGACTAACTTCTGTTGGTGAAAAAGACAAGCTTGTGAGCTATACTGCTGGAAAAGAACTCTGTGTAGCTCACAAGCTTATCTTTCACCAGCAGAAGTTGGTCCTATAAAAGCTGTTATCTCACACACCTGGTCTTTGTTACTCTAATACTATATTAGATCAAAGTTCTTGATTACATATTAATACCTATTTTATTTTCACTGGGTTAAGAAAAAGACTAGGGTAAACAAATCTCATGCCAGTCACTGCAGGGATCAGAGACACTTTCCCCTCATGTACAGTATTGCACAATTAATTGGTTAGCTGCATTGTGGGTTTTTTTTTAAACTTTCATCTGAAGCATGATGTATGGTATGGTCCCTACCAGAGACTGGATGAAATTGATTGACTATGCTGTGATCGGGAGGGTAAATCTTATGCTGCTGATCTTTAAGAAAAATGGTTTCAGCTCCAGTGGAATGGATTTAGATGTTCATTTCCCATAAAAAAAAATATGGGAGTTGTATATTTAATCCACTGTGCATGGTGTGGGAAACATAATGCTAAAAAAAATTAATTGCTTCCATGTGGAGAGAGAATTATGGTTTTCAAATACTTTTTTTGCTCTTGGGTAACATGGTGAAAGAAAACAGGACTGGAGGTTGGGAAAGAAATTAGAATAGTTCTTAAGTACAGCTTAAATGCCCTACCAGTTACGGGAAAATAGATTTTACAGTCCAAAATATTACTCCTTAAGCTTGGAAATTTCATTATTAAATCTATTAGAGCAGTAAAAGAAGTTAAACATGTTTCTACCCCACGTCTTGTGATCGTTATTTAAGCTGCTATTTACAGTGGAAAACAATAGTAGCTCTGCCTGTTTATCTTTCAGCAGATATGACATTAAAGCATAGTGTCTTGTATACCACAACATTGCTCAGCGTTTGTAGGAATAAACTCAATTTACCATATACTGGTATACTGTTTCTAAAAACAAGAAATGAAATAACAGAAGTTTATCTAAAACGTTTCTGCCATTCCTGAATCTCAAACGTTTATCTATAGATCCATCTAGAGGGACATTTATTAGTTAGGTCATTTAAGCTATATTCTGCCTTCATACCATATGCTACTTCACTGGAGTTTTATATATGATCTAGAGTAGAAAAGAGTGCCTGTCAAACATACATTTATGCTATTTTTTCAGCTTACCTATTCTGTTTTTCATGTTCAATCTGCATTCTGATTGGCTACTCTTAGTGAGAATGTAAGCAACATAAAGCTTCAGCATTGCTGTCCTCCTTAACAACTGCTGTGAACATTTTTTGGACCTGTCAGCATTAAGCCTTTTCACAGGGATATTATGGAACAAATAAAATATATTTGAATAAAAAACTCAAGACATTAAGAGATCTATATCACCAGGGACTTGCCTTCCTTAACTCCTATCGACTACAAGGATGTCTGTAATACCAGTAGTGAGGAGAGCAAAGATATTTGTTTTTAAGATTTTCTTTCTGTTGAACATGGGCAGTAAATTAGTTGCACTTTTAACAAATTGGTCTAAGGCTAAAAAAAATAGTTACATCTTTCAGAAAGCAAGTTTCATCAGGCTTTGAGATGTAAATTTCCTGTCTGATACTTAGCAAATTGCTGACTTTTTACAGTTGTCTGGAGCTATACTGAAAACACTGTAGCCTTTTAAAAAAATCACATTGTGTTCAACCTGACATTCTTGCTTGCGTATCATTAGATAATTTGTTTTTTTTAATGTACATAGACACTTCTGTGAATGCATTGATAATTAGTTCATTTCAACCTCTGTGTGCATTATCTGTGATTTACAGAGGTGAATCACCTAGGGAAGGATACTTTAATTCCTTCCTTTAAATTTTCCTCTTGCATAAGGGCAAATGAGCCAAAGTAAAAGTACCTCTTTTCTGAATATTTCTGATTCCTTTTAAGATTGCAGGTGAAGATTGTTGTGAAGTAATTCTAAGTGAGGATCAAAGAGAAAGTATAGTAACAAAGGATGTTAATCAACAATATACTACACCAGCATACGTTAGTCATCCTTTGAATCTCCCCATGTAGATATATTCATCTGTATATATCTATATATAGATAGCAAAGAATCCTGTGGCACCTTATAGACTAACAGACGTTTTGGAGCATGAGCTTTCGTGGGTGAATACCCACTTCCTCAGATGCATGTAGTGGAAATTTCCAGGGGCAGGTATATATATGCTAGCAAGCAAGCATATATATACCTGCCCCTGGAAATTTCCACTACATGCATCTAAGGAGGTGGGTATTCACCCACGAAAGCTCATGCTCCAAAACGTCTGTTAGTCTATAAGGTGCCACAGGATTCTTTGCTGCTTTTACAGATCCAGACTAACACGGCTACCCCTCTGATATATATATAGATATATATCTATAGATGAATGTGTGTGTATATAATTACTTGGCAATCCAATACAATTATAAAATGTAATTGCTACATTTTATACATCATAAAGTTTTATATGTTTTTATATGATTTCAAGTTCCGTAGAGCTCTAACATCACATTTTATAGAGGATAGATATTATATATGCAGCGAGAGACAGAGGGGGTGAATGAACAGTATAACGTAGCTGATCTTTATCCCTACACACAATAAAGTGGCATTCGTTTATTGATCTGAGAGAATGAACTGAGTACTTAGTGTGTTTGCAAGAAAGCAAGCAGCTCCTTTAACAATACTGTACTTGCTTGGAAGATTTCTAATTAGGCTTTTGAACAGTTTCAGTTAGCTAAAGTGGAATTTTCCATCTAGTGGGAGTAGAGTTAAGGTCGCTCTGACCGTGCTGAAATGAATTGCACAATAGGAGTAGGATTAAATGCTGCAAGGACAAATCTCGGTCTCCCTGTAATACATATACTTTCTACTCCCTGCTAAACTAGGACATTTGATTGCCTATCTACATTTCTATTAAAAGTACTTGTTTTTTTCCTCCAGATGTTTTATTTGGAAGAGAACACATTGATTCACAACTTATCATCTCACTTTTTAAGATATTTGAAAGAAGTTGTTTTAGAGCTAGATATGTCTGACGTACTGATTACTTTTTAGCATGATGGAATGTTCAGAATGTTTTTGATTAATGAGGGAGGTAATCTGGAGGTGACATTTTAACTATAAAATGAAAACACTTCAAAAAAAAATTCTTAGCTGTTAAAGTGATCCAGATTTGAATGATGCTTGTACCCATGCCCTCCTCAACGCAACGTTATTCATAAAATGCTTAATATTTTTGCCTGAATTCTCTGTGGGAATAAATCAGTGTTCCTGTGGAAAGGTGGTGAGACTCTAGCCCTCTACTCTTAAGGGCAGGTTTCAAAGCAGAATCATGAGTAATATAAATCATGAAAGGAAATACATTCTGTGGAGAAAGTTTCATTAGAAATACAGAAATCTTGCTAAGAATTTAATATTTTTAAAATATCACCATTGCTACATCATGTGAAATCTGTGATTGGATCTTTCTATTAAAGTACATATTATAACAGCTTAAAGGGTTGGAAAACCCCATCAAAGAAAATCACACGTGCCATTTTATTTTTGAAAGTGTGGTGTAATTCAGAGAACAGCTAGTCCTTGTTTCTGCTTTACCTTTGTCCAAGTATTGCTCTACTACATTTTGATTTCGAACATAAAGTATAGTAAGCTTGGAGAAGGTGTAGAGGAAGAGGGTGCCTGACTCGAATACAGAGGAGAGGAATGCTAGTCTGGGGATGGGGAGAAGTAGTAGTTTGTGACAAAGAGCTGGGGGTGTGTGTGATGGAGATGCATGTGAGACTGGAGGCATATGGCACTGGAAGGGTGCAGGAGAAAGCAAGAAAAACAGGGACCGATAGTTATCGGAGTGGTGGGACAAGGAGACAGGGACTGGGAACCAGGGTGGGAAGCTGCAAGCCAGCACAGGAGGAGGAAGACTGAGTCAGAAAAGTCCTAGGTATGGTATAAACCTAAATAAAGAGGTACTTGTAGGTGGGCCTGGGAAAATAGCTCCAAGATCTATGCATATGTGAATCAGAACCTTTACTAAAAGGGTGCTACGGGTCTTCAGGATAAGTGACTGCACAGGGCCTACATTGCAGTCTGCAGCCTACCTGGAGGATGGGGGTAGAGCCCCTCCACTAAAGCTTGATTACTTGCACATTATGAATTGTGTGTGAGAGATGGGCTCTTTCACATTAAGGGTATGGCTGCTAGAGGTTACTCTTTCCAACTTGAAATAACTAATTTCCAGTTGACACAGATTAACTATCAGGATTGCACCCTATTAGTCTGGATACTCCACAAACATTTGTTGCAGGTTTGTAGCCTCAGTTAACTCAGGTTTTTGAAAAACCAAAACAAAACCCTGTAATATAGATGTATGCTATGTAGTTTGAGCTACAGCTGCAGTATACTTACATAATTTAATATTCCAGAAATTAACTGGACTTATCCAAAACTGTACTGTACTTATCCAAAAAATAGACTGTAAGCAGGAAATAGCTAGCTGTTTTTAAACTAAATTAGACTAGCACAGAGTATTTAGTAGGTATATTGAACATGATTAATTTAGGAGTGAACTACAAGCTTGATACAGGAGATCTGGTTCTTTCCAGTTAACAATCTAAAAGGAGGTTCACTCCCAAGAGTCCTATCAAAAGCTGTTCAGGGATTAATTAGCCTTGTGTGTGTCTGAGCCAATATTTGATAAACTATTTTAAGCAACATGACGGTATTACTGAAATATTGTCTTGTGTTTTGAAATACGTATTTGTTCTAGTTCTGGTAGAAATACTAGCATGAATAGTAATGTATTATAGTTAATACTGAATGTAATTGTTTATGGGCTAGGACAAGTCAAAGCTTACCTTGACTGATGTTTACTTAAAGTTTAAATAGAATCACCTTCACTTGTGCCTTGTTGATGGTTTATAGATAGAATGAATTTCCTCTTAATGGGCTTTCTGATGAGTAAAATATTTTTTCTGATGTTGAATAACTTTCACCATAAAGATATGTAATCAATTTGTTCCCAAAACACAGATTTTTTTTAAACATTATAGGTATATTAAGTATGTATGCCATAATTATGATTGTAGCGCCTAGGAGCCCAGCCATGGACCAGCTCTCTTGTGCTAAGTGATGTTCTAACTGTACTAATTGTGCTGACTTGCAGTTAACTGATTTGTCTCTCCACTTGTTTTTCACTTCACTAACTCACAGCTGCCATTCCAATGTAACTGCTTTGTCTCACTATATCACCTGTATTTCTCTATCCTTCCCCAGGCTTTTTCCTTCGTCTGTCCCCACAACTCACCTTCCCAAATACCCTCTATCTTCTCTCCTGTCTTCATCACTCTGTTTACCTCAATTCCATACATGTCAGGGGAAAGCTATCACAATGATAATTAACAGCTATCACTTCTGAACAATAAATTCAATTACTTTTAAAAACCATGGAGCCTCCAGGTTGCCCATACAAAGCCTATAATCTCATTGTAACCGTTGTGTTACCATCCCTGTAACCCATTGTTGTAAACCACTTATTTTGTTACATCTAAGCTTGGTTGTATGAATGTGTGAGTAAGGATTTGCAGGATTGAGCACTTGAATTGTAAACTTGTTGGAGGAGTCCAGTTTTCAGAAGTTTTGAGCATCCATAACTCACATGCACTTTTTAATTCAGATCACCTGTGAAAATGAGAGTTCCATGGCTCTTATTTATCTAAAGGAACCATATGGCTCTCTAAATATTAATTTTTGTTACTTTTCATAAACACTCTTCATTATTTTTAAAAGGAAATTATAATGAATCTTTACTAGCAAGTGGTTAATTTTTTTCTTTGTATTTAGAGAAACTTAACCTCCATAGCCAGCTTGTATTGCTTAGATAGCATTATCACTCACATCAGTAACTTATGGTAAATTGTTTTTCAGTAAGTGCCTGATACTGCTACCATTAAAGTTAGTGGCAAAACTCTCATTCACTCCATAGGGACCGGGTCTGGGCCCACAATGAGTAACAGAGCAACAAACTCAAAATGTAAAATGAAAAGTGTTTGTAAGGCTATAAAGTACACGGTCAAAATTTTCATATTTAGGTGCCTAAAGTTAGAATCCTAAATTTGTTTTTAGGTACCTAAATAGAATTGGCTTTATTTTCAGATATGCTAAGTGCTCAGTTTCCTTTTGAACTCAACAGCTACATTAAAAGGAGGAAGCTACATAATCTCACAAAGAGAAAAGTAAACTAGTGCAGATCTTGTCCTGTCCTGACATATCTACAGTACATTTTTTGAGATTCTATAATTTTATTGAAAACTTGGTTAGTAAACTTTATTTAGGAAAAATATTTCTGCAAACATTTTGGTGTCTTAGATATTGTAATTGAAAAATATTCCTTATTTATTACTATGTTTAAAAAAAAAAGTAGATTCTATGACTTTGTTTTCTTCCTTATGTGCAGTTGCTTATGTTGACTTAACTATTTCATCCTGTATTTGACTGGTACAGTATTTAACTGACTTTCTCACCTCCAAACCCTAGTATCCCTTTGAGAAGTGGCCAGTATAGATTGCTACAAAGCTGTGTAACAGTGTGGCTCTCCCTACCTTGCAGCTTTTTTCATTTTGCTGTATTTTAGCATTTTAGCACCAACATGAAACTTGATGCCAAAAACCTGCCTGATTGCAACTGCCAGTGCTGTGAGATAGAGATTTTTATCAACAACCAACAGAAATTTCTGTTGGGATAAATGTTCAGTGTGATATGAAGGGAAATACACTTGTTGAAGCCAGTTTTACATTAATACAACTGTTGTGAGTTACTGTTGTTAATTTAAAGTCTGCCCCTAAGTCTCTGTGTTAAAAGGTATACATCCTCCATTTTTGTTTGTTTCTTTTGTTAGCTGGTCCATATGGTTGGTTTAAGTTGTAGTTGGCTAGAATTATTTTTAGTATTTGGAATGTGAATGATGCAAAAATATTAGAAATATTCAGTTTTTGCTAAGGAAGCTCGTTGGGCCCATTTGTCATTTTACTGCAATAGCAACTGTCCTCTTGAGTGCAATTTGGGCTTTCAGAACCTATAACCTGATGTAAGTACAGAGAAAAATATATAGATGTAGATACATAATATAAAAATCATGTATATCCTGTCGTAAAATGTGGATTTTTTACATTTGTATTATGTTTTTCTATGCTAAATCCTTATTGTGAGAGCACATTTATATGTATTTTTGTTTGATGCAAAACCTTTGTAGACAATAGTATAAATATTTCTTTTGACGGGCCTAGGATGAGAGTTCATTTGAGGTGAAACAAAGTGACAAGTACACTAAGACTATAAAAAAAGGCGAGTAAAAATCTACTACTCTTAAGTATTAGCTTTTGAGTATAGTAGCCAGTGTTTGAACAAGTGATCAGATCTACACATAACTCTCAAATGTATCTGAAAATACAATTTTTGGAAGCTAGTGGCAGCTGTTGGCATGTCCGTTTCTGCATATCAGCTTTCTCTGACATCCAGGCTTATTTCTTTAAGAAATTTTAACAGCTCTCCATACAATAAACATAAAAACGGAACTGTGCTTTTCAGTTGATTTGCACAGTGGCAGTGATTGAGCAGTCAGTGAGATGCTTACTTTCTGTTGATGGTGTATGGGAGAGATGCTTGCACTGCTCATCAAAAGTGGGCATGATTTTCTGACTGTTCAGAGAAATATATACTAAATGTCAGTGCAATAGGAGAAATGCTTATTGGAAATGTAGGATAAATTAAAATCTTCTGGAAATATTTGCTTTAATCTTGAATATAGGTTTTCCTCTTAGATGTTGTAACTTGCTATTTAGTTTACACAGTTAAGTCCCAATCCAGCAAAGCACTCAAGGACAAGCTTAATTTTAAGCACAGGAGTAGTCCAGTGAAATTAGTGAGTCTACTCATACACTTAAAGTTAGCATTTGATTAAGTGCTTTGCTGGATCAGAGACATTTAGTCACATAACCTTCCTTCACAACAGTATACACAGGAAAGGGCAGAAAAATAGAAGGGAAACAAAGCATGCAATGCAAATGACTATAACAAAGTAAAAGAGAGACAAGGTGGGTGAGGGTAATATCTTTTACTGGATCAATTTCTGTTTGATAACTGGAGCTATATAGAGCTCTTCCTCAGGTGTGGCAAAAGAACTCGGAGTGGCACAGCTAAATACAAGATGGAACAAATTGTTTAGCATAAGAAGTTAACACATATTGTAACAAAATAATTCATTAATCACAAGACTAAAATCAATAGTGATATATTAAAAGTTTAATTATTATAAAAAGCAAAAAAAAATCTGAGCTTCTGAGAAGAATCTGTATAAATGCTACGGTAGATACTCTTGAACTATTGTAGGTGGGTGGGTGGAAGGGGGAAAAGTTTTGGAAGAACTTAACCCCTCTTGCTGCTGACCTATTTGCCATGATTCTAATGGTAAGTAAAAGTAAGAAAATCAGTCTTGGCATGTCCTCAGCTGCAATCAGTTCAAGCACTTAAAATCTTTGCAAAGGAATAAGATTTAAGTTATTGTTTAACCTATATAGTTATTTTAAAAATAAATAAAAGGTTACAGACATTACTGCAGAAAATTGTGTTTTGACTACAGTCTTTGTTGTGGGTTTTGCTAACTAATTGGTACAGTAATAAGTGTTGTTGTGTAGTTCTTCCCATGGTTCTGCCTTTGTGAAACATGATAGTAATTTGTTTTTACAGATTATCAAAATTAAAATGCAGTTTTGAATAACAAGTGTTCTTTTGTTTTCTCCACATTTCCATTTACACAAACTGAAGTTGGCAGAATTTTTGTTTCTCTGGTAGAGTATCAGCCAAATACTAAGAAAAGGTGAATGAATCTACAATTAACCCATGTGACTTCAACAAATTGCTAAATAAATCTACTTGAAGTTATGGTTGTCACTGAGACATTGCTGGGGATTTCTTGATAGCAAAAGCAACAAAAAGATTGAACTGAAATAGAGAATCCCAGCAGATGATGTAATAAATCTGAATTTGAAGGCAAAATACTTCTATGGAATATGAAACTTGTTTACTTTCTTCGTAGGTTCCCTTAAGTTTGAGTGGTGCAGGTGGGAGAGACTTGGGCTTTTAGTATAACTTGTTGACCTATTTCACAAATAGACAAAGCCTATGCCTACGTGCTTTCTGTACTACTAATGTATACTACAGTAGAACTGATTTTAAGTGCTTATGAGAAGAATATTGCCTAATGTTTTATCTTATTCATCGGTGCTTTTCTAGCTGTTCTGTGTTGGAAGAGTAAACTATTTACTACAGATACAGAGACTAGAAACTTATACAACTATTAAAAAACCCAAACCCAGTCCCTTAAAAAATCTTTAACATAAATTCAAGATATATTCATGCCTTAGAACTGCGGAAAAACATTTATATTCCACCTAATCTGTTTCTACCTTTGGCTCTGACCTTTGGCCCCTTTTTTATTTGACTAAATTGATGTATTGGTTGTAAAGTATGTAAGCTACAATAAATTGTTACTACTGTTGAGACATCGAGTCCCAACTTTTCTTTATTCTTTGTTAAGAAGAAAATTGACAAAAATGGAAATTAAATACTGCATGTTCCTCAACTAATTTCATATTAAAGTCAAAATGCACTCAGACCAATTATAATACATATGAATCCTAGCAATGAGCAGCTGAAGGTAAAAAATTTGAGACTTAATTTGTCTCCCTTTGGATACATTAGTTCTTGGGTGATATAAAATTCTATATGGAGCCCTTTAAATCATTTAAAGTATAATTAATATTCACCCCTGTTTACTCTAGGTTGGTTTCACAACTGTGATCATTTATGAAGATATGTTTTTATTCATAAATGAAGTAAAAATTGAGTCTCTGAGAAGACAGGAGAGAAAAGAATTATTTGCTAAATTGTTGCATAATACATTTGATCACAGCAAAAAATATTTTGTGACCCTAGCATATTATTTGTGGATACAAGAAATGCAGGACAAGTCTCTCTTATATAAAATCAAAGAGATTGTGTGCCAAGCAGGTTGTAGCCATTGTTAGGGAGGTAAAGGAAACCACTGTAGGACTGAAATACCTGCACATAGACAGTAAACTGAAAACGAATCTCATTGCCCTACTCTTTTAATAGCCATACACAAATAACAAGGGCTCCTACAGTCCTAATTCAAGATTGTGTATAATTTGCTTCAGCATTAGTCCCCTCTCTCCTCAGCACTGTACCCACATGTTTATGGGCCTGATCCAAAGCCGATTGAAGTCAATGGGGAGAACCCCCATTGACTATGAAACTTTGGATCAGAGTCTATATATCTCGTGCCTCAAGAAACCAGCAACTTGCTTCCTCAATAAGAACAGGAGTACTTGTGCCACAAGTACTCCTGTTCTTTTTGCAGATACAGGCGAACACGGCTGCTACTCTGAATTCTGTATAGAATCACTGACTTTCAAAAGTCATATGACAGCCTTTACAGGTGTATATTGTGGAATATTCTTCAGTCCTACAGAATTCCAGTGAAATTCATCAACATCAAGGCCACATACAGAGATGTGAAGTGCTCTGTAAGGGTGAACAACCAGACAGCAGAGTGGTTCAATGTGGACACTGGCATGACAGAAGGCAGCATTTTATTTCCACGATTGTTTGGAATTGCCATAGGTTGGATAATGAACACATGTATTATTAACACAGATTCCAGTCTAGCATGGGTGGATGGCAAATGCCTAGAAGATCTAGGCTTTGCTGCTGATATTGTGCTATGAACAACACCCCAAAAAGCTACAAAGAAAGACACACAATGTGGCAAACATAGGAGCCCTATCAGTGTTCAAAATTAGTTATTCTAAATCACACATTCTTGAAATCCAGATGTAAAGCAGTAATATCATATTAGAAGACAAAAATATTAAGAAAATATAACAGTTCACCTACACAGGCAGCACCATATAAGTCAATGGGAGACCTTAAGAAGGAAAGTGACATCAAGAATAGGAAAGACATCCACAGCATTTACAAAACTCTACAACATGTGGAAATCAGATATACAGCACCAAAACAAAACTGAGAATTTTCAGTTCTAGCGTAATCTCAATGCTAACGTGCAGCTCAAGAGCTGGAGATTTACTGAAATGTTGGACAGTAAACTAGATGCCTTCTAGTTATTTATCCACTTAAGGAAAGATATTTTCTCATTGATTTTCTCCAATATCAATGAGGAATCTAAGAGGAATACTTACTAGTGTGGATGTACCACAAAAATAAATGCCTATGAAAGGTTCTGGGCATCGGAAAGCCTCTGTCACCAGTGAAGAGATCTAATAAATTATCAACCAGCAGCTCATTTCTACCAGAAGCAGAAGGAAGCGCTGGACATCTGTGGGGCATGTACTCTGGAAGCCAAAACACGGACTGCCATGTCATTAAAAACTGTAAGAAGGACGCTTAGCAAGGAGGGTAGAATAGACTATTTCAACACCACAGAGCAAATGGAAGCAGCAGCAAATGACAGAGAAATGGAAGAGACTGGTTTTCACCCTATGTGCCAACATTGGCATGGGAAAGATGTAACGTGGTGTAAATAGAATCACATATATTAGCTTTCACTTGTTTGAAATGCTAAAAATACTCTCTGAAGTTATAGAGGAAAATGGAGATTCAGGCTTTACCAGGAACAGAGAAGAACCAGTTCTCAGGCATCCCAAGGGAGGAGGAAACAATATAGTGCCTTCATTCAGCAAAGAATCCCCTCTTTCCCGGTGGGATTAAATCCTGAGATAATGCTATTCTGCATAGTGTTGGCTGTGTGGGTATGGCATTTAATTGCTGCCCAGATTGTATATATTACCATTACCAGGTATATTACCATTTCTCTTAATTTCTATAAACCTATGCATTTGTAAAGCAAAAATGCAAATAATTATTTAGATTCTAAGGGTCATTGCTTTTATATTGGGTCAAATGACAAATGCAGAGTAGGTCAAGTTGAAGACCTCAAAGGTTTGATAATATCCCCTTTAGGAAAAATATTATTTCATTGATTTAGTATGGAAATCAGAGGAATATTTGATAGTAGGAATGCACCATACAAATATTTCTATAGTCAGCTTACTATTCTTTTTAGACCTAACTGCATAGCATTGCTACCTTCAAAATTTGATTCAAATATTATGTCTTACAAGGGATAATTTAGCAACTTAAAAATGAATTATATTGAGGATCTATGGATAGAGCCTGGAACAAAATCATTTGATCTGATTTGAAAAGGAAGATAACTAGAAGCTTTTACTTCATTTTTGTGAATGTCATTTTTGCAGGAGCTCTTTCATGCTGAACAGACAGTGCAGTTTAGTTGGGCTGGTAGCTGAATTTTAACATGACTAATTTTTTTTCTAATAAGAACTTAATCCATTGCAAATTGGACAGAACATAAAAATAACTTTTGGATTCCTGAAAAATTATTCAAAAACCAAGGTAACTCTTTGGTTAACTTTGGGTAAGGCTGGCAAGTGACTGACCCAAAGACTAAAGTTCAATGTTCGTTTTAATTGGCAAAGTTGGCTATGCTTTACTGTTGTATTGGTTAGCAGTAGAAGTGCTGGATTAGATATTTTTATAAGGGAACTGTTCATCAGTTAATCAAAAGAACAAAGGGTACTCTAGAAGTGGGAAATGGATCCAAGACAGAAGTGTATGGTGAGCATAAAAAATGATGGAAATACTTGTCTGCTGTGACCGGGTAATCTTTATACTGCTGAGTGAGGGGGAGAGGAAATGTATTTTTTGTTCTATATATATATGAAAATGATGATTTATTCTTAATGTAAGATACACCATTTTTAAATTCTTTTATTTATCCAGATTACCAGCAAGTGGTAAGCAGGAAATACATGGTAGTTCGTATTATTGCATTAGGCATTTTTATGAAAGGATTGGATATGTGCTTAGTGGCTAAAGCCGTTATTAAACATGTTACTCTTATTTGGTAGTCACAGCTCTTCATCCCAGCTTAATTTTACTTTAGTCACAAACAGATGAAGCTTGTGCGTGACCTGTTGTTCCTCGGTTTAGGTTTAAGTAGTGTTGTGTGTACATGTACACAGGGGGAACTATTTGTACATCAGCTATGTTTAGATGGTTGGGCTTTTAGTATAACTTGGATTCCCATTTATGGGCTGCAGCATTCAACCTTCCCCTGTGTCACCAGGCTCCATCTAAACTCCTTTGTTCCCACTCCTCAGCTTTCTCCTAGGAACATCTCACATGCAACCTCCATTGTTTCCTGAGCTGCATGCTAATAAGCATGATTTGGAGTGCACTCCTCCATATCTGTATAGGGTCAGGGTATAATATTACTTCTATTATTTTTATTATTTTATTTTATTATTTATTATTTATATTAGCCCTCAGAGTTCCCTTTTTTCTGCTGTCATGCTGTATTTGATATGACTTAGTGATAAATGTAGCATCAACACTAAAAGGACACTATTAACTTTTTAATTATTTTTTAAAATGTTTAAAAAACTTTTCTAATCAAAATAACAAATTAATTCTGATAGCGTGTGCTTTAAATAGCATGAACAGATTTTTGTTTTGTGTTTTAAAAAAAGCCTGTTTTATAAAAAAAATTATTAGAGGGCTTTTTCCTGCTCCCACTGGGGTAAAAAAAGGACTTGGGTTGAATTTGAGATCAACACAGTGGTGTCCCTCCTTGCTTTGCTCAAGTGCATGTTTGTTGTTATTCGGTTCCAAACATCCTATTTCATTTTTGGTGAAAGTAGTACATTTCAGGTTACTCCAGACCAGTGTATGCGAATGTGGTACCACTATTCTAGTTCACTAACTTCCTACTAACCAAATAGTGAAATTGATTATACTCAAAGTACTGTCAGACACCGGAAATAAACTAAAAATAGAGGGGATTTTTCCTGCTAATCTTTCTTGGTCTGCAGTTTCTGAAATTATAACAATAACAGGTACAAAATTTTCATGTGGAAACATGATTTTTCAAGTTAATTCTGTTCCTTTGTATTTCTGTGGCATAGCTAATGTGCAAATAGTGAGAAAAGTGTTTTTAAAATGTTTGTTTTATGGTTAATTTAGTAATCTGAGAATTGGTGAAGGTGAGTACTGCAGAAAAGGAACAGTTAGTTATAAATGGAAGTAAAGGAAACCATGCATATAGGGAACACCTTAAATTCTTTTATAAAAATATATTTGAAGTAGTCTTACTTTTATTCTCAATTAATGTCCTGTCATTTTTACCATTAAGGTAATTAACTGAATGCTTTGAAGTGTGCTTGGGAGTATATAACCTTTTCATGCTTAGCACAAGCTGCTGATACAATTTATGGATTAAATCTTGCCAGTTTTAGCTGGTTTGTTCAGGATCTGAATATTTCTAAGGTTGGCCAGTGCAGTGGAAATATGTTGAATCCATAATTAAACTTGCTGGAGTCTGTTCAGATTTATTGACTTTTTGTTCTTGATCACGAACTGTTTGAGGTAAATGTGTTACATTCAATAGTTCTTGATGTATGTAGATGAACAGTACTAGTTTGCACATGAAGTACTTATTTTGATAATTGTGTCTAGGACTAACATTTACTTTCAGTGGATGGATACAGAATTGAGATTGTCCATAGATAGAAACGGAGTAGTGTATTATTTGAGGATTTTGCAAACTTTTCCAGTTGATTAGTATTTTGAAGTATAATAAAATGAGGATGGCTATATCAGCATGTTTGTTAGCAGTTTTATAATTGGACTGAGGCATGATTTCACACTTTCCCTATGACTCTTTATAAATGTGTCCATAAAGAATATCAGATCCTCGACACAGATTAAGTATTTTTCAAATCTAAAGCAAATACCCACACTTCTCCCAAAACACTCCACTGCTCACACTTCTGGCCCATGAAGAAGATGAAAGAACCAAGCAGCCTGTGATAGGTTTCAGCCACTTCACTTAATGTATTAGTGGAAGGTACTCAAACTCCAGTGATAAGTGCAGTCTGTGAATCGATAAAGAAGAGAACAGAATTTCAGATCTTAAAAATACCATAATTAAGTAACTGTGTCCTGTTCAGAATGGTTGGTTTCAGTTGGCAATACACTGTTTTCATAATTGACTCTTGAAAAATGGTTCCTTAACATGGCCCAAATTTTACTGAGGACCGGGCCTCTGATTTTAGGTTTCACAACACAACAGTGCATTGTTTTACATTCTCAGGGCCTTCTCAGCAGTTAGAAGGGCCAAGATTAATTTTTAAAATCTCAAAAACGTTTGTATTCTGCTGAATACATTGAAATCTCTGAATACCACACAGTGTGGTGAAGCAACTCGTTTACAACGTGATGAATTCCCTCAGTCCCGAACGAAGTCCTTGGAAGAAGCAAAGAGATTTTTTCCGCCCCCTCCCCTTTATCAGCCAAAGGACTGCAAAGTCACAGCACGTGAACTATTTTTGATTTGTTACTCGTTTTGTCAGAATGACTGCCTGAATCCAACACATAGAGTATTCTGAAGAGTAATCAGCTTTCTTCTCAGAGAAGATCACATGTGTACAGAATGGTCTATATGGGACCCAGGATGAGGTAAGCAATCACAAAATAAACAGCTCAGACTGCTCCTTTATGGAGATTGGTCAATTTGCACAAGCAGCAGTCTGTAATATACTGAAGAACATTTGAGTTACTACCTGCTATGTAGATTGTGCCCTTCCTGGCTGGTGAAGGACAACAGAGGGACTACTCAAGCCATTTACCAACACACATTGTCAACATTTCCTTCCACAAAGGCTCCTAACATCCAGCTGTCCAAGTAATACTTAAGAAACAGCCTCCCGCCATCCTCACAACCTAGTAACTGGTATATTCACAGGAACTCTAAACTAGCATAACCTAGAGCCTAATGACCACAGATAACCTACTAAAAAGCATGAAAGCACATTAGTCAAATTCTAATTGTTCAGGGAAAACAGTATTAGTTATCCATTGTTCATATGAAAATGTTGTTGCATGTATTACAGTATACTCTGTATGAAGAAGAAAGTATTCAAAATGAAAAATATGCCATTTAGCCTTCAGTAGAATGCCTCTCATCAACCCCTGTGTAGTTTCCTGTTCTCACTATTATTTTGTTTTATAATTCTGCAACCACCTACTGTTAATATTGGAAGTGTTCTTCAAAAAGTTCGAGTTCATATTTAGCTCTGTTGAATCACTTTGAGCTGGTAGGTTTTTTTTTCCAAACCACGTAAGTAATATAAGAGCATGTGTCCTGTTGAGTTTTCCTCCTTAGTCACTTAGTTTGTGATATTTTCAAAAGTGCCCATCTTTAATTTGTCCCTTAAACATTGTCAGGTTTAGTACTACCTCTGTGGAAATGAATGCAGGACAGGGAAAGACAAGAAAATATCTATCCACCAGTGAGAAAAGTTTGCAGCACTTTCTCCATTGGTGTCTACAACTTTCTGGTTTACCTCCATCGTGTTGCCAGGGTTTCAGGGAAACCTTCAGTATCTGTACCATGGATTTTTTTTTTGAATAGTCAAGAGTGCCACTGTTTTTAAGTTTACCCTCCAATACAAAGGTTAAATACTTAGCGCACAGTGAGGAAGCTTATTTGACTAATAAAGCTCATGGGAGCAAGCCAAAAAGATTTTCCAGCTGCTACTTGTATATTTTTCTTTGTTTATATGTCAGGAAGAAAATCCCCCAGATGAATTGAGCAGAAAGATCAAACAGAGATTAAAATGAAATCCTGTTTGTTAAATCCAGCTTCATTGCTAATGAACTGTATACGTTCTTTATTTATTTTTAACCTTAAAGTACTAAGTTTCACTGCAGATGCAAATAGAGTTAAAATAATTGCCACTGTCATTTTTGTCTTTAGAGATTGTTTCTAATTTGACTGGTCAGATCATTTCCCATGTTCATTGTAAATTGCCAAGAGTAAGAAGTATTTGTATAGACAGGTGCTCTAGAGTCAGATATTATAAGGGTCTCCTTTGTGACTGTTATAACAAGGAAGCAAGACTTGCCACTCAAAGCTGGAATTTTATGATTTGTTTACATCTGCCTGACTCTTGTGTTTGAGCTCATTCCTCCTCCCATTTTCTGATAATAAAACTCTTTTGAGTTAAGTTGCTGATAACAGGTGATGGCTGAGACAATAGCCATCAAAATCTCACATTCTCTAAGTCTAAGGTAGCCCTATTGGTTAAGGAATAAACTATGAGGGTATGAATTATGGAGTTCATTTGTAAACCTCTCATGTAGTTAAGGCATGAAGCCAAGTACCTTGAAAACACCTGAGATGTATATATCAGGTGCCTTCAGGCAGTCAAGTTGATTGACAGGTTACTAATGGTCACCATGTTGTGATATATTATTGTGTTTAAAAACGAGAGAGAGAGAGCTTTTGGCTCATTACCAATAGTATATTTTGAAAAAATAAACATTTTTCTATGCATTCCTATGCGAGAAAAAGTAGTTCCTAGGAAAGGGAACAAATATAAGAGAAGTTATTTACTATAAAGAAGAATCTTCTTAGTACTGATTTTGCTTCTCTGAAAAGCAAATAATTTGTAACCGAACTCTCTGACTTTATTCTGTTTCTCAGTAAGAATTTAATATAGTGCTCTCCGGAGGTTTCATATTATAAAGATTCAGTACTTTTTCAAATATGTATATTACCATATATTTACTAATATGCTGTTAGATGTTATCATAGTTTACATGTGTCAAGGTAAACAAAGTGCTTTTTGTTATGCAGTATCCTTCATTTTTAAAATTTTGATTATCTAAGTCCAAAAATCGAGCCTTTCCAAGTGGGTCTTCAAGTCATTGTAAATGGCATCAACAGATTTAGGGGAATCAGGGAGGGCCAGATCTAGTAGTAGATTTCCATTCCAGACCACTATGCCTGACCTCCTGCACATTGCAGGCCACAAAACCTCACCCACCCGCTCCTGTAAAAGACCCATGACCTCTGAATGAGTTACTTAGCTCCTCAAATCATGATTTAAAGACTTCATGTGACAAAGAAGCCACCATTTATTCTCATTTAAACCAGCAAGTGACCCATGCTTCAGAGGAAAGCAAAAAACTCCCAGGGTCTCTGCCAATCTGACCTGGGGACAAATTCCTTTCTGACCCTAAATATGGTGATCAGTTAGACGCTTGAGCAAGTCAGCAAGGCCCACCTGCTAGACACCTGGGAAAGAATCCTCTGTAGTAACTCAAGAGCCTCCCCATCTAGTGTCCCATCACTGGCCGCTGGAGATATTTGTTACTCGCTGTTGCAAATTGGCCACATTCCATTATAGGCAAACTTGCCATACCATCCCCTCCATAAACTTATCAAGCTCAGTCTTGAAAGCAGTTAGGTGTTTTGCCTCAGCTGCTCCCCTTGGACAACCATTCCAGCACATCTCTCCTCTGATGATTAGAAACCTTTGTCTAATGGCAAGCCTAAACTTGCTGATGGCCAGTTTATATCTATTTATTCTTGTGCCAACATTGGCGCTTAACTTAAATAACTCCTCTCCCTTCCTAGTCTTTATCACTCTGAGGTATTTATAGAGAACAATGCTATCTCCCCTTAGCCTTCATTTGGTTAGGCTAAACAAACCAAGCTCCTTAAGTCTCCTCTCATAAGATAGTTTCTCCATTCCTCTGTAGAATGGTCTTCCATCCTAGTAGACCTTCCAGTTTGACTTCATCTTTCTTAAAATGGGAGTCCAGAATTGCACGCAGTATGAGCTCTCACTAGTGCTTTATATAATGATACTATCACTTCCATACCTCTATTGGAAATACCTCACCTAATGCATCCTAGGTTTGCATTAGCCTTTTTCACAGCCACATCACATTGATGGCTCATAGTCATCCTGTGATCAACCAGTACACTCAGGTCTTTCTCTTCCCTTGTTGCTTCCAACTGATGTATCCCCTGCTTGAGGCAAAAATTCTTTTTGTTAGTCCCTAAGTGCATGACTTTGCACTTTGCACTATTAAATTCCATCCCATTTCTATTACTGCAGTTTTCAAGGTCACCCAGATCTTCTTGTATGATATTCCGGTCCTTCTCCATGTTGGCAATACCTTCCAACTTTGTGTCATCTGCAGATTTTATTAACACACTCCCACTTTTTGTCCCAAGGCCATTAATTAAAATGTTGAATAAGATTGGTCCCAAGACCAATTCCTCCTGCCTGACAGTTCACCTTTCAAAATCACCTGTTGTAGTCTCCCGTTTAATCAATTCCTTGCCCACCTTTTGATTCTCATATTAATCCCCATCTTCTCCAATTTAACTAATAATTTCCCATGTGGAACTTTATCAAATGCCTTACTGAAATCCGGATAGATTAGATCTACCATTTCCTTTGTCTAAAAAATCACTTATCTTCTCAAAGAGATCAGGTTGGTCTGGCCTGATCTACCTTTTTGTTGTATTTTATCTCAATTACTGTTTACCTCTATGTTCTTAACGACTTCCCCTTTCAAAAGTGTTCCAAGATCTTTTAAACTAATGGGCCTTTAGTTTCCTGGATCTCTTTTCCCCCCTTTCTTGAAAATAGCTACTGTATTAGCAATTCTCCAGCGATATGGTATGACCCCGAGTTTATGGATTCATTAAAAATCCTTGTTCTTGGGCTTGCAATTTCATGTGCCAGTTCCTTTAATATTCTTGAATGGAGATTATCCAGGTCCTCCTATCTGCTCTCATTAAACCGTTTGAGTTTGAGTTTCACCTCGAATGTGGTAATTTCTACTTCCATATCCTCATTTCCATTAGCCACCCTTCCACTACTCCTAGACTCCTCATTACGCTTATTAAAAATTGAAGCAAAGTGTTCGTTTAGGTATTGGGTCATGCCTAGATTATCTTTAGTCTCTACCCTATTCTCAGTACCTAGCGGTTACACTTCTTTCCTTGTTTTCTTTTTACTTATATGGCTAACAAACCTTTTACTATTGGTTTTATCTGAGACATTGTGGTGTGCACTGCCCAGGTCTCAGGGCAGATTGTAATGTTACAATTTCACCCTTTATGTACAATAATGTACATTTTAAATCTCTGTTTTCATACTGATTTTCTTTTGTAGACAGCATAAGGGGAAAAATAAGTATTGAACTAAGAGCCATATTTAAAAAAAATAAACCTGTGTAGGCAAACACATGAGGATATAGAATTTCTGGGTTATATTAAGTAAATATCTCCTTTTTTCCAAAACCTGCTTTGTAACAGAAACCTATTTACAAAGGATTAGTTAGCAGTTGTAGTTCATATTTTGCCTCAGCAAATAGTAGATAAATAGTTGGTTGTCACAAAATATGAAATTGACTTTAAACCTATTTACAAAGGATTAGTTAGCAGTTGTAGTTCATATTTTGCCTCAGCAAATAGTAGATAAATAGTTGGTTGTCACAAAATATGAGATTGACTTTATTATCAGCTTGTTGTTAATAAGGTAGAAGTGCTGGATTTTGTTAATTTTCTTCCTTTCTGAATAATAGTATTTGCTCTTGGGAGTTGGATGACATTTGTACGAGTGTACGTATGCTGATTAAAATCCTGGCCCCACTGAAGTCAATGGAAGTTTTGCCATTTGCTTCAAGGAGTCAATAATTTCATTCCTTGAGTAGCTCCACTGAAATAAATGGGGCTACCTGTGGAGTAAAGTATTACTCAATGTGAGTTTGTGTGGCAGAATCTTTCCCTAAAAAATGACAAGTTGGTACATTTAGGAGTTAATCACTGTCAAACTATTCAGGCATTCCTGCATATATTTTACTGGAACCAAAGTCTGCATTTCTTCTCTCCCGTCAACTGCAGAGGTTCCCCACAACCACTGTGGAAGAATTTTGGAAACTATCTAGCCAGTGTTGGTCTACATCTACAGCATACTTTGTAGCCCAGCTCTGGAAAGTGAAACTCCAAGCAGCAGTGTTTAGTAGATGAGCTGGCTGGGGCAGAGAATCTGCTGTTTCACAGATCCCCTTCACAACAGGGGCATGGCTACAGGTGGAGCTACTACAGCCTTAGCAATTGTGGAGCAACTTCCACTCAATGGCTTGGAGGGTGATGAGGATCCATTTTCCTCCAGCTCATGTGGAACCCACTGGCATCTCAGGGTATGTCTACATCTACAATTTTGCAGTGCTGGTTGTTACAGCTGTATTAGTACAGCTGTATAGGGCCAGCGCTGCAGAGTGGCCACTCTTACAGCAACCAGCGCTGCAAGTGGTGTTAGATGTGGCCACACTGCAGCGCTGTTGTGCGGCTTTACGGGGGGTTCGAGGAACGCGAGAGCAAACCGGGGAAGGAGACCAGCTTCCCCGCGGTTTGCTCTTGCGTTCCCCGAACCCCCCTGCAAACCGCAGGGAAGGAGACCTGCTTGCACGGGGGTTCGGGGAACGCGAGAGCAAACCGGGGAAGGAGACCGGCTTCCCCGCGGTTTGCTCTCGCGTTCCCCGAACCCCGCTGCAAACCGCAGGGAAGGAGACCTGCTTGCTCGGGGGTTCGGGGAACGTGAGAGCAAACCGCAGGGAAGGAGACCTGCTTGCACGGGGGTTCGGGGAACGCGAGAGCAAACCGGGGAAGGAGACCAGCTTCCCCGCGGTTTGCTCTTGCGTTCCCCGAACCCCCCTGCAAACCGCAGGGAAGGAGACCTGCTTGCTCGGGGGTTCGGGGAACGCGAGAGCAAACCGGGGAAGGAGACCTGCTTGATTACCAGAGAGGCTTCCTCAGGTATGCTGGGATACCTGCTTATTCCACGGAGGTCAAGAAAAGCGCTGGTAAGTGTCTACACTTGATTACCAGCGCTGGATCACCAGTGCTGGATCCTCTACACCCGAGACAAAACGGGAGTACGGCCAGCGCTGCAAACAGGGAGTTGCAGCGCTGGTGATGCCCTGCAGATGTGTACACCTCCTAAGTTGCAGCGCTGTAACCCCCTCACCAGCGCTGCAACTTTGTGATGTAGACAAGCACTCAGGTTGCATATTAAAGCCAAGATTGAGACCTTTTAAAATAATTAAGTTATATTATTGGTTGTTTAAAAGTAGTTTTATACATTTGGAAAATGTGTAGAATAAACAGTGTATAAGCAGCTTTTCGTAGCAGAAGTCCCAGCTTTTATCCAGCAAATATCTGATTCAAATATATTATAGATGTGGTCCATTTTAAATAGTTTTTTTGTCACCATTCTTTCCATTCGATTAATAATGGTCATTTAATTAAGTGGGGTTTTTTTGTGTGTAGGGCTTGGTTGGGAAGTAATGATTTTGCCAGCTCTCACTGTACTTCACAGGGAGAGGAGGATTGGGACCATAATGTTGTAATATCTGCTTGTGTTAATAGTAAATTTATAAATATATCCAACTAGAATAAGTATTTACAGATATATAATTCTTGTACGTGTAAAGTTTTACATTTTGTTCATCAGGTAGTGAAATGTTATTGAGAAAATGACAGAAAATACTTCTATCAATAATTATCTTCTTTTATTTTCAACTAGTGAAAAATAGTTATATAGGTTTTCTGCAGCTGACATTTGAGAGAAAATAGGAGAGAGGACCTGTGTAAGCGCCTAATCCAACAAGGCTACTCTCAATAGGGTTACTTGTGTGCCTAATTGTTTGCAGTATTGGATAGAGGGTACAATTTTCCAAAGCACCTGTGTTAACTTTAAATGAGACTTAAGCTCTGAAGTACCTAAGTCATTTTTGAAAATGGAATTTAGGCTCCTGAGTTTAGGCACCTGAATTTAGGCACTTGGAAAATTTTATCCTTAACATGATTTTTTTATTCTCAACAATAAGATACTGTGGTTGCTTCTTGCATTACCTTAACAATGCAATAATTGTCTGGCAATAATTGTCATATGGAAAAATTGTACAATTTTTTTAATAGTGCTTATTGCAAATTGTTTTAAATAGAAGCATAGGACATAGTTTAAAGTGAGGTTACTTAAAAATTGCCTGGAAATCTATACTTGATTATGTTATTAAGGAAAAAAATATAGAATTCCATTCCATTGTATTTAATTGCATTACATTTGGGGAGGGAGAGAACCCCCACACCCTCTGAATCATATGGTTTTGGAAAATAACTTTGCACAGGGTATCTGGCTGCAGCAGACTCTGGCTCTTTCCCCATTTTCCATTCTTTCTCCTGAACAGAGACCAGATTCCTTTGGGAAATCATCATTTATAAAAGGTCATGAACAGAATGAGGGACATTCTTTAGTATACAGTTACTGCTAATTAGAAACTAAACATCTGTAACCATGTCAGAGTTATTTGTAGCTGAAAAGAAACATTTATATACAAGATTCCCTCTGCTAACATAAAACATGGTATAGCACGAATACAGGAACAGTTGTAGACAAATCACTTTCCGCTGTGCTGAGGTTATTATCTAGTAGAACTGAAGCATTCTCCTTTAAAAAACATAAGTTCTTATTAGCACTAAACCAAATATTTTCTTACACTTGTCAGTGCAGGGTTAAAGGTTTTACCATATGTGGCCAAAAATACAATATGCAGAAAGGGTTAGACTATGACTAGGACTGACCCACCGTTCTTTTCACATACTTGTGTATAGGACATCTATTGTCACACTCCTTGCATTTATTTCCCTGGAGCACGAGGACTATCCTCTCTTAGAACCTCTGTCATGCAAGTCACCTAAAGGAAATGTGGAAGAGATGGGGATGAGGAGAGGGGAGCATGCTGCACCCTCCAGAGGTTGTAACTGAGCTCCAGGAGGGAGAGTTGCAGCTCCTACGGCAGTATAGCTGCTCTGCACTTCTCCCAATGCACGCTTGTATTTTCAAGGTATAATGTGGTCTAAAATGGATACATTGTCGGATGCATTATGCTGTTAACTAAGGCAATGTCTACACTACAAAGTTAAATCGACATCATGTAAATCGACATTGAGCCTCGGATTTAAGCAAGTCGATCTTGCATGTTCACACTGCACTTGTGGCGGCAGTGTGAACATGGCGGCATCCTCATTAGCAGGGCTTGCATTGGCACACACAGCACTGTACTGTGGGTAGCCATCCCACAGTGGATCTAGCTGAGTGGAGTTTTGGGTTGGGCTTGTAATGTCTTATGGGACCATAACATTGGCAAGCATGGTTATGGGAACATGGCGTTAACCTCCCATGATACAATTACCTCTCTCCCTCCCTTCCTCCCTGAAATCAATGGCAAACAAACCAAGACTTTTTTATGCCCCCCCCTTTTTTTTTTTTTGGTAAGCCTGGGTTATCCGTGTGGACGCCATAGCATGGATTCCGCTCAGCTGTACACTGCTGTGATCATTACAAACACCTTTCACCTTATTCTGCAGTATTTACACAGCTGATACACACAGAATAATGTGATGCCATGCAAGCAGCCCTTCTGGAAGACAGAGCGGAGGAATTCGCAGTTGCTGGCGAAAGTCATGCATCACTTTTACATGGTTGAGTGCCATTTCTGGGCTTGGGAAACAAGCACTGACTGGTGGGACCACATTGTTATGCAGCTGTGGGATGATGAGCAGTGGCTGCAGAACTTTCGAATGTGTAAGGCCACTTTCCAGGAACTGTGTAAAAAACTTTCCCCAGCCTGAAGCGCAGCAATACTAACATCAGAGCTGCTCTGACAGTGGAGAAGTGAGTGGCAATAATTCTGTGGAAGCTTGTAACGTCAGACTGCTACCGGTCAGTGGGGCATCAATTTGGAGTGGGTAAATCTACTGTGGGATCTGTTGTGATCGAAGTTTGCAGGGCCATTAACAGACTTCTGCTAAGAAGGATAGTGACTCTGGGCAATGTGCAAGACATAGTGGATGGTTTTGCCATGATGGGGTTCCCTAACTGTAGTGGGGTGATAGACGGAAAGCCTATCCCTATCTTGGCACCAGACCACCTTGCCAAAGAGTACATAAACCAAAAGGGGTACTTCTCAGTGGTGGTGTGCGCGCTGGTGGATCACAGGGGTCATTTCACCAACATCAGCGTTGGATGGTCGAGAAAGATGCATGATGCATGCATCTTTAGGAGCACAGATCTGTTCAGAAAACTGCAAGCAGGGAATTTCTTTCTGGACTACAGAATAACCATTGGTGATGTTGAAATGCCAATCGTGATCCTGGGAGACCCAGCCTGTCCCTGGCTTCCATGACTTACGAAGCTGTACGCCGGCAGCTGGACAGCAGTAAGGACCCGTTCAACCAGAGGTGGAGCAAGTGCAGAATGGTGGTGGAATGTGCCCTTGAACATTTAAAAGATCACTATCATTGTTTGCTTACTAGGTTAGACCTCAGTGAAAGCAATAGCCCCATTGTTATTGCTGCCTGCTGTGTGTTCTATAATATCTGTGAAACGAAGGGAGAAAAGTTTCCTCTGGAGTGCAGGAGTTGAGGTCGATTGTCTAGCAGCCAATTTTGAGCAGCCAGACACCAGGGCAATAAGAAGAGCACATCGAGGGGTGCTGCATCTCTGTGAGGCTTTGAAAACCAGTTTCAGCAATGAGTCAGAGTAATGTGACACCTATCTGTGTTGTTCCTTACCAAACTGTCCCCTCCATTGCATTTTCTCCCCTGTAAACTCCATCCCCACCAACCATGTGTGTTGAATGGATAAAGAGCCTTTTCTCCTAAATCCATTCAGTTTTATTATGCACACAAACACACAGAGACAGTAAAGAAAAGTAAGATAACCTGAGGCAAAAGCACTGATAACACTGTAGTGAGAGAAACATGGAAAGCTTGTTTAGAGATGCACTGCAATAACAATCAAAGGTGTGGGAATAGGCGTCTTCTGGTCCTTGTACCCTCTGCTAGTGTTGAGTGCAAGGAATTCCGAACTCCTCCCACCCCCATCCCTGCCTCATAAGGCGGTTAGGGGGGAGGATGTAGAACTGGGTTTTGATGGCAGCAGGTTCTGCATAGGCTGCAGAGGGACTCTCTAGCATCCAGCTGCTTTTCTTCTTCCTCAACATGTCTGTTTGCTCCTTCATAATCTGCAGCATCTCTTCTTGCATGGCACGCTTTTGTTCCCTGCGTGATCTCCTGTCCTCCTTGTCTATGTCCAGGTTCTCAGACAGTGTGATCCTCCATGCTCAGAGCTCCATCTTGTCACTCTCGGAGATGCACATTAACTCAGTGAACATGTCCTCCCGAGTCATCTTTTTCCACTTTCTAATATGGGAAAGCCTCAGTCCCGGTGTGGAGGATGCACTGACGGAAAAGGTTTCAGCTGCAAGGATTGCAAAGCACCAGGGTAGCATTGACAGTGCATACATTGTTTCTGGTGCAGGGTTAATTATTTTTTATAAAAAACAAACAAACCCTCAATATACTTCATTGCAAGTCACAACGTAATCAAAACTGCTGGCTATTGCAAGAGTTGGTTTCCTGCTTCAGCCATGGTGAGTATGACCACAAGGCATGGGCAAGAGGTCTTGTGCTACTGCTTTTGTGAAGACAGCCTTGGGATCACAGGTTGGAAATTGAGAAAAGCCGCCTTTCCCCTTGCAACCTGGATAGTGCTTGAGGACAGGCACCAGCGTAAAGCCCCCTAAATAGTTTGTTTTTTATAAAAGTATGAGGGGAAGGGAGACAAACAGGAAGCTGCCAACCTCTCCCCCGATTTTTTTTCCAAAGCTGCTTGCAATACACGGTGATCCCTTTCAACCACAACCACAGCACGTTTGGGAAAGTGTGGTTGTGTGACCCAGATTTCACCAAATGGGGCAGATTACTTGTTGAATTGTTTGTGGTTTAAGGGCTAGTACTGAAAACTTCCCTCATTTCCCCTAGGTGACCCTATGCAATATCACTCTCCTGAGGGTAGCAGATCCAGCAAAAGAGCAGATACTGCAAGTGTCTGGGTACAGACCTGGTCTTTGTGCTGCAGTGCTGTGTGCTGCAAAGATGCTGGCAGAGTTAATACTGGAATGGGGCAGGAAAGTGTCCTATCATGGTGGACCAAATAAGGCAGCCCTTCCCAGAAACTTTCTGCAAAGGATTGCAGAGTACCTCTATGAATGCTTCCTAGAGATCTCCATGGAGGATTCCCAGGCCATCCCCATGCACAGAAACAGTTCTTATGTAACTCCTACTGTTGGATTGGAAATGTGTACTCACCAAAGGTGCCTTCCTCAGCATCACTCTGCCACCAACTGGTCCTGTGAACAGATGGGTTCCAGGGTTTAAAACAGTTTCTGGCTGTCAGGGAGAGTGGATTCTCTGCTTGCCAGCCTCAGATTCTCCTCGTCCTCTTCCTTATCAACAATGTCCGCATTGTTGTTCAGAGTCGCCCGGGGCTCCTGGGAGGTATCCACGGAGTGTTTTGTGGTAGTGGTGGGGTCCCTGCCGAGAATCTCATGCAGCTCCTCGTAAAAGTGACATGTCTGTGGGGCAGAATCAGAACAACTGTTCGCCTCCCTTGTCTTCTGGTATGCTTGCTGAAGCTCCTTTATTTTCACGCTGCACTGTTGCGTGTCCCCTGGTGTAGCCCTTCTCCCTCATACCCTGCGTGATCTTGGCGTAGATGTCAGTGTTCCTTCTGCTGCCTGCACAGACTCTTATTCCCACACAACGATATGATCCACCACCTCCTGTGTACTCCATGCTGGAGCACGTTTGCGGCATTGAGTCTCCAGGATTAAGGCAATTTTTTTCTCACGGATACTTTTAGTAAAAGGACAGGTCACGGGAAATAAACAAAAATTCCCTGACTTTCGCTAAAAATATCCCGGACAAAAGGGTGAGCGGGTTAAGCTCCCACTGCTCCCGGGTCCCCCACTGCTGCCGTGTGTGGGAGCTCCAGGGTCCCCCAACCCGCGGGAATGGGTTGCTGCGGGGTCCGCCCGCTGCATCTGGGCAGCTGCAGGGAGTCCCCCCCGCCCCTTTGCGTTTGGGCAGCTGCAGGGAGTCCCCATGCCGTGGCTGGGCAGCTGCAGGGTCTGCCAGCCCCCTGCCGCGACTGGGTAGCTATGAGGTCCCCCCACCAAGATGGGGGCTGGGCACTGCGAGGGTGGGTCTTGCTGAGAGCTCCAGCCCCAGGGGAGACAATGTCATGGAGGTCAATAGAAGTCACAGATTCCGTGACCTTTGTGACATAATTGTAGCCTTATCCATGATGAGTTGTGCTGGTGAGCTCTCCACACTGATTAAACAGGAAATGAAAATTCAAAAGTTCCCTGTGCTTGAACAGGGGAGCGGCTGTTTTTTGTGTACCTGGCTGATGTGCAGTGGAGTTGAAATTGCTCTCCAGAGCAGTTGCAGCGAAGCACTGTGGGACACCTCGCTGAGGTCAATTCATTCAAATTGCACAACGTGGTGTCTACGCTGTCCCCTTGTCAACCCATGGATGTCGAATCAAGCTCTGTGCCTCTCGCGGAGGTGGAATACAGAAGACTTTACAGGCCACTTAGGTTGGTGGAAGGGACTTGGCAGTGTAGACATGTACGTTATTGAATTGACCTTGTGTGGCTTATATCAACCTAACTTTGTAGTGTAGACCAGGCCTAAGTGTGTGTGACTGCTACTAAACAGCTGGGTCTATGGTCCCATTATATTTTTGTCTTAAAGAAGACAAGGAAATTTTTGAAGAATAGACTTTAGTGTGGAAATATTTAGATAGAGTGTAATTCCAGCCACCTGTATCAGTAGCTAGAGGAAATATTATAAAAGTATGTTTTGTAAGGAACATGTTTAGTTTTCAGTGTGTTTAGTCATTTATTTTGCATTTTTATTTCAGAATACATTAAAATAATCATATTTGGAATAAATGTGTAACTGTTACTTGTTAAGTAATAGCAGTGCATTCACTGTATGTAGATGACAAACTTGTTTCTCCCTTTTCTAGATGTGGCCACTCTCCTGTGTATCGTTCACGTGAGATGGCAGGTCGAGCCCTTGTTCCATTTGTTATGATAAACCAGATACCACATACAGTACAGTCTCTGCTTGCTGGGCTTCCAGAGTGCACCAATCCATGTATACGACAGAATTCTGTTCATGGAATGCTTCTACAAGTAAGTTCTCCTTTTGTGTAATACGATGTAATCATAGTTCGTGGTGACTAGAGAAGCACTTATTAAGCAGCATATGAAAGAACTTTACAAATCAGTTGTCTAAGATGATAAATAGAGGAAGCCAAATTCATAGATGATATAAATGTTGATATAAATAACAGTTCGGTAACTTAGTGTAAGTTGATTTAATATACATGCAAAAAGAGCAGAAAGACAGAGCTGTAGGAAACAGCAGTCTACAAGAAGGGTGCAAGATGGTGTACGACAGCAATGACACTAATATAGCGTTTTTCATCTTTGAATCTCTGAATGCTTTTAAGAAATGGGAAAATATTATTCCCATTTTACAGATGTGAACATATATGTTCAGAGAGGTTAAGTGACTTGCTCAAGGCGACACACCAACTCTGAGGCAGGTCACAGTCTCCCACTCCCATATCCTGTCTATTGATCCTCCTTACTTATCTGACATATTTTTCATGATCCTTTTGGTTGCCCCTCTTGCCACAACCTCACCTTGTCCTTTTGGCATGTATTCTACACCCACTTCCTCTTACACACTGACTTATGTAACTTACATTACCAATTAAGAAACATCAGAATTTGGCCCCATATGTAGAAATGCATAAATAACCTTTAAATAAATATTTAATTGAATCTATAATTGAAAAGCAAAACTGAAAATAATGGAAAGGTGTAGTTAAAGAATATGAGATATAGATACTTGAATTAAATTTATAAATTTGTGAAACAGTATTATTCCAAAAAATTCTCTGAGCCCAAAAACGCAGAGAGAAAACCTCCCAGGCAGAAATAATGATGTCTAAGGGTTTATTAACATCTGTATTTCCATTTTGTTTCTAGAAATGTGCTCTTGATGCTCTTTTTAATTTTGTTTTTTGAACTATTAGGACATAGGACTGTAAAGAGACATTGCTAGCTTCAAATTAACTCACAAAATTTTGTTTTTCATACAGTATCCTTTTCAATAGTATATCCTGAAATTCTTTATGAAAATTCCCTTCAAAATTGTTGTTGTTTGTTTTTTGTTTGTGTTTTTGCTCTTCTGTAAACATTTAAAAGGGTCTTCTTAGCACAAGAAAAACTAACTGCCTAACATGACTGGGAAACAGTAAAACTGACTGTACGCAAAAGTGCTATTAAATGCACAAAGTAAAGAAACTTAAAAATTAGAGAAACATTGTTCCTCTAATGTTTTGATAATAGTAATATTAGTAATATAGTAATCTTATAACTATAGTAGATTTAAAAAAAACGTTTATGCAGACATGGCTTTCAGGTTATCATGTCCCTTTTTAGAATATGTAGCTGTGACAAAGATAAAACTTTTTATCTATGTTATTGAAGAAACTTCTTGGGATATGCAAGTATCAGTACTGCATGCTTTCTTGTGTTTGATATGGTGATTGTCTCTGAAGGAATGAGCTATCAGTTCAAGATAGCTGTGGCAAAAATGAAATAGTAAAGGACACCTTCAGTGCATTCTTTTCAAAGTAATGCATTTTCTTTCACATTTTCACTCAGAATTATGCTGTTTCTTGTAAAATGGTAGTATCTACCCACTTTATAATTTTTTTACAAATTGCATTTATGCAGGATTTCCAGAAGGAAGTCCATTTGATGCAAACAGACACCTTTTTCACACTAAAGACAAAATGATATTAAATGATTTCATCAACTTTGAGTGGGAATACTTAGTAATCTGCTAACATTTCCATGTGAGGTTTATCATATGATAGTAGTAGTTGCTTTATGTCCTGAACCATGAGTGCTAACATCTCTTGTAAATTTTAATCATAGCATATGATATCCTCTAATTTCTTCTGACTGAAGGATATATTGATAGGGTACAGAGCGGCAGGCCAACTCTATTTGTACAGGAGTGTTAATGTAGACCTGTCATATTTGGGGATGGGTATTTTAAAGTGCTTTATAGTATGACATTATGGACAGTAGCTTTGCTTGTCCCCTTGTATGTTCTCTAAATCTTTTTCTTCTTCCAAACAATTTTTATTGTTCACTTTTAAATGGAGCAATTAAGTCTTTTTTATGTGCTTCTTAATTCTGAACCCAGCTGTGATAAGCTTCATATTCTGTACCTGGTGATCAAATTCTAGGAAACAGCCCGTGATCAATTTGGAATAATAAATTAACTCACCTGCTGTTCCTTTAATTTAGGATAATCAATTGTGTTTTGTGCTTACTTTTAAATTTGTCATACTAGTAATTTAGCTGCTTTATTGCCTTTTTGAGAATTCATCTGACAATACCTTATTGTGCATGTTCACTTCTGTTAGCCTGCAACTGCCCATGGCTCTCTATGTATCTTGGCACACCTTCCTGTTGTGAGTTCTCTTATGTCTTTTCCAGAGTGTTCTTTTCTCTTAAATTTCCTGTATGGTCAGCAATTTTAGGACAGGGGAAATGGAGGAGACTCCCTATACAGCTATTATCTTTAGCTGTACCTGTGCCCCATCATATATCCGATATAGTTTCTGGTTTATCATTAATTTACGTAAAGTTAGTTGTAGGTCTCCAATAATTCTCTCACTATTTTTAGACCCTGAAATGAGAATCTGCTGGCAAACCTATCTTCCCTCCTGCTTTATTTTATTTTATAGAAGAGAATTCAGTGCTTGTGAAAGGAGCCAGACAGTGGGATCTAAAGAATGAAGTCTTTTGTTTATCTGTAAAATAGGCATATCCCAGGTAGTGACATTACAAAATTAGCCTGACTGTAACACCAGTGTTCTTTCTTTAGTAATCTAGCAGAACTATTTTTGGGAAGCTGAGAGGGTAATTCAGTCTTCATGTGGAGGCTGCTAAAAAAGGTTTCATTTCTAATGATTGTCTTTGTGATTTTGACATCTGCGGACCGAGACCACCAACTTATTTCACATTGCCTGTGAACTGCTTCAGTCAGCTTAAGCCAAGTTTGGTCATTGTTAGCCTGGGACTTTTAATAATTGAGTCTACAGCAATGCTAGGTCCTGTTAAGGGGTAAAAATAGTTCCTCTCTTAAAACTCTTGACTATAAAACTATTTTCCAATGTAAAACAAGATTCATGTTGACCATTTTGTGCATAAAAAGAAAAGTACTTATGAGGTTCAGGGTTTTGTCCTCACCAGATTTCTGTGAGGTCCAACTCCAAAGTGTCCTGGGTACACAAATGTATCCAATAAATGTTCTCCATGGCACTTAAATTATTGCAGGGAATATCATCATTTTGTAGAAATTTCCAAGTCACCTTCTTGAGAAGCTATTATTCTCTTGCAGAAAAGATAACATAAGGTACATTAATATGAGGTGGGGGAAAGGAAATAACTTACACTGGTCTAAGTACTACACAGTCATAATGAATAGGAATTTGTCAAAATAGTGCTATTTAATTCTATTTAATTTTGAAAATGAAAAATAATTTAAAAAGAAAAGTTTCTCTCTCCAGTACGGTTTACATCAGGGGTAGACAATAAGCGGACTGTAGGCCAAATCTGGACCACCAGACACTTTTGAATGGACCCCAAAATCTTTTTTTTTCCTTATTTATTATCATTATTGTTGTTGTTTTTTTAAAAACATGACTATACCCTGATCGAGAAATTGGGACCTTGACAAAAAAATAATTAAAACTGCAAGTGTTTATAAATCTTTATAAATCTTAACTTTTTGTCATGCTGTTATGTTTACTTTTTTTGCATTTCACTCACTTTGGAAAGGTTTTACTTTTGTTCCTAGTACTATCTTATTATTTTCACTTACAGGAGCAGGGCCACTGGGCTGCAGTGGTTGGGTTATATATGCTGCAGGAGAGGAATATTTACCTCAAAACAAAACTGTTTTTAAAAATTAAAAATTCATGAAAAATCTGTTTTATTGGGCTTTGTAAAATTTCCCCTTCCCCTTTTAAAAATATATTTACAAAATATGTAAGTTTGTGAAACAATCTGACATTGTCCCTTTAAAGTGAATATATGTTTTCCCCCTTTAAATAATGAAATGAAACAAAAAAAAGCCCAGAATATATGGCTTCATGCACTATAATGATAGCACTATACATAACATAAATAAAGAAAAAAGACACATTCAATAATGGTTCCTCTAGTTATATGCTGAATAAAACCACCACTGATGGTAATTGAAAAGGATAAGGAGACAGGTTTCATTTTAATTGCTGAAATCCTGGTTTAGCTATTCTCAGGTGAAAAGATATTTAGCCCTTATCTATATATGTAGAGCCATAAAAAAGGAGGGTAAGTAATGATTTTAAATGAAAATTAGAGTTGCATTTTTGAAAAGCTCTTCTGACTAGTTTTGAAAATTGAGTATAACTTCCAAAAATATTCAGAACCAGATCACATCCTCCTTTTGTAGGCATGAGGACAGCAGAAAACCAGTTGATATCAGCAAGATGTAATTGGAAGAGGTAGCTTTGAGCAAATGTTGCATCATTTTTCTTGTACTGTTTATGGAATACCTCTGTGTGTTATCTGCCATTTTGGCAGGAGATGTCTGGTTGGGAAGACAGTGGGGCATGGAGAGAGTCGTGTGTCACTATTCCTCGCAGTCCCTCTCGAGGCATGTCTGGGATGGTTGCTGGCAGTCTCCACTTTTTCCTTCTCTTATGCTTTTAACCACTGGATCTTTATTGTGTCTGGGTTGTGCCTCTCAAGACTCCCCTTCCACTCTTTACTCGAACATTCACTTCATCTGATCATATGCCCCAGCCTTATGTCATACTGTCCTGGAACTGCACTCAAGAACATATAATGCCATCCTGATACCATCAGTGTGGCCATTTAGCTCATTTGTGGCTCTTCTGGTTGAAATGTGTTGTTAATCATTTCTCTTAACTGCTTGTGACAAGTTGGGAATTTCTTGGAACGCTTCTCTGAAAACAACTAGTAGACTTGAGTGCTATCATGATTTCTTTCAGTCTTTCTCCTAGAGTTTCTTCAATGGATATTTTCCTTCTAAAAGAGTTTTCCTATCCTGGAGCTCAAACATTGTAAAAGGTAGACTTGTCTGCATGTTGGCTCCCAGTTTATATCAGCTGTGCATTTTGTTTGCTGGCACAGAACCCATTCCTCCAAGTCCAGTTCGTTGCTAACTCCCTATTGCTCACCAGTAGGGTTTTCTTATTGCATTTTAATTTTTCTGAGTTTTACCCCTCCCACTTCTTACAGGCAATGCAGTTTTCTTCTCATTTTCTTCAAGATTTGACATTGTCTGTTCATTCTTTAAATTCAGCCCATAGCAATGCAATCTCAGTTAACACATCACAAAACCACCACCACTAGTTCTTATTGACATCCTTGTTGGCATTCTGAGCAGAAAGGCCAAAGACTGGATGGATATGGAGGCTGAATTATACTCTCTCTCACCTAGACATGGGATCCCTCCAGGAAACAGTTGAGACACATTACCACTGCCTATGCCTCATACTCATTGTGTGGACAAATAGGACATTCAGTCTAAAGTGTGGCGAAACTGTCACTGGTTGCAAGTAGTAAAAATGATTATATGCAGAAGAGATGAAGTGAAATCTCTTTATATATTTGAATTAAATTCTGTGGAATGTTTCCCTCCCCTTGTTTGTTCCCTATTGTCTTTTTGGCAAGATGAGAATTTTGTACTAAAAATGATCAGGGGGTATAGAATAAATTCTCTTAAAATTAGTTTCTGTTTGTTGAGGCTACCTGTCCCTCTTAAAACTGGAGTTTGTTTGTGCAGGTGTGGGGGTAGGGGCATGGTATATAAAAATCATGCAGTGTAACTTTGATATCTCGATGCCCAGTTTAACTGAGCACAATGTCTGTATTAGCCACACTGCTTCTAATTTACAAGTCCAGTCCACTTATCTGTTATCACAGTAAATGCAGTTGTTACACATGAGATTTGTAATGAGCTAAGCAAATAGAGCATGCGCCATACCTCGTTCCTCTCAGATTTTGGAAGGCACTTCAGATTCTTCATCCTTGGGTCAGTTAGAAATCTCACATTGGTACCTTCTTTGCATTTTGTGAAATTTACAGTGAAAGTATTCTTAAAATGAACATATGCTGGGTCATCATCTGAGACCGCTATAACATGAAATATATGGCAGAATGTGGGTAAAACAGAGCAGAGGACATACAATTCTCCCCCAAAGAGTTCAGTCACAAATTTAATTAACGCATTATTTTTTTAACAAGCATCATCAGCATGGAAGCACGTCCTCTTTGGAATGGTGGCCGAAGCATGAAGGGCCATATGATTGTTTAGCATATCTGGCACGTAAATACTTTGCAATGCCAGCTACAAAAGTCCTATGCAAATACCTGTTCTCACTTTCCGGTGATATTGTAAATAAGAAGAGGGCAGTATTATCTCCTGTACACGTAAACAAACTTATTTGTCTCAGCGCTTGGCTGCACAAGAAGTAGGACTGAGTGGACTTGTAGGTTCTGAAGTTTTAGATTGCTTTGTTTTTGAGTGCAGTTATGTAAGTTGCACTTTCACAACAAAGAGATTGCACTACAGTAGTATATGAGGTGAATTGCAAAATATTATTTCTTTTATCAAGTTTACAGTGCAAATATTTGTAATAAAAAATAATATACACTTTTATTTCAGTTACAATACAGAATACAATGTATATGAAAATGTAGAAAAACATCCAAAATATTTAATACACTTCAACTGGTATTCTATTAACGGTGCAATGAAAACTGCAATTAATCGTTAATAAGTTTTTTAATTGTAATTAACTTTTTGAGTTAATCGGATGTGTTAACTGCGGTTAATCGACAGCTCTAGTTAAAATGTGCTTAATTACATGATCTCTGTATTGGCAATATTGGGTCAGACTAATGGTCCATCTAACCCAGTATCCTGTCTTCTGACAGGCCAGTAGCAGATGCTTTAGAGGGAATTAACTGAATAGGGTAATTATCAAGTGATCCTTTCACTGTTGTACAGTCCCAGCTTCTGACAGTTGGAGATTTAGGGACACTCTGAGCATGGGGTTGCTAATAGCCATTGAGGTACCTATCCTCATGGAGTTAGTGAATTCTTTTTTTAACCTAGTTATATCTTTGGCCTTCACAACGTCCTCTGGTTGACTCTATGTTGAGTGAAGAAGTACTGTTTAATTTAGTTTTACTCCTGACTCCTATTAATTTAATTGGGTAACTCCTGGTTCTTGTGTTCGGTGAAGGAATAAATAATACCTTCGTATTCATTTTGTTTACACCATTCATAGACTTCTATCATATCCTACCTTAATCATCTCTTTTTCTAAGATGAACAGTCCCTGTCTTTTTAATCTCTCATCATATGGAAGCTGTTCCATACCCCTGATAATTTTTGTTGTCCTTCCCTGTACTTTTTCCGATTCTATTATAACTTTTTTGTCATGGAGCAACCAGAACTGCATGCAGTGTTCAGAGTGTGGGCTTACAATGGATTTATACAGTGGCATTATGATATTTTCTGTCTTATTATCTATATCTTTTCTAATGGTTCCTAAAATTCTGTTAGCCTTTTTTGACTGCTGCTGCTCATTGAATGGATGTTTTCAGAGAACTATCCATGACTCCAAGATCTTTCTTGAATAGTAACAGCTAATTTATACACCCTCATTTTATACATACAGTTATTACGTTTTCCATTGTGCATTAGTTTACAGTTACCAACATTGTGTTTCATCTTCCATTTTATTGCCCAGTCATCAGTTTTGAGAGATCCTTTTGTAACTTTTTGCAGTTAGGTTTGGGCTTATATATCTTGAGTGGTTTTGTATCGTCTACAGACAAAGCCACCTCACTGTTCACACCCTTTTCCAGATCATTTATGAACATGTTGAACAGCGCATCTCCCAGTACAAATCCTTTACAGACATTGCTGCTTGCCTCTTTCTGTTGTGAAAACTAACCATTTATTCCTGCCCTTTGTTTCCTGGCTATTAACCAGTTTCTGATCCATGAGAGGACCTTCCCTCTTATCCTATGGCTGTTCAATTTTTTTAGTAGTCTTTTGTGTGGACATTGTCAAAGGCTTTCTGAAAGTGCAGTTACTCTGTATTCACTGGGCTCACCCTTCTCCACATGCTGATTGATGCCCTCAAAGAATTCTAGTAGATTTTTGTGGCATGATTTCCCTTTACAAAAGCTGTGTTGACTCTTCCCCAACATATTGTGTTCATCTCTGTGTTTGATAATTTTGTTCTTTACCATAGTTTCAACCAATTTGCCTAGTACTGAAGTTTGGCTTCTCAGCCTGTAGTTGCCAGAATTGCTGCTAGAGCTTTTTTAAAAATCAGCATTACATTAGCTATTCTGTAGTCATCTGGTACAGAGGCTGATTTAAATGATAGATTATATACCACAATTAATAGTTCTGCAGTTTCATATTTGAATTCCTTCAGAACTCTTGGGTGAATACCATCCAGTCCTGGTAACTTATTTCTGTTTAATTTATCAGTTTGTTCCAAAAATGTCTCTATTGACACCAATTTTAATTAATCTATTAATAGATTATAAATAAAAACAGTGAGGAGTCCTTGTGGCACTTTAGAGATTTACAAGGACTCCTTGTTGTTTTTACTGATACAGACTAACACGGCTAGCCCTATGAGATTATAAATAATGATTTTGAAAAAGTGATGAGCATATGAACTTTCAGCTTGCTTTTCTGAGCAAAACAGACCTTATGTTCTTTTCATTTTATGAAACCTGTATCAGTAATGTGGGGGTTACTTGACTTCAAAAGCTGTGCTACATGTGTAGGACTGGAATCCCATCATATCAGTGCAGTGGAGTAACAGGGTGTGAGATACAGATAGAAGTGGTCAGTCATCAGTCTCTGTTTATTAGTATCTAGAACCATCTTGCTCATTCTTGGAAAAAGCTTGACTAATGAGAACACACACAGCCTACACAAAATATTCTTTTTAAGAACATTTTATTGAAGTGCTATAACTAATTGTGTAGCAGATGATGTAGTATTTTGGATCAAACCTACAGTAGCAGAGAATAGGTTTATTTCTTCAGCCAGAAAAATCTAAACATAACCATGTCATCATCTTCTATTTTATGAGCCACATACACCTCCCACTGACTTCAGTGAAAGCAGGATTGGGTCTATGCCTTTTATTCTATAAAACTGATTATATTTTTTCTCTTTACAATATCAAATGAATGAAGATTATTAAAAGAGGCAGTGTGGTTTCAGTTAACTTCTCTGTGCCTCAGTTTGCCAATCTGTAAAGTGTAAATAATAATACTTATCTATCTCACAGAGGTCTTGCGAGGATTAACAATTAGAATCAGGTGGGTGGGTGCCATGGAAAGATATGGGAAAAGTACAATGAACCCTACTCCCACTTCATCTTCCTTGCATCCCTTTCACAAGGGCCAGTCACAGCAATATTCCTTACACTCTGGAGGGAGTGCTTGCATTCCCCCTCTGGGATACAAATTAGCCTAAAGAGAGAGAGGGAGGTTGAGGTAGGGCTCCTTGCTTCCCCCCACTCCACTGTCTACAGCTGACATGGTACACAAAGGAAAGCAAGTTCATTATCCAAATGGGTGGTGGTGTGTGCACACTCCCTCTGTGCACTGGGGAGCTGCAGGATATTTTTTTATATCACCTGAGAAACAATTCCTCCTGGAGTTCACGAGCAGGCACTTTGAGACCACTGGCTGAAAGTTGCAATAAATGTGCTAGGTATTTAGTTTTATTTAATTTTTCTATTTTATTTAGATGTTTATTCCATTCAAGCAGCTGTGTATAAATATTGAGTGACTTAGTCTCGAATTAAAACTGCATAGGGCTGGAAATTTAAATATCATTCTTGAATGTTACTTACTTTAAGCATAAGCAGAACAAGCCATTACATTTAAGAAGTTGTAGTAATTTTTCTAGTTTTGCCCAAAAATTAATAAAATTTTTACATTCCTAAATGACCTTCCATTGAAATACAAAATCTGATAATAGTTATAAGTAGTTAACTCACTATTTCATAGGAATAATCTGGTGAAGGAAAGCTTTTCTTCTTTCTTGTAATACGTAGTCTTCACTAGTTCAACCTATTCCTTTTAGCTTGTGTTATAAATGCTTTGAAAAGAATGTGATTGTTGCTACTGAAATCAGTAGCCCGTATGCTTCTCTCACAGGCAGTGGTGGATTAGCCAATGGGTCAATGGGGCCCATGCCCAGGGGCCCTGGAAAAATGGGTGCCCCCATGCCCTGACCCACTCTGCGCGCCCAGCCGGTGCTCCTGCCTGGTAGTGGGGCCATGGCGCAGGGGCTTGCCCCACTCTGTCTGCCCACCCAGTGCTCCTCCCAGGGAACGAGGTCGGGGTGTGGGGGCTTGCCCCACTCCACCCGCTCTGCGCTCCTGCAGGAGTGCCAGGAGGGAGGGGGGGCAGGAGGGACTGCAGGTGTAAGGGGTGGGAAAGGACCCCCACTTGCTTGGCCCAGGGCCCCACAAAACCGCAATCTGCCTCTGTTCACAGGTGTAAACGGTGTAGCTCTGATGAAGTCGGGAGAGTTCCTGTTGTGTAAACCTAGTGCATGTGGTCTGAGAATTGGGCCCAAAGGGAGACGAGGGCACTCAAGGCTTGATACTGTGTCACTGAAGTGGTTGGTAAACTCATTTTTTAGTTCAGTGGGTCAGGAGCTCAGTGCCTTGCAGGAAATGCTCAGCATCTTACAGGTTTAGGTCTCATGTTTATGAAAAAACTCCATGTAATGAGCATTATGGTTCATGATACTTTAATATTTAGTTGGGATGGCTTGATGCAGTGGTTTAGAAATGTCGTTTGTGAATTACTTTGTTTGGCTTGGCAGTAGCATTTAAAGCATAGCAGTTCATAGTTAAACTTATAAAACCTAATATAGTGAGAGCATGCTATTACCTGGAGATCAAAGAAGAAAAGCTACTATCATTAAATGTTTTCAATTGAAACTTCCTTGCAGCTGCTCTTCTTCAGGGCTCAGTTTTTAGTGTCCAAGATAAGCTTTACTTTTAAGATCAGAACAAAGAGAAAAGAAATATTAGTATCAAGTGAAAAAACATCCACCTAAACATAAGTAACAGTAACGAAGCAGCTGTCTTATTTCTTCATGCTGTAAATTCTAATTCACTATCTATATATTGTCATAGATGTAGATAGTGCTATATAAGTATGTGAGCAGACAAAGGCCATGCACCAAGTAACTTTTCATTGTACAACACAAGTATACCCATAGCAAAATTGGCAAAATGTAAGCTGACACCTTGGGTGAAGAGATGGAAAATGGTGGAAAATTTGCCAAAAAATTATCTTTCCAACTCCTAGGTTTTTTTTTTAAACAACTCACATGGTACCAACAGCTAGAGATTTCATATCTAGACCAGATAGTACTTTGAAGAAGCCCTTACTTTAATTAATCAATAGCTCTCCCATATATTTACACTCTGACTTCTTGAGTCACATCGCAATTTCTCAGGATGAAACAAAATTATAGGCTGATTTTACAACTCTCTTAGGTCATTTGATCTAGCCTCTTCTAGTGTGTTCAGTTCCTTATTTAGCCTAAATAGGTGAGCTATTAACTGGGGATATGTAGAAGAGCTCTGTCTTAGGCTTTTTCTTCACTGCCTTAAAAAAAAAGGTGTGTTTTTACAACAGGATAACTAACATGCATTAGTTATCCTGTTGTAAAATTCCAGTGGAGACAAGGCATTGTAGTTTTACTGTAAGGTAAATTTGGGGAGGTCAATTATCAGCAGGTGTAGTACTGGTCTCGCCTAAGTACCTCATGGTAAACACCGCAGGGAATTTGTCTCCCTTAGGATTTTATAGTGAGAACTCTTTTGCCTTTATCTTATTGTAAAAAAAACAAAAACCACCTCTTTAAGCAGTGAAGACAGTCTTGGTCTACTTGATAATTTTCAGAAAGAGCTTTCTGTTTCAGTATTGTGCAAGAGCATAAAAATGGCCTTACTGGGTCAGACCAAAGGTCCATCCTAGCCCAGTATCCTGTCTTCCAACAGCAGCCAATGCCAGGTGTCCCAGAGGGAATGAACAGAACAGGCAATCATTAATTGACCCAACCCATTGCCAACCACATATGTTCAGAATTCATGAGTCAGGCCACTAAAATAATGAGATTTAAAAAAAAAAAAGTTGGGATCTTTTGTTTGTCTCCTTTTTGAGGCATATTTTAACCTTTTCTCTGCAACCATGAAGGCTAAAGCCTTCAAATAAAAGCTAACATTCTCATGTAGTCACTTGTCTTCAGAAGCTGGGGCTTAAAAAACAACAACTCACAAAAAGCACCAAGTATTGTGAAACATGATAAAATGATGAGAGTTTGCAACCCTGCTGTTTCCAAAGTGACTTAAATGGATTCATATAAACAATAGATTCATATTAACAAAAATGATTAAAGGTCTAGAAAACATGACCCATGAGGGAAGATTGAAAAAATTGGGTTTGTTTAGTCTGGGAAAGAGAAGACTGAGGGAGGACATGATAATAGTTTTCAAGTACATAAAAGGTTGTTATAAGGAGGAGGAAGAAAAAATGTTCTTCTTAATCTCTGAGGATAGGACAAGAAGCAATGGGTTTAAATTGCAGCAAGGGCGGTTTAGGTTGGACATTAGGAAAAACTTCCTAACTGTCAGAGTGGTTAAGCACTGGAATAAGTTGCCTAGGGAGATTGTGGAATCTCCATCATTGGTGATTTTTAAGAGCAGGTTGGACAAACACCTGTCAGGGATGGTCTAGATAATACTTAGTCCTGCCATGAATGCAGGGGACTGAACTAGATGACCTCTCGAGGTCCCTTCCAGTTTTATGATTCTATGAAAATGCCTTCATATTTATTTATACACAAATATGAATATACATCACAATAAGATATTTCTCCCAATGATATATTGGCTGTGCGCATACACCAAACAGGAATTAAAATTGTTGTTCATTTTATTTAAAAAAACCTGAAGATATAGTCCATATACACACACATAGTTTTTCAAGTAATATGAAATAATATTTAAACTGGACAAAATAGATGACAATTACAGAATTTAAAAATGTCTTAGAAATGCAGAACTTTTC
Organism: Gopherus flavomarginatus; assembly: GCF_025201925.1. Classification (NCBI taxonomy): domain Eukaryota; kingdom Metazoa; phylum Chordata; order Testudines; family Testudinidae; genus Gopherus; species Gopherus flavomarginatus. Next base: position 40,733,730 of record NC_066620.1, read on the forward strand.
AAAAATGTTCTACAAGTGCTAAAAATATGAAAGAAAAATTTTAAACCTTGTACTTGTAAAAATTGTTCTTTATTGTATATTAGCAATAGATTTTCATTGGCACAGTGTTCCAGAATATTTTTTTATAAAGACTTTTTATAGAATAAATTCTTCTCTACATTTATTACAATAATTTAGGGCCTGATTCAGAGCCTACTGGCATTAATGAAAAACTATAATTGAATTCAGTGACCTTAGCTACTGACTTGGGGCCTGATTTAGTGTACTATATCAGGGGTAGTCAGCAGGCGGACCGCAAGCCAAATCTGGATTGCCAGATGCTTTTGAACAGACCCCAAAATATTTTTATTGACTTCTTATTGTTTTTTTATTTTCTCTGGAATATTTTCTTGATCCAGAAATTTGGACCTTTACAAAAAATTGTAGATTGCCACGTACTTTTAGGGGCGAAAGAAAATTGCAGACCTGTTATTTACCAGGCTGCACATGGCAATAGACTGTATAGGTAAGGGATGCAAGGAGGGTATGGGTCACGATGCAAACTGCAGGCACGCACACAACTAAAATTAATTAATTAAAAGTTTTATTGGGGATAGTTACAAGGGGTAGGGGAGCAGCGTATGATTAGCTAATAGGGTTAATGGAACTTAAAACATACAATGGCTAAAGTATTTACTATCAAACAATATTTATAAACAAAGATGCAGTAAACAATATTTATAAACATGGATGCTGCATTTAGTAATAACCAATACTTACGAATACAAACCAACTCATAACGACCGGCAAACGTAGAAACTCTGCTTAAAACACGTGAGCTGAGAGAGGCTTCAAGGTGATCAGGCTCGGTTACGGGTGTGCACAGGGTACACAGGATTCGTTTTTCTTTCTCCTCTTCTGCCTGCACATGGCAGACCAGCCTAAAATACCCACTGTGACATCATAGAAGTGTCATAGGGGACGGGGCCCAAAAACTGTGTGTGTTCATTTCTGATTGGTACAAGCAAAGCTTACACCAAGTAGGGGAGCAGGTCCCTGAAAGTCTGGCTTCGCCCCCAAAAGGTGAAGAAATGCATATAGTTCAGAATGCCTTTAACACTGACTGACAAAGGAAGAGGCCAGGGCAATACCGGTATGGGCAAGTCTTTTAGGATGCAGACGGGAACTTATCTTAACATTGAACAGACCCCAAAATCTTTTTATTGACTTCTTATTGTTTTTTTATTTTCTCTGGAATATTTTCTTGATCCAGAAATTTGGACCTTTACAAAAAATAGACTACCCCTGAACTATATGTTTTCTTTTCAGTCAGCAGCACAACTTTCTTGAGATGCATTTCAGACTGAGATTTGTCAATTGGGATGAGACAACTAATTACAAAATTAACTCAGCTGCAGACTTAGATGACCTATATCTGCCAGTCTATTTTCCATTATTTTGTTACATTTAGGGCTCATCTATACTTACAGCTAAATCGACTGTGCTGTGATTGATGCAGCGATATCGATTTAGCGGGTCTGGTGAAGAAAAGCTAAGTTGATGGCAGAGCACTCTCCCATCGCCATTTGTAGTCTACCTCCCCGACAGGCGGAAGATAAGCTGGTGGAAGAGCGTCTCCCCTCAACACAGCGCAGTGTAGACACCACTGTAAGTCGACCTAAGTTACGTCGACTTCAGTTACGTAACTGATGTAGCGTAACGCTGGTCGAAGTACAGCTTCAGTATAGAGCAGCCCTTTATCTGTAGTAAGTTTTATATAACAGTTTACTGTGTACCTTTATATAAAACAGTTTTTTAAAAGTGGAACACAGGGTAATACACTTATCTACAAGGTGTTACATAATTTGCTTAACTTTACTACTACAAGTTATCACACTGAAGTTAAGTAGCAGAACAATTGGGGGCATGTACATGTTTGCAAGATTGGGGCATTAATGTAACTGCATGAGTGCAAACAGGCAGCTGAGTAACTTTATTCATGTGCCAACTCCAGGGTCACTATATTTTTCTACACTGCAAGATGCACAATGAACAAGAAAAATGATCCTGTTGAGTCTTGCTCATGGTACACTTTTCTGTATTTTTTTTTAACTGTGTGGATGTGTTATGTAACCCATTTTTGCTCTGAATGCTGTTAAGAATTGCTGAACACCTTAAATATAGCAGTCCCTGCTGCTCCTCATATAATGTACTGATTTATTTGAAACAGTCAGTGAATTTGCAGGTGGCAAAATATTCATTTTGTGATGGTTCAGGGCCTAAAAGACAGTTTTAACTTATATACCATGGATGTCACAAACAATACTGTTGCCCTTTTGTAAAGTATCAGAGGGGTAGCCGTGTTAGTCTGGATCTGTAAAAGCAGCAAAGAGTCTTGTGGCACCTTACAGACTAACAGACGTTTTGGAGCATGAGCTTTCGTGGGTGAATATGCACTTCGTCAGCTCATGCTCCAAAACGTCTGTTAGTCTATAAGGTGCCACAGGACTCTTTGCCCTTTTGTAAATTATCTTTAAAGCAGGAGCTATTTTATAAAGAAATAGGCTATGTTTTTCAACATCTAAAGTTTTATTTAAATTAATGTGCCATATGTATTAATTATTTATATTAACACCATTGTTAGCACAATGGTAAACTCAATAGTTTAATGAAAAGGAAATTCTAATATTTTTAAAATCTTAAATAATGTGGGTGTTAGAAGCAAACTATGTTGGCACAAGGTATTTCTTTTTCCGTTTAAATCTTTACAAAAGTGAAACTATTTTGAGCTTTGGCCAGTTAATTTGATTTAGTCCTGGCTGATTTGGGTTCCCTGAAGAGTAGGTTGAACTTGAGTGAAATCTTAAATTTTTCTCTTATTTTTAAGAGTTCAGTTATGCATTAAAGTACATATTTCTTGCACCTGCTTTATATTATAAATTGTTTTTAAGTGTCCCTCCATGATTAGTCAGAAAAGCAGCACTATCATTCTGTCACAGACAAAGGATGTTTTTACACTTGGGAAGGAAAAAGTTAAAACTTGTAAAGTGTATTGAAGATATATCCTACTAGGTGGTATGGTGGATTTAATCTCGCAACCTACAGAGTTCATTTTTCATCTATGAAAACATGTTTTCTATCCCACCCACATATAGGTATTTTTCTTCCTTTTGATCTGAAAACTATGTCTTTAATAGGTTCATAGCCAAAAGAAAGATAATCCTGGATACACATCCTAGATATATGTCTTTATAACACATCATGGATTGGTATTTTAAGTGTCACAGTCAGGAAAAATATTTATGAACAACGAGGGCTTTTTTTTTATTAGTTAGTAATTCAGGTTTTTAAGAGAAAGATGCTTTCTGATTCTGATTCCAGGGAATGATGGTTGATATAAACAGCTTTTTATTATATCCAGTATCTTTTAAAATTCATACTACATTCAGAAAACAAAGAAACGTCTCAATGTTTGGTCTCTGGGGACTTTCTCACTCTATTTGAAAAAACAGAACGTAATGTTACTTGAGACAAGGAATTGGAGAACCAGCATCTAAAGTGATGGATGAGAGAAGAGAATGATGAGAGGCAAATAGATACAAAAAAGTGGGTAAATTAATTGTCAAAGGATAAGTTTACATACAGCAAAGGCCAAATTTAAGAATCTCAAACACTAGAATGAAGATTATAAGCAAGATTGGAGAAAAGGAACAGCAAGTAATAAAATGGAGCCAAGTGAACAAAACAGAATGACATAAAAGGATACTTGACTAGGGAGGGAAAGTCTTTTGATAAGAAAGCAGTAGAATTAATTTAATACCTCTTTTCTTCCTTGAATCAACAGCTTTGTGGTCACCTTACTGCTAGTCTCACTGTCTTTTTATGTGATACAAGTCACAGTCCTTTCGCGTGCTAGCCTTTTGGCTATCCCTGTCCTTTCTTTCTGTGTTGTATTGATTGTTTAATTATTTTATATATCTGCATTTCTAAAGTAGCAACAATTGTATAAGGATTTGCTGGGAGTAGGTGGGATGCAGCTGTTTGATTATTGACTCTGAATAAAGTGTTTTTTACTTTTTTTACTTATAAAAATCTAACAGACTAAGTGGAGTGTGAGAGTGGGCTGAGAGCAACCCCTAAAACACATTTGGTGGTTCTTTTGTTTTATTTTTCTGTCCCAAATAAGGTTGATGGTTTTCCTAAATGGAGCGAGTGAGGAGGGGAGGACATTCAGGCTGAGCAAGAACTTTGTAGAAGTTTGACAGCTGGATGCAGGGAAGTTGGTTGTGGAACAGGTTTGTCATATAAAAGGAAAAACTAGCGGGGGAAGAAGTTTGATTATGTTGAGGAGGAAGCTAGAAACAAGTTGTACTGTACTTTTGGCAAGTTGCTTTTTTGTTTGTATTTGTTTGCATCTGTTTGTGTTGTTTTTTATTGTAAGCTTTTTGGGCAGGGACTATCTTCTGTTCTGTATTTGTACAATGCCTAGCACGGTGGGACCCCAACTCTGTTTGGAGTCTTTAGTAGGTCCAGTGGGTCAGTAGAAACATGAGCTTCAGGTTTCTCATTGGACTCAATTCTCTGCAGAGCAGCTTGCATCCTCTGAAACAGGGCATGTCTGAAATGTGGTAGATGGGGCTAAGAACTTAAGAATGGCCATACTGGGTCAGATCAGTGGTCCATCTAGCCCAGTATTCTGTCTTCTAACAGAAGTCTTCACAGAGTCTTCACAGTACCAGAGTCTTCACAGGGAATGATCAGAACATGGCAATTTATTGAGTAATCCATGTCCTGTTGTCCAGTCCCAGCTTCTGGCAGTCAAAGGTTTAGGAACCTCTGGGAGCATGGGGTTGAATCCCTGACCTTCTTGGCTAATAGCCATTCTGGACCTATCCTCCATGAAGTTATATAATTCTTTTCTAAACCCACTTGTAGTTTTGGGCATGACATCTCCTGGCAATGAGTTCTACAGGTTGACTTTATGCTGTCTGAAGAAGTACTTTCTTATATTTGTTTTAAACCTGCTGCCTATTAATTTCAGGTGACCCTGAGTTATGTGTTATGTGAAGGGATAAATAACACTTCCTTATTCACTTTCTCCACACCAGACATGATTTTATAGACCTCTAGCATATCCCCCCTTCTTTTTTCCAAGTGAAACTGTCCCATTCTCTTTAATCTCTCCTCGCATGGAAACTGTTCCATATCCTTAATCATTTTTGTTGCCTTTCCCTGTACTTTTTCCAATTCTAACGTATATATGAATTTGTGATGTGGCAACCAGAACTGCATGCAGTATTTCAGGTGTGGGCTTGCTATGGATTTATACAGTGGCAGTGCTATTTTCTGTCTTATTATCTGTCCCTTTCCTAATGGTTCCTAGCATTCTGTTCACTTTTTTGACTGCCTCTGCATATTGAACAGATGTTTTAATAGAAATGTCCACGATGACGCCAAGATCTCTTGCGCAGGGAGAGGGCGGAGGTGCTCCCCCAATAATCATCTCCTCCATCATCTGCAGCTTCTGCACCGGCCCCTCCCCCAAGCCCCTCCTCACCCCTTTCTCTCAGAGTGGAAGTCAGGCTGAGTGCAGATGGAGATGTGCCCGGGAAGGGCACTGCAACTAGCGCTCTCGCTGAGCCCCACTAGATGGCACCCAGAGCAGAATTCTGCGAGGGGGAGCCTGGGAAGCCTGCTTAGTCCCACCCCTTCCTTGCCCACAGCCTCCAATAAGTGTTTGGAGCCTGGGAGAGTGGGGGAGGCAGTGGGGCATTGAGGGCATTGGGTGAGGGGATGGTATTTAAAGTCATGTCCCCCCCCAGTAGTCACATTTAAATCCCTGCGCATACCTCTGCTATTGTGCATTACTTTGCATTTATCAGCATTGAATTCCATCTGCCACTTTGTTTCCAGTCTTTGTTGTAATTCTTCTTAGTCTGCTTTAGACTAACCTGTCTGGAGTAGTTCTGATTCATCTGCAAACTTTCCTACCCCACTGTTGGTGGGGAGCAAATTGAGAGGGTGATAGGGGATGGAGATTAGAGATATCCCTAACATACCTCTTTCTTGCCCCCATAGCTAGAGGTGGATCTGAAGGCATGATGTTCCCCAAGCCTCCCCTGTTGTCTTTCCTTCTTCCCACAGTATCTACTGTTTGCCAAACACCCCCCATGAATTCTGCTGTCAGAGGTTTTCCCCTGTCTCTACACTGTGCAGAATACCCTCAGTCCTCCCACTCTGTCCTGTTGTCCCTGTTTCCTTGATGTCACTTGCTACCCCAGAACATTGTTGTTTTCATTAGGGGGTTTCCTTTCTGTTTTCATAATGTTTTTGATGTTCCCTTGCATCTGAGACCAGATGTTGATGATGTAAACCCAGGCATTAGGCACAATGCAGGAGTTACTAATGGAAATATAAGGGCCAGAATTATGCGGGAGGGCGGCAGATCAGATGATCATAATGATCCTTTGGCTTTAAATTCTCTGGGAAATATTGGTGAGGCCAAATTATGGCAAAGAATTTAAATAATCGTATTAGTAAAATTTTCCTAAAAAATGGTGTAAGCATTTTTCTCCATATATAGGTAGAAGTGTAGAAGAATCAATATCTGTATGTCTACTTTTGTTTCAGAAAGGGTTGAGTAAAAGGATGAGACTCATCAGGAAATCTTACAAATGATTATATTTGTCCTTTAAAGTGCCTTCCTCTATTTCAAAATTGCCCTACCACTCAGTATCATCATCAGAATTCACATAAGAATTCAGTTTTCATTGATTCCTGTTGACTTATGACCTGACTTTCAAAGGTTTAGCACCTGTAGTCCCATTGACTTTGATTTAAATAATATCTATGGTTTCTTTGCACATTTAATTTTTTCCCCTTCCCAGACTATAACTTCTAAACAGTTTCTAGTTATAGACTGTCTAGAGGTTAAGGGGTGTTTTGGTTAAAGTTTTACTAAAACAAAGTTTCAGATATCCATTTGTTGTTTACTTTCTCTGACTATATAAGAATGTTCTCCTTTCAAGTTAGTAAATAGTGCTTTAGGTATTGAAAAGGGTTTTTTTCACGGAGAAATTTATTTGAGAGGGAAAAATAAATAATCGTTATGGTCCATTTGCAGCTGTATATTTACAGAATGCATCAACATAGGACTGACGTCCTAAACGTGATGGTTGCACTGTCTAAATGTATGTATTCATTGCATTTCATAATGTTAGAGATTTGATTTGATAATCTTCAAAGAAAAATCTGTCAAGGTGGCAGAGTTATAAATTATGAGGCCTCAATTAAAAAAAAAACCCTCTAAGAAACAGCTGTATAGCAAATTGAATATCTGTTATATCATTACCACCCAGTTAAAAATATTCAGCAATTTTTCCCCTTTTTATCTGTTCTCTTTATTTGTGAAACAATGCAGTATACGTAACTAGATTAATAAAATGTAAAGAGATCAACAGTCACTTTTATACAAAGCTAACATCACTATATGCACCCCAGATGGCTTCTATCTTCTTGCTTCTCTGAATTTTAACATTTGAGCTAGTGTGTGTGGTGGTGTTGTGAATGTTTAGGGTAACCACTAGGGGACGTAGAGCAGGGCAGTAAGAATCAATGTAAACAGGAAATAAAGACAGTCTTGCATTCACCTCAACCAAGGTGTGCTAAACCTATGTAATCATTATGTTGTGTACCATAAAAAGATATCAGCTGGAGAGTTTGCTCTTCCTTTCAGTCAGAATGATTTTTGAACAACAAAATGAAGCTGTGTATGTTGTTTTTCATCTGGTAGTGATCAGTATTCAAGACCAAAAAAGCTATTGTCAGACATGGAAACAGCTCACATTCAGTTGCCTAGATATTTGAGTAAATACAGTGGTTTAAAACACGTTAATTATAAAACAAGATTACCATATATGTGCTTTTCCCCCCTTACTAATACAACCTATATAATAAGAAAAGAGAAGAAGCACACTGTATGTGTGTATTGGTATAGTTACATCAAACAATGTCTGACTGAAACAAAATCGCTTTCACCCTCGAACAAGGAGAGACTTCATTGATGGTAGTTCAGGTTTTTAAGAGAAAGATGCTTTCTGATTCTGATTCCAGGGAATGATGGTTGATATAAATAGCTGATAAAAGAAATCATTTTAAAGTATTTCTCATTTTTATTCTGCAGATGTCATTTTAGATTATTCAGTAGCCTGAAAATGTCGGAAAGTTTGAACTTTATGTATATTGCACATAAAAACACTATGTTAAACAATATTATTAAGGCTGCAAAGTCAAGCTGTCAAAAGTTAGGAAATACCAGTATTGAGGTTGCCTGTACAATTGTAGTTCTTTTCTGCCTTGTGTGCATGCATAATGATATGGTCTTTAATTACGTGATCACATACTATTTTTTCCGCAGGACACCTGCCTTATTCAGTGCAGGATGGATGGTGCTCACTTAATGAGCAAAAGTTACAGCGCTGGCTGAGCTCCCTCATGTGGACACTCATCAGGCTGCAGACATAGTTCCAAACCTTGTCTTCCATATGCTCTTGGCTGGGTCTGACCAGAGTCCAGTGATTGTCTCAAGCTATGGGCTTTTGGGCACACTCTTGGGGTGCAGATCCTATGTGTAACCCCCTTTTGGGGGATATGGTACTTTGCAGTCCAACTGCTTAGGCTCTGAAACTTGTGCTACCTTCCGAATCGTCTCCAGTAGCATATGCATGCTCGCTCAGTTCATCAGAGCAGCATTCAACTGCCTTAAACGTGAGCCTGTCCTTTGTCAGCTTGCAGTCCCCTAATTCATTCACTACACATCTTCCATCTTCAACGAATGAAGCAAAGGTCCTACAGTCAACAGTTTCCTTCAGTACATAACACTGATTTATGCCTAGAATTGGTCCATTCTCTCTACTAAATGACATAGGGTCCTGTGGAAAAAATAGGATGTGATCATATAATTAAAAATAGTATATGAAAGTTGAGGGCCCTCTGGATTACCATCTCACCCTTTCGAAACTACGTTACTGTTAAAGCAAGGGGGACACACACTTTGCAAAGGAATTTCTAAACCACTAACACATTATTACTTACTTATAGACAAAACACAAGAGAAGTACAGATTTATGGAAAAATAACAGACACCTTGCAAAATCTTTTCTCCAGTGTCCTGACCACTCTGAGAGTTTCAGTCTTGTCCCAGTCTTGTGTGTTTCCCCCACCCATCGGTCCACCTGTTGTCCTCTCTACTTTTGAACCAGGCAGCTTAATTCTCCATGCTGCCTGGGCCCAGCAGGGGGATCAATGAGAGTACAGGAGAGGCAGTCTCCCTGATCTTAGTTCCAGTGCCTGGACATGGGCATGGCGTATAGCAGCCAAAAGTTAGAATTTCATGGAAAGTCTTGTTCAGCTCCCTGCAAACCTGAGCTGGAGCATGCTCTGTGTGGACAGAATCTTCTGAGTTTTGAGCTGCAAATGTTTTAAGAAGTCTTTCCTGATCATGTGTGAACTGCGATTTTTTTCAGTGGCTTGTAACTTAGCTAAGTAGTGGTGGATTTTTCACATGAACAGCAAAAGGCACATCCTTAACACAAATTTCAAACCCAAGCTCCAAAGCATGGGGAGTATTAGAGTCTCTCAAAGAAAAGTTCACCAGCATTTTTTAACAGAACAACACATTTTTTCATTGTAAACTTCTCTGTATAATGATATCCTATGTGATGGCATAAAATCTCAGTCAGTACACTGGTTTCAGAGGGGTAGCTGTGTGAGTCTGTATGAGCAAAAACATGCATCTGATGAAGTGGGTTATAGCCCATGAAAGCTTATGTCCAAATAAATTTGTTAGTCTCTAAGGTGCCACAAGGACTCCTCGTTGTTTTTAATCAGAACACTGTTTCTAATATATTACTTATCATACTGTGTTTTATATACACAGTTCTAAGAAGGGCAAAGTCCAGGTTGTTTAACTGTGTAGCAGTATGGGGCTGGTTTAGAAGATGAGTTTATCTTGAGCCATGTAACATGAAAACAAGGGGTTCCCTATTCTAGAAAGCTTTTGAATTACCTTTGGAGGAGTCTGTAGGGGAATTGTTGAGCTGACAATACTTTAGGGTGTCTGTGATGACATGAGTTATTAATATATCAAATCGGTAAATCTAATAAAAAAATAATTAATGGCAGAATAAGTAGGGGATGGTGCATTTAAGGCCTTTTCTATCCTTGTGGCTGCATATAGGGTATGTGTAGCTACGTGGTTCAGTGAAAGACAGGCTGTGTACATGCTCACTGTGTTGTGTAGATACATACGACAGTGAAAGGCTCTGACAGTGGGGAGGCAGCATGGAAAGGCTCTGGCAACAGGGAGCTGCCACAGTCTTTCTCTGCTGCCTTCACCTTACCAGAACCTCTCCTCTCTGCCAGTCTTTCACTGCAGAGAAATTAGCAGGGCAGGCATGGGATGCACTGCTTGGGAGTATAGGGCATATACCCTAGGGTTCAAGGATGAAGCGCATTCAGTGCCTCTCCATCTACACTGCTATTTATATCTGTGTTAGGTTGGCATGCAGTGTCTGTACTCTAGATGCTGCCATAAGTGCAGATGTACACTTAGATATGTCCACTATATTTGCTCTCTGTTTTTACTTCATAATGAAAAACTGATTCAGTAATTTGAAAAAAAAACAAACCTGATAGGTGATTAATTTTGTTTAATAATTTAATTGGTTTAAAATATTTAATTAAAAACATTGCATTTCATAACACTAATCTAGAGTGAGCAGATATTGCAAAATTATACACTCAAGACTCAATAATACACTCAAGACTGTAGTTATTTTTGCCAGTGCTTTAAACCTCATTAGGCGTGCACAGTGTAGTGTTATAGCAGCAGCATGCTCTTTCTGTTTTAACAACTCCGTTTGGCAAGCATAGGCTAAACTAGCACTTTGTATTGTCTTAGCTCTTAAAACTGTTAGAACACAAAATCTTGAAGTTGTTCAACTGATCTGTGCAAAATTAGCTTTCTATGGTTTTCAGAGTTACAGTTGAGTAATTTAAAGCATAATCCTATTCTCCTCTCCAAATAAATGTTTTACCGTTCATCAGTGGATAATGCATGGCATTAGGAGAAGCATATAGATCCACAAGGTATCCATCAGATGCACTGAGAAATGTTTCATATCCCTACTTTGCCCTCTATCTCTTCAATATGAGGGTTTTAAAATTCTGAAAGTAGAGACTATAGTGCATTTTTGCTGGCCATCAAGTAGATTTAAGGTATGTGCTGTTTGGATATTCTTGCGGAAAAAACACATTTTTGGATGATATTTGTGATACATTGATAAACATATTAATTTCAATTTCTTCTTTAACCCATATGACACAAGGAGCAGCACTTCTAATTATACCTCAAAATATTTTGAAATATTAGATGTTTTGGTATTGTGCTAAAAAGTTGGGGCTGTTCCATGTTCATTTGTCCTAACAAACCATCTCCTCCTAGAGATTTATTAGCCCAGGATATTGCTGTTACTAAGTTAGCAGGATGCCTTCTCAAGTCGTTATACTGATGTGTACCTTCTATCATCTCACTTTGCACTGGTCTTTGCTACTATAAATCCCGTTGGCTATCAATAACTACTTTTCCATATCTTTCCAATGTATATGCCTATAGTAGACATGGTCACCTCAAATTCTGACCCATTCTCAAGTCAGCCGTCCCACCTGTCTTCCCAGTTCCCCAGTTTAATTATCTAATTAAAATGAGCCAGTGATTTCTTTAAAAAGCTCTTCTTTATGGGCAAAAAGAAAATCAGGTTATTCTAGGAGGTCAAGTCTTGAAATCTAGGAATCCAATTGTATAATGGCGCAACTTAGTCTACTGGCCTAGCAATGTGTAGCTCACATACCTAAGAATTCTATAATAAATTTCTTTTATTCTTGCATGGTCTATATTGTATTGTAAACAAAGGAGGGATCTATTATTGCATAGTTTCTAGACGTGCTGTAACGCTGTTAACTGTTGGGACTCTGTCTATCATCAGATCTTGAAGTGAAAGTCATAATGTGTCCAGTTAGTGCTATATTGAGAGTTTTGACCCTTAGCCTGTGTAACAAAGATTTAGACTGCTTTTTTCTTTAACTTCAGCTTGCTAGGAGATCTTTATCATCTTAAAATAGAAACAGATGGAGGCTCTGTTTGCAGCTGGTTGATTCATGCTTAAAGGATTGCAGAGCTAACAAAACTGACAGTGCACTGATGATAGGTTAACTAGATTTGGAAAAAAACTGGGAAGCTTTCTTGAGACCATGAAATTGCTATTGGTTAACTACTGTACATACAGTTTATCGAAAGCTATGCAGTGCCTCCTGAGTTAAAGTTTGATGGACCAATAACTTCTGAATCAACTCATTGCTGTTACTTCCTCCTGAGAAGAAAGATACTGTCAATTCTCCCTTCTCGACTTAATGCTTCAGAGAGAAATGGTGGGCCTTTTTATTGCATTTCTGTTTCTCTTATATATAGCAATGCATTCTTTGAGCTTGTTTGTATTTTTATCCCAAAAGGTAGCAAAGCCACGCTTACTTCTGCACTACCTTCAGAGCCGGGCAGCCAGAGAGCAGTGGCTTCTGGCTGGGTGCCTCGCTCTGAAAGCAGCGCTGCCGTCAGGAGCAGCAAAGAAATAAGGGTAGCAATACTGTCACTCCCCTATAATAGCCTTGCGGCCCTCTTTTGGGTCAGAACCCCCAGTTTGAGAAATGCTGTGTACTTTTTTATACTTTTACCTTATAGTATAGGGAAAAGTACACAAAAGACCAGATTTCATGGGTGAGACCAGATTTCATGGTCTGTGACGCATTTTTCACGGCCATGAATTTGGTAGGGCCCTATTCATGACATACATTTGTTACTTTAGTAAGTTTTATAGCTTCTAAAAAGCAGGTAAGGTGCAGTAAGCCTTCTAAATTGAAAAAATAGTTACCACCAGGCTTCAACAACATGGCTCCAATCAAATAGTTACCACCAGGCTCCAACTAAGGTTCAGGCCATGATATAGCAGAGACAGCTCTAGTGCCCTTACTAAATTACCTCCTTAAGGCAAGATCTCCATGCACACATTGTCGTATTTTGACATAGTGAGCCATGAGGTATTGCTAGCTCACCTACATGGCATAGTGTGGAGCAATTAGTTAAAACTTTAAAAATTAAAAACAAAAACCTTATCCCAAGCACAGATTTAACTCCCCCCAAAGGACACATTCCAAAGACTCCATGAAGTTCACTAGAGACTTCTCTACTGCTATTGAATTTACATGGAAGGAGAACATAAGAATGGCCATACCGGGTCAGACCAAAGGTCCATCTAGCCCAGTGGCCAGTGCCAGGTGCCCCAGAGGGAGTGGACCTAACAGGCAATGATCAAGTGATCTCTCTCCTGCCATCCATCTCCACCCTCTGACAAACAGAGGCTAGGGACACCACTCCTTACCCATCCTGGCTAATAGCCATTAATGAATTTATCCAGTTCTCTTTTATAGAGCTGCCATCTATTATGGTGATGGCAGCTGTGTAAAATCCTTAGATGATAGACAAACAGAGTCATTTATGAAATTGAACTTTATTTACATTTCATTTATTACAACTTAAAGTTCCAATGTAATTCAGAGTGCAGAGGAATGCTTGACCGTTTAGAGTTTCAAACTAGTATGATCTGTATAGGCTGATCCTTTATCTGAAAAAATGCATTAGATGATGAGATTTGTGGTGAAAATATGTTTTAGCTGCTTTGGACAGATGTGTTTAAATAGTTAGCTAAATTGAAGTGTGGGGACTGAAAAGTGGCATAATATATTGCAGTTGTACTTCTTGGTGTTCACTTCAAAGCATAAATGCCATATTCATTAAGCGTGTTCTTTGATTATGCAGTTAGCCCTCGCATTGCCCTTAAGTTTACCTTGGCTTGGGCACTTGCAGTTAAATGGCACTGCGAAAATTACTGGAAAACATTAACATTAACTTGTTATTGTAAGCTGACATCATGCTGAGCCTGATGGGAAGTAACATTTATAAATAGCCTTGTCTGTATGCGTAGGGTGAAAATCTGCTGAGTTTCAGCAATGGCTATTATAATGTGATTCATTTATTTGCTACGGTTTAAATTTCATTAGGGATTATCTCTGTTTCTATTAACATGTTTTTGTAATTTTGAAAGGTACACAGTGCCAGGGGAAACAGACAGGAAACTCTATTGTCTAAAACTTTTTCATATGTTATTAATACTGAGGAAATACTGACTTGATGTTTTCACCAAGTGTTTCTTGTGGTGCATTTTATATTTTTATCCATTTTACTAAAATAGATTTTTCCCACCTTTTTTCAGTAGTAAGCAAGGTACTCACTTAAAAATATAATAGACTAAAACGTAGCATGTTTTGCAGTTAGATATGTATGTGGAGCAAGGCATTGAACTGGGACTTGAAAAATCTGAGTTGAAATCCTTACTCTGCCACAGACTTCCTCTGTGACCTTTGGCAAATCACTTAATCTCTCCATGCCTCAATTCCCCAGCTGTAATACTTCCTTTCTATCACCCTTTGTCTGTTTTTTCTTTTTTAGATTATAAATGCTTAGGGGCAGGAGATTTTTCTGTTTCTTTGTGTAGAGTCTAGCCTAATGGGGACTCAGTTTTAGTTGGGGCCTCTAGGAGCTACTGTAATACAAATAATAAATAATATACACAGACCCACATGTGTATGTGCATATATACAGTTTTTTTCACTATGTATCAACTAAAGAAACAAGGGTTTTTTGATGTAGCTGATGTTATCCTTGTATCTGTTTAACCTGCTTAAGATTTAAGGCCTTGTATGGGTTTACACTACAAAAATTTCCAGGTAATATAATTTGGAGGGACAAGAATGTGGATGGAGGTGTGGTAATTAGGGATTGTCAGGTGCTTACTTTGCCTTAAGCTTTTGTAAGGCTATGCATTCATTAGTATACTATATTTTGTTGTTGTTCTTTGGGATCCTGGTCCGTGATTGGGGCTTGTAGGTATTACAGAAATATAAATAATATATAGTGCAATAATAAAAACAAATAATAATTCCTGGCTCTTATAGTGCTTTTCACTGTACATATCAAAGTGCTTTACAAAGATGATTGTATCTCTATCCCATTTTACAGATGGGAAAACTGAAGCACAAAGGAGGTTAAAGTGGCTTATCCCAGGCTACACAGCAGGCCAGTGGCTGAGCTGGGACTGGAACCCAGGTCTCCCCCTGTTGCTCTATTCACTAGGCATAACTGCCTCCACATTGCAAAACACACATACATTTCTACCACCAACTTGTACCTGCTAAGTCTGCAAGCTAAATTCAGAACTAGCAGAAGCACATGCAGCTCCCTTGATCTGAGTGTGCAGTCTGCTAGTGATATTGGTAAGTACACCTTGGCTTTGGCGTTAATTATGAACCTTTCTGTTTTCCTTTCCCCCCCCCCTTTAAAAAGTTCTAGTAAGTTATGTTAAAAAAACACATTAATATAACCTTTAACTTTGCACAGTTAAGCATTCAAAGGTCAAGGAATGCAAAACGTTGAATGTAATGTTAACTCTACCCCGACGCACTTGTGTTAGATACAGTCTTTAGCTTCTAATATCTTTTATTAAGGTTGTTTTAAAAAGATTGTGGTTGAAAAATTGTATGTGAGCACATGATTAAAGGCTGGGCTTGATGCCCCACTATTTGCACAGGAAGAGTTTGCGGGGACACTTTTCCCCCAGAATTATTCATCTCTGGGGAAGCATGCAGTGTTTGCACTGCCACCCTCCACTAGAGGTATTTTAAACTTGTGATTCCATGGAAACCCCACCAGCAGAGACTTCATGGGAATAGGCTGATAAGCTACAGCCTCTTCCCAACCTGTAGTGTCCACTTTAGAAAGAGAGTTCTGGGTACTTTATGCCAACGCAACCCTTTCTAGCCTAAGTTGCCCTATTTCCAGGATTATGTTGGCTTCCAGGGCTGAATATAGTCATGTATTGTAATGCATATTTATAAGGGATCTAAGTGTAAGTTTTTTGGAGGGCAGGGGCCATCTTTTTTTGTTCTGTGATTGTACAGTGCCTAGTGTTGGTTCATTCCTAGGGCACCTTCATGATGCATGACTGGGATTCTTTCCAAGTTAAGTAATTATGAATTAATATTGCATGTTCAGTCTTAACTTTTTGCTTTGGTAGTCCTGAGTATACACTGACTTTGTAGCACTGACCTGCACAATGTTAATGTTGCATTCATGCTTTTTGCATTGTTCTTTACATTTCCTTACATGTTAAACAGATATGCTTATAGCGTTTTTACTTTGCTGAAATGGAGAACATTGTTGAATATTGCACATTCCTGTCTGAACATTGTTGAATATTGCACATTTGACACTGTAAAATTCTTGTGGGTATTATCTGCATTAAGAAAATGCATTAATGAAACTATAGAATGGTCAGTTTTTGTAACATTTTTCCTGGTACCATAAATACAATTTGGCAGACGTGAAAAAAGATGCCTTGGTTTACAGCTTGCCTAGAAGAGCTATTAATATAGCCAGAGGAAGACCCTTTGAGAACACCATTACTACTAGCAACTACATGTATGAGAGTTTGTTTTTGTGTAAGGGCTGAAATGTAACTGTAAATGGGGAATAGTCCTTGAGCAGATCTGTTTTCAGAGGAGTCCCACATGAATTGGTTCTTGGGCCTACACTATTTAACATTTATTATCATGACCTGGAAGAAAACATAAAATCATCTCTGATAAAGTTGGCAGATGACACAAAAAATGGAGAAGTGGTAAATAATGGAGAGGACAGGTCACTGATTCAGGATGATTGAGTCACTTGATAAACTAGGAACAAGCAAACAATATACATTTTGATAGAGCTAAATATAAATGCATGCCTCTAGGAACAAAGAATGTAGGCCATACTTACTGAATGGGGGATTCTATCTTGGGTAGCAGTGACTCTGAAAAAGATTTTGGGTTGGAGTGGATATTCAGCTGAACATTAGCTTCCAGTGTGACATTGTGGCTAAAATAGCTAATGCGACCCTGGAATGCATAATCAGGGGACTCTTGAGTAGCAATGGAGAGGTTGTTTTACCTCTGTATTTGGCACTGGTGGCACCACTCCTGGAATACTGTGTCCAGTAGTGGTGCCCACAGTTCAAGAATTCTGTCGATAAATTGGAGAAAGTTCTGAGAAGAGCCACAAGAATGATTAAGGTATTAGAAAACGTGCCTTACAGTATAGATTCAAGGAGCTCAATCTGTTTGGCTTAAGTAAGAGAAAGCTAAGGGGTTACTTGATCTCAGTCTATAAGTACCTACACAGGGAAGAAATATTTAATAATGGGCTCTTCAGTCTAGCAGAGAATGTTTAACAAATTCAAACTGGAAATAAGGCATACATTTTAAATGGTGAGAGTAATTAACTATTGGAACACTTCACCAAGGGTCGTGATGGATTCTCTATTGCTGGCCATTTTTAAATCAAGACTGGATGTTTTTCTAAAAGATCCGCTCCAGGAATTTATTTTGGGAAACTTCTATGGCCTCTGTGTTATACAGGAGGTCTGACTAAATAGTCCCTTCTGGCCTTAGAATCTATGAATATGGAGAAACATGTATGGCAAATCATTGCAATGGAAAAACTGACAGATAGTCTTATACCAGGATCAAGCAGATTTTATAGCGTATGGGTACCAGTTTTGGAATTAGAACAAAATAAATGTGTAGATAACAACATGAGGTTAAACAAGAACAACTGTGTCCATTAAAGGTAGCAAATTCTAGGGAATAAGCACAAGTGGGACAGTAGAGGTGATTCCCACACAAAGGGAATCTTTGGCAGCTGGTTAGACCTACATGATTTATAGAGGGAAAAATATTAGAAGGGAAAAAAATTTAGATTTACATGGGCATAAGCACGAGATAACACCATGAGGAGAAGATGGAGTAACTATTTACATTTCAACAATGTGTGCTGCAGACTATTGACTAGCCCTTTGAACAGATGGTTGTGGTATTGCAGTCTGTAGACCTGAGACACTCTTGTTGCTTTGCATCTTAAATAAAATGAAATCAGTAGGTGAGGAACTGGAAGTTATTTTATAGCTCTGGATAAGATGTACTATATGTGTTTGGAACTGTGAATTTATTAGGTTTCCATAATAAGGATAAACATCTGTATAATTTAAATGATTAGTTCTTAGTTCACGTATGTGCTGTAGTATTTTTTTTCCTTCAGTTGAATGACACTTTTTTTAAACCTGTTCATTTTCAGCTGCAATGTTACCTCTTTTGGCACTGGCTGGGTGGAAACGAGGTGAAGTATTGGAGTATGGGCTTTTGATCATTACTGCAACTTCTATCACAATACTTTTAGACTATGTTAATGGACAAGTTGCTCTTTTCAAAACCAACAAAATTACTGGTTCATTAAGTAGTGGGTACTTGGGAGCTCTCTTCAACTTTGGAAATGCAGATTAGACAAAATACCCTTATGTAACTGACCTTGCTTATTGCCCTTCAACTCTCCTGTTTCAGTGGGATAGTTTATCTCTTCCATGAAGCCTGCCTTTAACATCTGTCCTCATTCTAAACCTCCCAGTTTAGAACAAATCTGTGCATGCAGGAACCTATTTGGACATAGCCTGTGGTCTTTGGAACATGGTTGTTACTTAAATATGACATAAAAAATGTGGGCACAAGGGGCGTGAGGCGTCTAAGGGCCTGTTTCTGCTCCTGTTAAAGTGAATGTCAGAATTCCTTTTAACTTCAGTGGGAGCAGAATTGGGCCCTAAATGTAGAGCTCATCATTAATAACACAGAGACACAAAAGTGAACTTAGGATAGTGCCAGCAAACACATATGGGATATGACACTAGTTGGCAGCAAGAGAGATATGTATAACTCACTCACAGAAGAGCACTTTTGCACATACCCTTTTACCTGATTGTCACTTCCCCACCACCAGTAATTGTCAATGTTTTGTGTAGTGGTTGGTTGTGTTGTGAAAGGGTAGTTAGGTAAAGGACTGTGTGTAGAATGATGGTTCTTTTTCGAGTGCTTTCTCATGTCCATTCCACATTAAGTGTGTGCACCCCGTGCACTGCTGCTGGAGACTTTTTCCCTCAGTGATATCCATTAGGCTGCCTGTAGCACCCTTTGCTGCCACGCACTCATGCACCCTGGCCAGCCCCACAGTCTCCAAGTACGTTCTTACCACCTGTGACAGTCACAGTCTTGTTTGGGCAAGGTGTTCTACCAGTGGTTCTGTTATTCTTTAGTTACCTTCTGTTTTATTTTCTAGTATTAGTGTTCATAGTGTGTTATACTAGTGGTGTATATAGTTAGACCCTCTCTTTTAGCTTAGAGGGGCATGCCCCTGTCTCTGGGCTTCAAACCCTGCTCCTCCTGTGGCAAGCCCATGTTGGTGAGTGACCCACACCACAGCTCTCTGAAGTGTCTGGGGGAAGCCCACGTATCAGAGCATTGCCAAATTTGCCGTCAATTCAAGCCTCGTACAAAAAAGGTTAGGGAGGCCAGACCGAGGGCTGTCCTGATGGAATCTGCACTTAGACTGGCATTGAAGCCAAGCAGGTTGGAGTTGGCACTGAGCACCTTGGCTTCGGTGTGGAGCAGTCCTCTGGTAACATGGGTTTCTCGGCATCATTTCCCTTCTCTGGTACCAAGAAAGAAACAACAGTCCTAGAGGGAACGCTCCCCAGAACCGTGAAAGGAGGGCAGCAGAATGTGACCTGCATCTGGTCACTCCTCTACCCTCGCTTCACAAGCGGTACCATTGACTCCACCCTGTTTGCAGGTGCCATTATGTCTGATGCAGGACTGGCCACTGGCACTTGGGGGAGTATCATCGTGGGGCCAGTGGGATAATCGTGCCTTCCATCCTGGAGGCCTTTGCAGCAGCCAGGGACCTGATGACCGTCCTGGTACCACAGGCCCCAATGGACCAACTACTGGCACCAACGAGAGCATGCAGCAGACAGAATGATGACTTTTGGCCATGGTCATGGGGAGGTGCTCCTGGCTCCAATCCTCAGGGCAGCAATCCATCCAAGATCTTCCCTTTGAGGAAACCTTCCTCTTCTCTGAGCAGACGGACTCAAAACTTTATGGTATGAAAGATTCTAGGGCTACCCTCCGAATCTTGGACCTCTACTCCCTGGCACCTTCGAGGAAGCATTTCAGACCTCAAGAGCTGACTGGCTCTTTGGCTCTGCCTCACCACGACCTATTTAAGGAACAAAGCGAGGGTTACAGGCATAGGCAACCACGGCTCTCCATCTCATCCTCACTACCCGGTTCACACAGCTACCCAGGAGACCCCAAGCAGAACTTTTGAATGGGTGCCCTCGGGTGTTATATCAGTTCCTATGCCAGCTCTTGCCCTACTTTTGTTTTCAGACCAACTCTCTTACTTCATCCCAGCATGGTCCCTCATCACCTTGGACTGTTGGGTGCTGAGTACAGTGGAGGAAGGTTACATCTTCAGTTTTCTTTCACCCCTCCCTCTTACCCCCTGTCCCTCTTCAGGAACCCTTCTCACGAGCAACCTCCAGTCCAGGAGGTGCAAACCTCCTTTGGGTAGAGGGTATGGAGGAGGTGCCTGAGAACGTGAGAGGGAAAGGATTTTACTCCCATTATTTCCTAGTCCTGAAGGCCAAAGGGGGTCTTCAACCTATCCTAGACCTCAGTTGCCTGAACAGTTATCTCACGAAACTGAAGTTCCTCTTGGTCTCCCAGATCTCCTTTATCCACATGCTGGATCTAGGGCTGGTACATCACCTTCGACTTCAAGGATGCCCATTTCCACATCTCCATCTTCCGGGGCCACAGAAGGTTCCTCAGGTTTATAGTAAACCAGACTCACTACCAGTTCACTGTCCTTCCCTTTGGCCTTTTGGCAGCCCCTCAGGTTTTCATAAAATGCCTGGCTGTGGTGGTGGCCTTCCTCAGAAGGTGAGGCATTCATGTCTACCCTTATTTCAACAACTGGCTGATCAAGGGCTGGTCCGAGACACAGGTGAAAGCCAGCATCAACCTGATCCAAGCTACCTTTTGGGTCTTGGGCCTATTGATGAACGAGCAAAAGTCAGCTCTCATTCCTATCCAGAGGATAGAGTTTATCAGGGCAGTGCTTGATTCTACCCAGGACAGAACCTTTCTCCCAGAGTCTCTATTCCAGGCAATGTCGGCTCTGATATCCAAGTTACGACCCAGTTACGACAGCCCATTTTTGCCTCAAACTTTTTGGTCACATGGCTGCTGTACATACGTGGTACAGCATGCAAGACTACATCTCAGGCACCTTCAAGCCTGGCTGGCCTCAGTGTACTCTGAACCATCACCACTTGGATTCGGTGCTTATAGTTCCTGCCCTGGTCCTTGCTTCCCTTGACTGGTGGAAGGATCCTTTATCAATGGTGTGGGCAATCTCTTTGTCACCCCCCAACCTTCAGTACCCGTAATTTCTGATGTCTCCAATCTAGGTTGGGATGCTCACCTCGAGAACCTCAGGACTCAGGGTCTGTGGTCCCAGGAAGAAGTCTCTTTGCACATAAATTTCAGAGCGCACAGAGAGGTCCAGTTAGTATGCCTGGTATTCCTATCCCAGATCATGGGCAAAGTTGTAAGTGTCCTCATGGACAACATGTTTTACATCAGCAGACAGGGAGGAGTGCCCTTGTCTACCCTGTGTCAGGAGACCATGTGCTTGTGGAACTTCTGTGTGAAACACTCCATCCACCTCAAAGTTTCCCACCTTCCAGGAGGCCAGAACGCTCTGGCGGATTACCTCAGCACGTCTTTCTCTTCTCACCACAATCTCTTCACTCAGAAATGACCAAATCTATCTTCCAGAGGTGGGAGTTTCCCCACATAGGCCTGTTCGCAACCAAGCAGAAGAGGAAATGTCCGCAGTGTTGCTTGCTACGAGATCACAGCCCAGGATCTCTCTCAGATGCCTTCCTATTTCTGTGGACAGAGCTCCTGTTCTATGCATTTCCTCTCATTCTTCTGGTGCACAAGGTACTGCTGAAAGTCAAGTGAGACAAAGCAAGGGTTATCCTTATAGCCCCTGTGTGGCCATGACAGCACCGGTTCGGCATGCTGCTGCATCTGCTTACTGCCACTCCCACCCCTCCAGGACCTGATCTCGCAAGATCACGGCTGTTTGCTCCACCTGTAACTCAGGGCCTGCCACCTGCCTGTAAGGAAGCTCCAGGGTTGAATCCAGTGGAGCAGGCCTGTTCAGAACAAGTCCACCAAGTCTTACTAAGTAGTTGGAAACCGTCTACTAGAGCGACTTACCTGACCAAGTGGAAGCGTTTCTCTGTGTGGCCTTCCCAGAGAGGCACCTCACCAACTCAGTCACCCCTCCACCTGGAGCTGGAATGCCCGCTCCACCTGAAACATCAGAATCTAGCCATTTCATTGATCAAGATGCATCTAGTGGCAATCTCAGCCTTCTACCTTCTGGTGGATAGTAGGTTGCTCTTCTCACATGAAATGTCCATTTGCTTCCTCAAAGAGTTAGAGAGACTTTACACTCAAATTTGCGAACCTATACCACCTAAACCTGGTCCTGTCAAAACTCCCAGGCTCTCCCTTCGAGCCTCTGGCATCGTGCCCTCCGTTGTATCTCTCCTGGAAGAGTTTCCTTTGTAGTAGCAATTACCTCAGCCAGGAGGATCTCAGAAATCAGGGCCCTTACATCAGATTCCCCATATACAGTGTTCTTTAAGGACAAGGTTCAACTGCACCCCCACCCACTGCTCCTTCCAAAGATAGTCACGCAGTTCATCATAATCAGGCTATTTTCCTACCTGACTCCCCCCCCCCCCCCAACCACACAAGAATATGAAGAAGTGGCAGCTCCATATGCTGAATGTTAGATGCACTCTAGCCTTCTATATTGAGAGAACCAATCCATTCTATAAATCGACACAGTTCTTTGTGGCAGCGGTGGATAGGATGAAAGATCTACTGGTTTCAGCCCAGAGAATTTCATCCTGGATCACTTTCTGCTATGAGCAGGTGGGCATCCCACCTCCTGCTATCTAGACTGCCCATTTGATGAGAGCCTAGGCCTCATCGGTGGTGTTTCTGACCCAGGTCCCGATCCAAGACATCTGCAGAGCAGAAACCTAGTCACTGGTACATACTTTCTCCTCACACTACACCATCACCCAGCAGGCTTGGGATGATGCCAAGTTTAATAGAGCAGTGTTGCAATCCACATGTCCATGAACTCCGAACTCACCTCCTCAGGTACTGCTTGGGAGTCACCTAAAATGCAATGACATGAGCAAGCAATTGAAGAAGAAAATACAGTTACTAACCTTTCCGAAACTATTCTTCAGGATGTTTTTCTTGTGTCCGTTCCATGACCCATCTTCCTGCCCCTCTGTTGGTGTTAACTGGCAAGAAGGAATTGAGAGAGTGTGGGGCCGGTGCACGAGCGTGCAGCAACAGAGGGCTCTAAAACCAGACAGATGGATAACACTGAGGGGAAAAATCTCCAGTGACAGGGCACACAGTGCACACTCACCTAACGTAGAATGGACTTCAGCAACACATCTCGAAGAACAACAGTTATGGAAAGGTAGGTAACCGGTTTTTAAAAAGGGTGATGAAAGGCTGGTGTCTTTAGGGGTTGCAGAGTTAAGACTGTGGTGCATAATCTCTGGTGTACTTGATTGCGGTGATGGTATTGGCCTGGGGGTGGAGTAGAGGAGGCTCAGCACCTCATTTCCTTGTGGTTCTGTGTGTAGCATCCTAACTGCTTCCAAAAGAAGCTTCTTATGTTTTCACTTCTAGGGATTTTAAGTTCTCTTTTTAATGAGATTCTTTTGAGGGATGGAGGCTATAACAAGGCAAGGAGGTAGATCTGTAGAGGGTACTAGTGCTGCTGTTGACAGAGAATATTTTATCTGTCAGCAACTCCACACAAACCCATCTCTACTGTCAATCTTTATCCTACAACAAAGTGTAGCTTCTGACAAGGCTGTATGTGCCCTATTCGTTGATCAGGTTTGCATATGCACAGCCCCATTTATCTGTCTGGCTTGTGTGCACCAGGCCGTGTGCTCATCTATCAGTCAAGCTTTCATGCATCTGACCTTGCAACTCTTATCAAATAGGTCTGGGTCCTATGTCCTCTTTTCCCCCTCCCCTCATCAATTATAACCAATCTGTTTGTGTGCACAACGCATAAAGTTTCCATTGTAATGCGAATGGCTAAAAATTATCCTAAATCCCAACTTTTTGAAACACTAAAAAGCTATCCATAGGACCAGATCTCGTTTTGTATAGACAGATAAACAATGTATTTAAGAGAGAAGTCACCAATATCATGCAAACCAAAAAGCCTATTGCACAGACAAAAAAAAAGTAAGTTGAATTAGGACAGTGCCAGAAAATGAATATGGGGTAGTGACACTAGCTGGAAGCAAAAGAAATATATCTTGCTCCTGGGACAGCACTTCTGGACACATACTTACTTTTACTAGACTATTCCTACACCCCAACAGTGGTAGTGGAGGCAGGACCAAGGAAATATTTCAGCCAGAGCTCAAATTTAAACTCTTCCTATTAAAAACATACGAAGGGAAACCAAACAGAAACTACCGGTATATAAAAATTCAAGAGGCTTAAAACTAACCCCACGTCAAATTTCGCACCAGTTGGCCACCTCCTTTTAGAAAAGAGAAGGAATTTATGCTTTACTGTAAGCCTGTTTTCAGAACATACCAATTATGAAGTCACCACTATGTGCCTCCATAATTTAAGGGAAAAGTGTATACATTATTTGAGAAGGTTTCGTTATTGCGTGTGGCAGGTTCATCATTTTCAAACTCGTTGTTGTGTTTTGCTGGCTCACTTAAAGAAGTTACTAGTTTTTATATTTTTATCCACTACTTGATTACATTTAGGATTCCATATTTTGTCCAGCTTTTTAGCACAATGAATGGGGCATGTTTTCTTGTAATTTAATTCCTTTTCTTTTTATCCAGCAAAATCTTATTTATTACAACAGTGATATTTGAAAGAGAAATAATTAAAACTCCAGTATTTCATGTATTAATAAACAAAGTAAATTTGCATAATTTATGTTATAAAACACAGATTAAATCAAGTTGAAACTATGAACAAAATGCAAATAAATCTTAAGTATGTTAATTCCCATCTACCTTAAATAAAAAGAATGAAATAATTTTATCAAGATAATTCTGCAAGAGGCAGGAAGTGTAGAATTTCCAGTAGGAACACTTAAGTTATAACTTTGGAGACCTCCACTGATTCATTTGGGAACAGAAAGAGAAATTTGAAAGAGGAAAATCTAAGCACAGTTTGCACTATGAGGATAAAAAAATTGTGAATAAATATCTTAGTCATAAAGCCATCATTACAAAGTTATAGGCTTTGGAGAAAGGCACCTTTTGTGCAGATTTCTCAAACGTGAATGATCCATTACCATAGTTTTATAACTTTTTCTCAAATGTTCTTATTAACTGGCTGTGCGATTTAAACTACATCTCTTTTGTGTGAAAGGTTTCACGCTCATGCCAAAAACACTAGTTTAATTTTTGTTGATATAAATCATCCTGTTGGTATGTATGCATGCTCCTCACGTAGTAATATCTAATCATAAAATGTTACACTGCTGCTAATCACGTAATGGTCCAATTTCAGACCGAGTGTACATGGGGACAATTCCATAGGCTTTGGTGACATTTGCCTGCTTAAACTAGGCATTAACTTGATGCAACGTATTCGGGAGGGATGTTCCCCCTATTTAACAGACAAACAAAATTATCAGTATTTGGGGATATTGCATACAACCGGTCATAATATATAACTTCATAAATTTATTGAGTATTATGATCAGAGTGTGTCCGAAAAATAATTGTAACGTCTTAAAATGGATGGGCAGGTCTGGTGTCCATGGCCTCTGTTTGCCAGAAGCTGGGAATGGGCGAGAGGGGATGGATCACTTGATGATTACCTGTTCTGTTCACTCCCTCTGAAGCACCTGGCATTGGCCACTGTTAGAAGACAGGATACTGGGCTAGATGGACCTTTGGTCTGACTTGGTGTGGACATTCTTGTTCTTAACCAGAAAAGGTGGTGAACCTAACATGGCAAAAGGAAGGACTTTCAAGGTGTGCATGGAGCTTATTAGCTCTGGAGGTCAAGACGTGTACTTCACCAGGACTAGTTAAACTTCTGAGGACATTAATATATGTAGCTATGCACTGTACAATATAATGATTAAGAGGATGGGGCCTTTTTGCTTGGTACCTTGACCCCTTGCCCCATCTCTTCTTCCCACCCAAGCTGTTCTTTTCTATTCTTTTACCATACTTAAACATTTTAGTGTTCTTCATTTCTCCAGTGTTTTGATATTTAAACAGAAACATGAATAAAAATGTTTAATTTCCCCCTCAAAAAAAAAATTACAGGAGAACTCATCCTCAGTCATCTTTCAGGGTGTAAATGGATCCCTGAGATATCCCAAAGTAAATTTCCACTGTCTTCATTATAACACTGTATAATTTTGCAGGTGTATTACAGGTTTTTTTCACCCTCATGGCAGGATGTGTATTGGCCATACATGAGAGGCTGGGTACAGATGAGTACAACAATGATTTGATTAAACAGTATATTCCTAAGAAATTATGGTCCCAATTCTCCATTCTCTTGCACTTTTTGTAGTCGTTTGTACTTGTGCACTCTGGTTGTAAAATGCTACCACTAATACATATGAATGGAAAATTCTGATTTGATAGTGTTTTTACACCTTTTTTGGAAAAGAAGAAACAGCTGCACAAGGGTTAGGCCAGTCGAAAATCAGGCCCTGTGAGAGCAGAAGATGACCAGATCGTAGTAAGTTTTTAAAACAGATATACAATAAAAGTTGTTTTATCCAGCACTTCACCAACCCGAAAGCTCTATAAACCAGCATTTCTGATCTTCATTGAAATTCCAGTTTATAGTCCGGTTGGCACAATGTCAACAGGGGGTTGGATTGTGGGAGGGAGTGTGGTGGGCAAGCTCTGGGAGAGAGTTTGGGCGGGGGAGGAGGTGCAGGATGCTGGATCCAGGGGTCGCTTACCTGGGGTTTGAGTTTTTCAGTGCTGCCATGTTATGTATGTTAAATAATAATATTTGCTTCTGTTGCTTGGAGTAGCCTGTTTGTACCACGAAATAGAAAGAAATTGTTCCTAAATTCCTTTTTAACTTTTTACCCCATTATTCTTGTAATGGGTATATTTGTTTTGTTTCTGACTTCCTTCCATCTTATTGGAAAGGAGAGTTTTCTTAATTCCAGTTTTTGTCTGGAGCAAAGCAGATAATTTTTGTTTTCATTGTAAACCTGAATGTATTTATCCATTCTAAGAGAAGGCAACTTTTGCTGTTGTGCCATTTTGCCAATTTCCACTTTCCCATTCTGATAGAATGATCAAAATAAAGCTTTTTTGAGAGAAACTTAAACTCAGTGAGATTTACTGTATGGTAAAATGTAGTATTTTACCAGATAAAAATCCAAATCTCTCTGTTAGAGTTGTGCATTCACAGAACTGAATTTGTTTTCTTATTTTCAGGCAACAGATTGAGACTGACCCATTCCAACTCTGTCATCTTTGGCGAAGTGCAGTCTTTTTACTGCTGCCATTTTGCAAACACCTTTTTTTCCTCTTCTTGTTGCTTCAACCCCCACAGTTTAGTCAGCGCCACATTTTTCCAAGCTTGATATTTACACAGTGTTTTATTTCAGCTGGTGAAACATCTGTATTTTTTCATGGAGTTAAATAAATGATCTATGCCGAGAATGTACAGTATAGGGTGATGTCAGTTTGCTTTTTTTCAAGAGTCACTGAGCAGAACAGTCAGAGTATTGTTTCAGCCTTAGAGTTAGGAATGTGAATATTTATACTGAATACTTAATTCATACAAATACAGCTAAGGGCATGCAAGCAGAAGTTTTTATTGCTTTAGGTCAGCTTGAGGGGAGGGAAGTCTAACCTTGCTATTTCACTGAAAAATGTGTAACTATATCACTTGCAAAAGTGTTGTTGAAAAATTATGCGTTAAAAAGGGACTTTGTGTGTGGCTACGTGTTAAAGACGGAGAATATCATCAACATCCTTTTTTTCTTTAAACAAAAACATGCTCTCTCAGCATTCATGCCTTCAGTTAAACCACAAAATTTATTGTGAAGATCTGAAAACCACAATTTCTTCTGTAAGATTAACACTGGCATTACAAAATGTAAATTTGTTTCTTTTTCAAAAAGAGATAATGTGACACAATAATTTAACTTTGCAGCTGCTAGAGAATTACGTTACATTTGCAGTACTGTGTGTTGAGAATTGACTAGCCTACCAATGCAGCAACACAACAAATATATTTTGGGATCAAAAAGTGGCTAACATTTTATTAAACAAATCCATCAACACTCATCAGGTTTTTTGTCTGTTTTATACTGATGTAACTCAAAACAAGTATAATCCAATGATGAATCCATTCAGCTTTTTAAAGATATGGGGGTTAGCATAATATTGTTCTTAAAGCTAATGTGTAAAGGTAAGGAATTGGGTTTGTGTACTTTTTAATTTTTCAGTGATGTATAGATAAGGCAGGGGTTGGCAACCTTTCAGAAGTGCTGGGCCGAGTCTTTGTTTATTCACTGTAATTTAAGGTTTCGCATGCCAATAATACATTTTAACATTTTTAGAAGGGCTCTTTCTGTAAGTCTATAATATATAACTAAACTATTGTTGTATGTAAATAAGGTTTATTAAATGTTTAAGAAGCTTCATTTAAAATTAAATTAAAATGCAGAGCCCCTCAGACCAGTGGCCAGGACCCAGCCAGCGTGAGTGCCACTGAAAATCAGCTCGCCTGCTGCCTATGGCACACATGCTATAGGTTGCCTACCCCTGAAATAAAGTTTAAATGAGATTCATTCGTTTGGGTTTTTGAGCAAAGTTTTTTAAAAATTCCGATTATGGTTTGTTGGCTATATATTGGGAATATCACTTATGAAATCTTGCTTTCTATGTTTCGTGTTGGCAGTCTCCTCATGGAGTCAGAAAATGGGGGCAAGAGCTTTCTCAGCCTTGATGAATCTTTCAAAAAGAAAACTTTTCCTTTGAGTGTTGGTCACGTGCTTGAGTTAAATGGGCATCAACAGAAACAAAACTTTAAATAACCCGAATAAGAATTAATTCACATCTTAAATTTCAAGTACCAGTGTCTTGGTACTTTCTCTGTCCTAGTCCTACTGGTTCTTCTGCCTTCTAGGAAAAACAGCATAAACAAGACCTGGATTTCTACTGCAAAAAATCAGTTTCCTGCAGCAGGAAAAAAGACCTTTAAAAAGCAAATGTCTCAGACCTTTGTAGCTCTTATGAATCAAAGTACATGAATGTTTTTTGTTTTCTTTTATATTTAATGTTTCATTATTGTGGCGGTAGCTTAGTGGGCCAGAAGAAATGCAGGAAAAATTGATTTGGTCTATCATTCTTTGAGACCACAAAAGATAGAGCCTTGTGTTACTCAACAGTGACGTCTGTCGGTAATTCAGTAGTGGCATAATGGATCTCTAAAGGAAGCATAGGTCAGTATAGTCTTCTCACTCAAAGGATTAGTCTTGGTGATGTGTAAGCAATGTATACAGAAAAGTTATAAAGGAAGAAAATTCGGCATTTGTGAAGATATGCATTGGACTTCTTGATTATCAGGTCTCAAATTCTGTGACCTAATCAGGTTTCCATTCTTCACTCCATAACACATGATGAAAGCCTGTGTGTGTGAATGGCATGATAGTGGGAATTTATAATGTAGTGGATAGTGCCAGGTGGCTGCTATTTGTGGTTTGGGAAACCTAACACAGTAGTAGAGGCAGCACAGAGAGAATACAAATAACTGGATGTTTAATTCTCAGTTGATATTTGTTTGGGAAAAATATTAAAATAAGCAATGAATGGCAACGTTTTCAGAACTATTCATGTGAAACGCAAGTATTTGTACATGCAAATAGGCACCTGTAGGCACTAGCAGATAAAAATACCCATTTTGCATACACAAGTTCATGTTTTCTGGACACACAGGGGTGCACATCTTGTACCCAACTCCCTCCCGGAGCCCGCACTCCCTCTGCACCCAAATCACCTGCCTCTGCCCAGAGTCCTCTCCCACACTCTGAATCCCTCGGCTCCACCCCCCAGCCTGGACCCCAAACTCCTCATCCCTGGCCCTACCCCAACCTGGACTAGCCCAGAGCCCCCTTCTGCACCCTGAGCCTCTCATTTCTGGCCCACCACTGAGCCCATACCCCCTCCCACACACCAAGCCCCTGCCCCAGCCTGATGAAAATTAGCAAGTGAGTGAGGGTGGGGGAGAGCCAGCAACAGAGGGAAGGGGGATAGAGTTAGTGGGGGCAGGCTTTGGTTTTGTGCGATTAGAAAGTTGGCAATCCTAACTGCTGTAAGTGCAGACACAGTCTAAGACCTTGTCTCCACTAGAATTTACTTATGTCACTCAGAGCTGTGAATAATCCAAACCTCTGAGCGATGTAAGTTATACCAACCTAAGTGCTGGTGTAGACAGTGCTATGTCAGCGGGAGAACTTCTCCCGCTGACATAGCTATCGCCTTTCATCGAAGTGGAGTAATTAATCCAATGGGAGAACTCTCTCCTATCAGCTTGAATTGTCTTCACCAGAAGCACTACAGCAGTGCAGCTGCATAGGTGCAGCTGCATTGGTGCAGCTGTGCCACTGTAGCACTTAGATGTAGCCAAAGTGTCTGTGAATTCAGCTGATCAGCATTAACGGTTCTTCAGTGTGCTTTGATCTTCTCCGCTTTCAAACAAGAGATCAAAGCATGCCGAGGAACTGTTAGTGCTCATTAGCAGTGTCCATACAGACACACCCCAGCTTGCAGGGAACTAAATGTTCATGTGGACAAGCCCTTTGACTGGGACCCTGGTTTTGGGAGTATTCTTTTTAAAAGCACATTTTGTACCTGTTTTCTTTCTTTATTTGTGAACTGCCTTCGCCCAACCAACTGAAGGAGCTGTCAGCCAGTGCAGTTGGTGAATTTGGCAGAAAGCTTGTATGGCAAAGTTCCTCCTCTACCTTGGTGGGTCCTGCGCTTATTGGCGGATTTGCTCACCTCAGTGATCTTCGCCTCTTGTGAAACCCACAGTCTGGGTCAGCTCCTCCTGTGTCTGATCAGGAGTTGGGAGGTTTGGGGGGGAACCTGGGCCCGCCCTCAACTCTGGGTTCCCGCCCAGGGCCCTGTGGATCGCAGCTGTCTATAGTGCCTCCTGTAACAGCTGCATGACAGCTACAACTCCCTGGTCTACTTCCCCATGGCCTCTTCCAAACACCTTCTTTATCCTCACCACAGGACCTTCCTCCTGGTGTCTGATAAAGCTTGTCCTCCTCAATCCTCCAGCAGCACACTCTCTCACTCTCAGCTCCTTGCCCTCTTGCTCCCAGCTCCTCACACACGCTCCTTCTCCTTTGTCTCCTCTCTGCCTGACTGGAGTGAGCTCCTTTTTAAACCCAGGTGCCCTGATTAGCCTGCCTTGATTGGCTGCAGGTTTTCTAATAAAAGTAGCTATGTCCACTGCCTTCTAGAAAGATCTTAATTGGCCCCAGGTGTCTTGATTATCCTGGAGCAACTGCCATTTGGTTACCAGGGTACTAGGGATTTGTTTAGCCTGGGCCTAACATACCTGTTTCTCAGTAC
The DNA here is from genome assembly GCF_025201925.1 of Gopherus flavomarginatus. NCBI lineage: Eukaryota > Metazoa > Chordata > Testudines > Testudinidae > Gopherus > Gopherus flavomarginatus. Next base: position 40,765,550 of record NC_066620.1, read on the forward strand.
TTTACTATAGCCATCTGGCCTTGCCCCATCGCACTTGTTATACCAATAGAATAAAAACCAGCAGGATCTTATTAAGAGGGGTAAGGAAAAAATGCCACATTTATTGTAAATATAATAAGATAAAAGTAAACAACGTTGTTTAACTACTTATTCCTTACACACACACACACACACACACACACACACACACACACACACACACACACATTCATTCACACAATCATTCATTCAAGTTCTGTATAGGTGTTATAGTTACCAGCCTAGAAGTTGCTCATGCCAAGTTACTGGCCAGGTATCTTGGTCATGGGAATGGAGCCGAGTCTGAGTCAGATGCACCTGATGCTCCTGGAGGTTGGCAGCAGAACCAGAGACTCAAAGTCCTCAGTCTTTGGAGTCCATTCTTATAGGAATTAATTCCTATGTTAGTCTATGGGAGCTGTTTCATCCTGCTGTTGCTGACTCAATCAAAAGATGGCACATTCCTGGTGGCTCCACACTGTCCAAAGTTTGTGTTTCTCATCCTTCCAGGTGTTGGGATGGATCCCAGTTTACCCTCCAGGGGTTGTCTGGTGGTCCACTTGACACATTCTTCGACTGATTCATAGCTTCATAGATTCTAGGACTGGAAGGGACCTCGAGAGGTCATCGAGTCCAGTCCCCTGCCCTGATGGCAGGACCAAATACTGTCTAGACCATCCCTGATAGACATTTATCTAACCTACTCTTAAATATCTCCAGAGATAGAGATTCTACAACCTCCCTAGGCAATTTATTCCAGTGTTTAACAACCCTGACAGGAACTTTTTCCTAATGTCTAACCTAAACCTCCCTTGCTGCCGTTTAAGCCCATTACTTCTTGTCCTATCCTTAGAGGCTAAAGTGAACAAGTTTTCTCCCTCCTCCTGATGACATCCTTTTAGATACCTGAAAACTGCTATCATGTCCCCTCTCAGTCATCTCTTTTCCAAACTAAACAAACCCAGTTCTTTCAGCCTTCCTTTGTAGGTCATGTTTTCAAGACCTGTAATCATTCTTGTTGCCCTTCTCTGGACCCTCTCCAATTTCTCCACATCTTTCCTGAAATGCGGTGCCCAGAACTGGACACAATACTCCAGTTGAGGCCTAACCAGCGCAGAGTAGAGCGGAAGAATGACTTCTCGTGTCTTGCTCACAACACACCTGTTAATGCATCCCAGAATCACATTTGCCTTTTTTGAAACAGCATCACACTGTTGACTCATATTTAGCTTGTGGTCCGCTATAGCCCCTAAATCCCTTTCTGCCATACTCCTTACTAGATAGTCTCTTCCCATTTTGTATGTGTGAAACTGATTTTTTCTTCCTAAGTGGAGCACTTTGCATTTGTCTTTATTAAACTTCATCCTGTTTGTCTCAGACCATTTCTCCAATTTGTCCAGATCATTTTGAATTATGACCATGTCCTCGAAAGCAGTTGCAATCCCTCCCAGTTTGGTATCATCTGCAAACTTAATAAGCGTACTTTCTATGCCAATATCTAAGTCGTTGATGAAGATATTGAACAGAGCCAGTCCCAAAACAAACTCCTGCAGAACCCCACTTGTTATACCTTTCCAGCAGGATTGGGAACCATTAATAACTACTCTCTGAGTATGGTTATCCAGCCATATGGTTATCCAGCTGATGGATACTCCCTTTCTAGGCTGACACCTCCCTAACTATTCATGTACATCAAGCATTCAACGTACATTCCATATCTTAACCATATTTTAATGTACTGTCTCCACCTCTTTCAGAGTTTGTGCTAATTCATTTGAGACCCCTGGCCCTTTAATCACAGAGGGTGGGGGTCTGTTCCTAGGAGCCGTTGCTGTTACAGTGAAGTGAAAGTCACTTAACGTTTGTTTACATTGTATCAATTACAGCTTAAGGCTCACAGCAGGGGTTGTAGCATAGTGTTCACTTCAAGAACAAAGTCAATTAACTTGTTTGTAAGTTTTACATAGTAATAGAGTATCTTTCACAGGACAGATACAATCCATGCTTACAAGTTTTAACAGAAGAACTAAACGATTTTTGTACTTGGTGAAACTTGAATTTTTAAAGTGTGAGGGACAAATTATGGGGGGCCCTCTGTCACTTAGGGGAATCACTGTTAGTACCTTCTTTAATATCTCTACAAGCTGACACCTCAAGGATCATGTTTCCACAAGGGCTATTATAAGTTGCCACTTTCTCCACCCCTTTCCACCAAGCCAGTGAGCCCCTCTGCAAAAGTCCATAAGCCAGACCTACCACCCGAGCAGAATCTAACTTACTGAGTGGCATGGAAAAAGGACGAGAGAGAGGGAAGGACTGGCTTCATATACTTCCTGCTGCAGCTGCCAAAACCACATTCCTGGACAAAACTCCCTAACCTCCCATCCCCTGCAGGTTTATCCCCTGCACCATGTGTAATTTGGAAATCTGGTCACCCTAGTTGTTGTAAGTTCATCCACCTATCAAGAAGATAGGGAATGGTAGGAATTTAATCACAGGGTTGTTAACATAAAGACTTAGGTCACAGGAGTTTGTGAAGGAAACACTCCCAATGCTAGTCTTGTGGTTTTTTGTAGTACATCTGAGCATTATGGGGCTGGACAGGTCCCCCAAGCATGCAATTGGTGCCAGTTTCCCTACTTGTGCAGTCAGTACCCTCTACCTTCAGCACTAAACTCCCACACCTACAGGCCAGTTGACTTTATCTCCTCTTCAACATCACTCCTGGTACCAACTTTTCTTACTCGCTGCTGTTTTGTAACTTTGTATTTAAGAAAAAAAGTATGTATATAAAATCTATATATTTAAATGGAGTTCCCACTTTGCATTATTGTTCAAATATGTTTATTTTTTGTTTGTTTTCTTATGAAATCCAAAATTTGGTATGACAGCATATGCCCAAAAGGCAGTGAATCCCAGAATGGAAGAGATGACTTCTTTGATTAGGAATATTTGAGGTGATACACTTCTATAAAAATAAATGCTATTTAGTGATGGATTATGTTGTTGTTTAAAATGGAGGCAAGTTTTTACTTTTTAATTTGGTGTGTTAAACGGCTGTTAGGAGCTTTAGGGAAAAAGTGGGCAAAAAGCTCTTTGAATTTTTCAAAGAATGTCCTTAAAATGCCTCTTGTGGCTGCATTGATCATGCAGCTCTGAACATTATCAGAAAATATTGCTCTGATCATAGCCTCCATGTTCAGACCCCTTGGTTGTTGATATAATACTTCAGTCTCCGAAACAATTTTCAGAATATTCCTGAGCTCAGATGTGTTCATTTATTTTATCTGAAGGAATAAATACCAGAATGAAACAGACTCAATGGTACGTTTTCATCCTTCCTAGGGAGAAAGTGTGGTCTGGTTTAGAATATGGAACTGAAAACATATTGGACAGATAATATTTTTCATTTAAATTCTACAATTAACATGTGATCTATTCCTCCTATTTTTCCTGGATATATAATGAGTGACAAGATTCTTTATCAATATTTGTTATAATATGAAACATTTTGATGATTTTGTGCATGTGTGACTTATTTTCTGAAACTAAAGTTTTACAGCTGTATTGATATAAAATTATATAGAAACTGGATGCAATGTTTATTGCTTACTTTATGGAAAATGTCTGAATGTCCATTCATGAATTGTCATTATCTTATTACAATTCAGGATGTTGATTACATAAGCCTTTTTGCTTATTCCAGATATGTATACAGTTTGTTGCAGTGACAATATTATATAGTATGATTTTTGCATTTCATAAATCCTCTTCTGGTTGATAATTTCTCATGTACATTCCATGACCAACATTTTATAGCTAAGATAATATCTTTTCTCACTACAAGATCATCTATGTATATTTAATTTCTAATTAAAAAATACTTTTACTTGTCTTGAGGAATTAAACTCTCAACAGTTTTCACTGAACGTTTTAGACTCATCAAAAGCCAGTTTCAGATCCTAAAGTAGTTTTCACCAAGGTTTTATGCTCAAACAGATGTGTTCGTTTATCATAATGGAAGAAATAAATCCTTCGCCCCCAAAAAACTAACTCATGTTTATACTTCTTTTATGATTTTTATATTGTTTAGTCAGTTAACTAGGGAGCCACTTGCTATCTTTTCAAAAAACAAAACAGAGAATTTTGGTTTTGGTTTGTGTGGCTTTTTGTTCCTAGGTTCTCTTAGTTATAAATCATTCCACGTTTGTTGGGTCTCTAGTTGGGTCTCTAGTTGTTGCTGAGGAAATTGCAACTCCTGATTTCAGAATGATCTAGCCAGAGATTTTATATAATGACAATGCAGCATAGGTGGCACAATTGAAAGAAGGCAGCTTTACTTTCACAAGCAAGGCTAAAACTTACCCAGAGTTACAAAAACATGTTTGTTTGTTTTTCCCTGATTAAGCTGAGCAAATGTGGCACTGAGGGTATGTCTACACTACGGGATTATTCCGATTTTCCATAAACCAGTTTTGTAAAACACATTGTATAAAGTCAAGTGCACATGGCCACACTAAGCACATTAATTCGGCTGTGTGCATCCATGTACCGAGGCTAGCGTCGATTTCCGGAGTGTTGCACTGTGGGTAGCTATCCGGTAGCTGTCCCATAGTTCCCGCAGTCTGCCCCGCCCATTGGAATTCTGGGTTGAGATCCCAATGCATGATGGTGCAGAAACAGTGTTGCGGGTGATTCTGGGTAAATGTCGTCACTCATTCCTTCCTCCGTGAAAGCAATGGCAGACAATCATTTTGCTCCCTTTTTCCCTGGATTGCCCTGGCAGATGCCATAGCATGGCAACCATGGAGCCTGTTTTGCCTTTTGTCACTGTCACTGTATGTGTACTGGATGCTGCTGACAGAGGCGGTACTGCAGTGCTACACAGAAGCATTCATTTGCCTTTGCAAGGTAGCAGAGATGGTTACCAGTCGTTCTGTACCGTCTGCTGTGCCATTGCAAATTGGCGATGAGATAACGATTATCAGTCGTTCTGTACTGTCTGCTGCTGTCATGGGTGCTCCTGGCTGGCCTTAGCTGAGGTCGGCCGGGGGCGCAAAGACAAAACTGGGAATGACTCCCCGAGTCAATTCCTCCTTTATGGTTTATCTAAAAATAAAGTCAGTCCTGCCTGGAAATATGGGGCAAGTGTACTAGAGAACCAGTGTATCAGAGAACCGCTCCATGTCAGATCCCGCAGAAATGATGAGCTGCATGCCATTCACGGGGGGTGCCCCTGCAACAACCCCACCCGTTGATTCCCTTTTCCCCCAACCTTTCTGGACTACCGTCGCAGTGTCCCCCATTTGTGTGATGAAGTAATAAAGAATGCAGGAATAAGAAACACTGACTTTTTAGTGAGATAAAATGAGGGGGAGGCAGCCTCCAGCTGCTATGATAGTCCAGACAGGACATTAAATGGTGAGGGGGAGAGGAGTCCAGCATCCCGCTGCTATGGTAGTCCAGGCAGTACAGAATCTTTTCTTTAGACTTGAAAGGGGGGTGCTGATGGAACTCAGCCCCCAGTTGCTATGATGAGGACGGTTACCAGCCGTTCTGTACCATCTACCGGAAATGACCAGGAGTCATTCCTATTTTTACCCAGGTGCCCCCAGCCGACCTCACCTGAGGCCAGCCAGGAGCACTCACGGGCTGATGATGACGATGGATAGCGGTCACATTGTACCATCTGTCACCGGGGAGGGGAGGGGAGAGGATGCTGCTATTCATTGCCGCAGCACCGCGTCTACCAGCAGCATGCAGTAGACATAGGGTGACATATAAAAAAGTCAAGAAACGATTTTTTTCTCTTTTCTTTCACGGGGGGGGAGGGGGTGTAAATTGACGACATATACCCTGAAACATCCCAGACAATGTGTTTGACCCTACAGGCATTGTGAGCTCAGCCAAGAATGCAAATGCTTTTCGGAGACTGCGGGGACTGTGGGATAGCTGGGGTCGTCAGTTCCCCCTCCGTCCCTCCCTCCATGAGCATCCATTTGATTCTTTGGCTTTCCGTTACGCTTGTCACACAGCACTGTGCTGTGGCCTCTGTCTATCATAGCCTGGAGATTTTTTCAAATGCTTTGGCATTTCATCTTCTGTAACAGAGCTGTGATAGAACAGATTTGTCTCCCCATACAGCGATCAGATCCAGTATCTCCCGTACGGCCTATGCTGGAGCTCTTTTTGGATTTGGGACTGCATCGCGACCTGTGCTGATCAGAGCTCCACGCTGGGCAAACAGGAAATGAAATTCAAAAGTTCGCGGGGCTTTTCCTGTTTACCTGGCCAGTGCATCTGAGTTCGGATTGCTGTCCAGAGCAGTCACAATGGTGCACTGTGGGATACCGCCTGGAGGCCAATGCTGTCGATTTGTGGCCACGCTAACCCTAATCCGATATGGTAATACCGATTTCAGCGCTACTCCTCTCGTCGGGGAGGAGTATAGAAACTGGTTTAAAGAGTCCTTTATATCAATATAAAGGGCCTTGTTGTGTGGACGGGTGCAGCGTTAAATCGGTTTAACGTTGCTAAAATCGGTTTAAACGCGTAGTGTAGATCAGGCCTGAGTTTATACACTCGTCATCAAGTTGCCATTTGAGCTATGTTGATTTTTTTTAAATGAAGGATATTTAGAAGATTTGATTGTTGGAAAATAATTGTAAACTGAAGTTTACACAGTTTATAACTTAGGCCTTGTCTATACTGCCAGGGTAAGACGATCTAAGTTACGTAGCGATGTCTGCACCATGCTGCGTTGACAGGAGACACTCTCCCATTGACTTACCTAACTCCTCTTGTTCCAGTGGAGTACTGGAATTGACCAGAGAGTGCTCTGTAGTCAATCCCCAGTAAGTGTAGACATGGCCTTATTGTGTGTTCCAAAACTGTATCACTTTACAGTGGCTTTTAATCAATAAATATTAAGTTAGTGGTGACAGCATGGAAAGCTTTTGTAGTTTGTTGGTATGTAACTCCCTAGAAGTGGTAGTGGGGAAGTCTGATGGCATTGCAGGTCTGCTTTTCTGTAGGTAGGAGAGCCCTGCAATAAATATAGGGAATTAAGGCAGCAGTTTTTGTTTGTTTATTTGTTTTTTTTTACTTCAGCAGCTGTAGTCAGGGTCCAAGTTTTGAGGGCTTCAGGAAGGATAGTTTGGGACTATCTCAGGTGTTAATATGCAACACTTGTCCCTCCTGTAATAACATCAGTACAGCAGCTGACATTCTAAGAAAAGAAATACAGTAAAAAGTATCATTGAGGGGGAGGGTTAGCTCAGTGGTTTGAGCATTGGCCTGCTAAACCCAGGGTTGTGAGTTCAATCCTTGAGGGGGCCATTTAGGGATCTGGGACAAAAATCTGTCTGGGGATTGGTCCTGCTCTGAGCCAGGAGTTGGACTAGATGACTCCAAAGGTCCCTTCCAACCCTGATATTCTATGATTTTAATATTATGCACAAGTCTATTAATAGACAGAACAATGTTGCAACATTGGGCCCAGAACTTGCAATGAGATATTTGGAGGCATTTTGGCTCTAGGGATTCCTCTGTGCACATCTCATTTCAGGACTGGGGCCTATCTCATTTTTTATAATCCAAGTAAAACAAACATGCAGTTGATAGTATAATAACCGGTTAATTAGAATAATTACTCCCAAAAATGAAACCAATTTTTTACATAATTTTTGTGTATGACCTATTGATTCAAATAAAAGCTGGAATGTTTAACACAGATGTCATTAGTACACATACTATTTCATTAATTTTAAAGGGTTAAAACAATTTAAAAAGTGATTGTTCTTGTTCTGATTAGGTTGATGAAAAGATAGAAGTCTTATTAGGAGGAACTAGTTCTAAGTAATTTCCATTTGTAGAATAAGCATGCATGGATTTGCTGCCACCTCTAGATTGATAGGCTCATTTTGAGTAGATGCAAAACTGCTGGTGTCAAGAAATATGTTTAAATTGTTTTGCTCTTGAAATCAGTTATTAGGTTGTTTTCTATATTTCATTAGTTATAAGGTTATTATGGGATAATTATCTTTTTATTTTGTATTGTGAAAAGTGCACGTAATAGAAAAGTAGATTGAGGATGTAACTTGCCATTATCCAAAACTAACACACTTTTCTGCATGAATAGTAGAGGGTCATTTTGCTAGTGGCGGTTTTCTTCCACAGGGTTATTTTGAAGAAGGGTGAAAGCTAGGAGCTGAGGAGTCAAAAAATATTTTTACAGCAGTCTGCAACTTTTTTTCTTTTTGGATTTAGGTTTTTCACTTGCTGGGGTCCTACTTGGAATCTAAACACCGGGTTAATTCAGACCTTCAGCAGGGGCTAGTTGACATCATCACTTGTATAAAAGCCAAAGTGTGGCTGGCCAAGAGGTATGTTCAAAGACCATATATGCAAGAAGTTATCAAAGACTACTAATAAATACACTGAAGGGTTGGAGGGAGGCTGTTTCTGTGTGTTTGTTTTTGAAAGGCTGTTGACATAAGTGCTGCAGAAATATTCAGAAATTTAAGTTATATTCATAAAAAGTATTTATTCTTTTGGCCTTTCCCATCCCCCCCCCCAAAATAAAGGAAAAATAACGTTAATGTGCTTTTCTCACATACATGACTGGTTTTTTTTCAGAAATGCAAATGTAAACAGTCATCTCAAATATTGGGTGAACAATCCTTGCATTTAGATTATACCAGGAGAAAAAGAACAAGAAAGTTTTTAAGAAAGGATGAACATGGCTATTATGATAAAGTCACAGTAATATGTACAATATGGTCAGTAGCATGGCCATACTTTTCTTATTTTCTCTGATCATTCTCACCAAAGAATGTAGAAAATGTGTCACAGCATGCAAATGCTGGATCTTCTGCAACCTGTGTCCACCCAAACATCAGCAACACAGGATAATTCTGGACATCTTTCTTCAGGTTTGCAGCAGAAGAATGTTGAGGTGGCCAACATGCCACTATAAAGCAAAAAAGAAAATAGCATATTATTACAATGTTTCTCTAAGCACATGTGAAATATTAATAAATTGTACACACATCATGTTGACCAAAGTCAGTAGAAAGATACCTGCATAAAATAAACCAAGAGCATACCCTACCCTGACAGAAGAGATGGGCCTTGCATATATCTTAATTATATATGCATAGTATTTTTAATCAGTTTAGATGCTCCTATAGACTCTTTGAAATGGGCCCATTTTGTAAATGAATAACATTAATAAATATGCTAGCCTCCTGACTTTCAGGAGAAAATATATTTGTAGGTTTCAGATAGAGGAATTCTCTGCAGCATTGAGACTAAGAAATCCAGTTTCCTAATCTGGATGTGTGACCAAACTGCAATATTTCCTCTATTTCACTTGTACATAAAAAGCCACTCTCGCATAAAATAACCATATGCATTAATGGAAGCCTGCATCATTAGGCCGTTTTCCTTTGTGTATCTGCTCTAGACTCCTTTCTTGATTCATACATTGTAAATTACAGTGTTAATATAACCTGGATTTTTCTTTTTAAATTAATAGAGCTCTGATTATTTAGACTTGACCGGAGGAATAAGAGTGGGATAACTTTATATGTATTTTTTTAAACAAATAATGTTTTTCTGTATATTTTGAATATAGAGTTCTGGAAAACTATGTTAAATCATACAGTGTTGGTTTAAAACTTTGCAAAACAAGTTTTTGTCCATAATTTATTTGCTCATTCTCTCTTGATCTATGTTATTTTTTTTACTTAAAGGACACCATGAACAGGGTGAAATTTGTTTTTACCTAACTGAAATAATGAAAATATCTGTGAAACATTTGATAACACAATTTATTTGTGCATGTATTAAACCTAAAAAGAAAAGGGAATGATTTCACTAAAATGGAGACTTTTCTTCCTCAAGTGGTTGTCTCCAAGGGGTATTCCACTGGAGGTGAGCATGTGCTCCGAGAACTTGAGACTGAAAGATTTTACACTAGCAGTGCCTGTTGGTCCGTGCCTGTGCCCCGTTGTGCTCAGAACAGAGGGCGTAAGAAGAGGCCCAGAATGACTACCTCTCCAGTTCCTCAGGTTTTTCTGTAAATAGTTCTACCTTTTAGATAGTTAGTTTTAGTGCTTAGATAGTGCTCTGGGAACTGGGGTGTTTCTCCTTTCATTACCTTTCCACCATTTGGAGTTCTTAGTATAGCTGAAACTAGATCCCGAGGTGCAAGTCTGGTGTGTCTTCCCAGTGAGTGACACCCCCTCACTCCCGACTCATGTTGGTTGCCTTGGAATAGGGTTACCAACAGTCCTGTATTAGAAGGATGTCCCTTATTTAAACAGAAAATCGTTTGTCCCATACTAAATCAGTACGGGATACCTTTTATCCCATATTGAAATAGCAGGGGGCCAGTACCCATAGCTGCATCTTTCCACTCATTCCCCCAACCCTGGCCCTTCAGTGTTGTGCAGGAAAAACAGTGTCAGGAGGGGAGTGGAATATGCGCCCATGAGTACTGGCCCTCTGCTGAACAGGGCCCTCTGCTAACTCCAGCCCTTGAGCACAGCCCCATCTACTTTCTCTGCACAGGCTCTGTCTGGCAGAGGAAGTGAGCAGGGCTGTGTGTCCTGTAACTACACTGAAGGGCCAGGGTCAGAAAGGGGCTCTGTCTGGCAGGGGGTTCAGCACTCCCAGGTGTAGTGTCCCTTCTCTGAGAGTCTCTGCCAACATCCTCAGCAGGGTGGACAGCACGGCAGCAGGCAAAGACCAGCAACTGCAGCCTCCATCTTGGCTCCTGGTGTCCATGCAGAACCTGAACAGGAGTTGCAGCAGCTGTTGGCCCAACACTTGGGGCCCTGGATTCTCTGCAACATCCAGAGCTGATGAGAGAGAAACTCTAGAAAACTTGGGGATGAGGGGAAAGGGTCTTGTCCCCAGAAGTTCAAGTCAAGATTGGGGACATCTCAGGTCTGTCCTGTGTTTTTAAATACAATGTTGGCAACCCTACCTTGGAGAATCCCATTAGTTGCTGTTATTTTCCATGTTGAACCCAAAAATCCTGTGAATATTGGGTCCAAAGACATCTGATGGAATAGTTGATGAGGCCTCAGTCAGACCCTGGCTTGTGTGATGTTGTACACTGGCTGAAGGTGCCTCTCCTGGCCAGATGCTGCCTAGCTCTGGACCATTTGAGACCAGGCCTAAGAATTCTAGCAGGCAACAGGAAGAGGGTAAGAACAAATGCCCTCATAAAAAGCGGAAAAAATCTCCTCCCAAGACTTTTAGCAAAGGACTGCCTCCTGTGTACTAATGAAGCTCTGTACAGGTGTGTCAGGAGGTTGTGGGGAGCAATGATCCGAATTGCTGGTATTGAGGTCCAAGAGCACTCCAAAGGTACTAGCCATGAGAGAGAAGGAAGCAATCACCTGGTGCACTGACGGTACCACACCAGAGTGGAAAGAAGAGCTCAATAGTATCAACATGCACTGCTGGACCTAAGTCAGTATAGTTGGCTCCATGAAGAGTCAGACCCCGCTCCCCAAGTCTTAGACCTGGGTGTACTATTCTTGAGGAACTGGCTCTGTATTCTGACCTCGAATCACTGATACTCTCAGAACTGGAGTTACCTTAGGGAGATAACCACTGTATGCCAGTCTTATCTGCCAGCAAAGGCATTACATAGTGTATGGTACCAACAGTTCCACAGTGGAATCTGAAGATTTATATTCCTCTGGTGAGCTAGAACAGTGGTTCTCAACTAGGGGTACTCAGAGGTCTTCCATACAGCTTCCTTACATGAACTCATCTAGATATTTGCCTATGTTTACAACAGGCTACAAAAAAAGCACTAGCGTAGTCAGTACAGACTAAAATTTAATACAGACAAAATGAGAAAGTAAGCAATTTGTCAGTAATAGTGTGCTGTGACGCTTTTGTATTTTTGTAAGCAAGTAATTTTTAAGTGAGGTGAAACTTGTGGTATGCGAGACAAATCAGAGTCCTGAAACGGGTACAGTAGTCTGGAAAGGTGGAGGCCCACTGGGCTAGAGACTGAGACAGTGGCTCCTCCGTGTGCTTTGAGATGCAATATTAGCTCTGACAGAGGTTCCAGAGACTGGTAGGCACCCTTGCACTCCTGCAGGCCACATTACCGGGTTTGGGAGCAGTGGTATCCTCTCCTTGGACACCATTTCCTTACCCTTACAATCTCACTTACAGGGCCCATTGGGGTTCTTGGGATCCTTACATCTAACTTCTCAACTTCAAAGGATCTGAGCAGGAATTCAGACTAAGGTCACCTTGTACAGAATAGCCTCAACCCCCTGGGGAGTGTTCTGAGGAGGAAGATCAACGTGAACAGCTGGGCCCACTCAGTCACCCTGTGGCATGCTCATCCTCATCTCCAAACAACGTGGTAGCACCGTCTTCACCATTGCCATCCAACGACTACAGACAATTTTAGGACTCCCTGGGGAGAATTGCAAAATCACTCCAGATTCCCCTGGAGGAAGTTCAGGACTGCACTCAAAAATTTCTGGACATCTTCCTGGCTGCAGGCCCAAGCATGGGTCAGTCAGCAAAGCTATACTGGAACCAGTCAAGATAGTCTGATATACCCCAGCCACCAGTGACCCCACTGCTAAGAGAACAGATAAAAATTACTTTGTACTGTCTAAGGGAGTGGAATACTTGTTTTCACACCCTGCCTCAAACTTTCTGGTGGTTCAGGCCATCACTGAATGAAACAGACCACCAATCTAGGTCTGCTCCCTCCAACAAGAATGCTAAAAAATTAGACCTCTTCAGAAGAAAGTTTTTCTTCTCCTCCAACCTTCAGTTTCACAGTGTGAATTATCCTGCATTGATGCCTAAATATTACTTTATTAACTACAACAAATTGTCTGAGTTCACCAACAAACTTCCATAGGAACTAAGACAGCAATTTCAGGGCATCGTTGATGAGGATAAACTGATAGCCAGGTCATCCCTCCAATCTTCAGTTAATGCTGCAGACATGGTTTCCCGCTCCATGACTGTGGTTATCATGAGATGGGCTTCATTATTTCACCCCTTTGGGTTTCCCAAAGTAGTTCAGGGCTACTGTGGAGAACCTCCTCATCAAGGTCAACAATCTGTTTAGTGAAAAACTGTTGAATCTGTGTGCACCCTTTGACAAAGCCAGGCTGGATGGCTGCAAGAGGGTGCTAGAATGCAGATATATTAGCCCCAGAATGTTAAAGTCGCTCTTTCCTACTAGCAGAGAAGGGGTTACCTCAGGCCAATAAGGGACACCTGATTCCAGTTAAGGGCTGCTTTAGGACTTCAAGTAAACAGAAAAGTCCACTTCAGTTCCAGCGCCAATTATAGACTTTATCAGAGCAACTCTGGACTAAATTTCAGTGAAAACATACTTACCTGTGGACAGATTCCACATGAGGAGGGATTTCATCTCCTGGCTCTGGCAATAGTTAAATCCCACCAGGATGTCCTAGGCCCCATAGCTGCCTTCACCTACATGACTCTTTAGCAAGGCTCCACATAGTCCACTTTCAGACATTGTTATGGACAGTCTGCAATCTGAGCAGGGAACCTGGACCAAAAAAGTCTGCTCCCTTCAGTGCCTGACATCATTCACCTACTGGGAAAGCAAAGAAGCTGTGTGCATTGGCGTTCCCTTCATTTTTACCCTCTCACCTGCAAAGATGGTGACTTTTGTTGGCCCCCTACTGGAGTGGGGAGCACATGTGAATGATCATATGGCTCAAAATTTGTGTTCCCAACAAGAATCCAAGCTGCACATCATCTTAAACTGCAAGCAGTAGACGAAGCCTGCAAAAGATTCCTTCCTTTCATCTGGGCCCTGCACATTCAGCTCATGTCAGGCAATATGATCATAGTTTACTACATAAACAGAGAGGAGTGGGGTCCACTGCTTTCACATGGGAAAGTCAAACTCTGGAATTGGTATATCTAGTACCAGATAACCCTGTCAGCAGTGCCCTCCTGCTAATACTGAACACTTTGGCAGATGGACTCAGCAGGCACTTTCACAGGGAACACTAATGGGAACTGCGTTGACTCAGTAGCACAGAACCTCTTCTGGGAGTGGGGATTCCCATTGTGGGTCCACTTCATCTTCCAGATGAACATGAAATGCCCAGCCTACTGTTCCTAAATAGTTTAGGGTCACAATTTCTGAAGAGGACACATCCCTAGTTCAGTGATGAGAGCCATTAAGATATGCCGTCCCACGCATATCTCTCTTACCTCAGCCCTGAGGAAAGTCAAGTAGAACAACCCATCAGTAATCCTAGTGGCACCCTGATGGCTAAAACAGTTTTGGTTGGTGGCATGTCAATGCATCTAAATCCAGCTGTTTCTGAATCTGCTGACTAAGGAAAAAGGCAAGACCAACCATCCCAACTCAGCATCTCTCCATCTAACAGCCTGGTATTTGAGTGGATGATGAGTTTAGAAAGGTTATGTTCAGGGAAGGTTAAAAACCATCTTCAATAACAGTAGGAAAATCTCAGTGAGAAAACATTATGCAGCTAAGTAGAAGAGATTGTATGTCTGGTGCTAGCATCATCAGATACCTCCAGAGGACTGAGTTCCCTACCAGCTTGGACTATGGCCTTTCCCCAGAGAAGTTGGGCCTATCTCTGAGCTCTCTGCATGTGAATTTAGCAGCGATCAACACCTTCCATTCTCTGGTGGTGAACTGTTCCGTCTTCACTGACACTATGACTTTAAGGGTTCTGAAACTTTTATCAGAAGCTTTCGTCTGGTACTGAAACTTATGCGAATATCTTGTCCTCCTTCTACCTTCTTCATCTCTCTATAAAAGTGGTCTTCCTCACTGTGATCATCTCTGGGAGGAGAGTTGATGAGCTCAGAGCTCTTATGATGGACCCCCCACTACACAATCTTCCATAAGGATAAGGTTTCTTTGGGTGTGTCTACACTGCAGCATAAGTCTGGGCTCAGATTCAGGGTTGAGCCCCAACCCTGCTTCTATCTACACACACATCTGTCAGGCTTGGACTCGGGGTCCTAGAACCTTGTGAGAGTGGAGGATTTGAATCCAAGTCAAGTTGAGGCCCAGGGCTCAAGCTCTATCACTTTGCTGTGTAAATGTAACCCCTCCTCAACCCTCAGACATCTGCCAGAATTATCCCACAGTCCCATGGGTCAAGTTCCTTTGTCCTCTCTCTCCCAAGAATCACCAATCAATTCCAGGGAAACAGAAGCAACATTCCTCTTGTAGTGCAGCAGCTCTGCGAGTCAGCATTTAACTCTTCTACTTCGTTCTGACCACTGAGCTGTGAACACACCTTGGGAGAATATTGTGCACTTGCAGTGGACATCAACCAAAAGCAGTCTTTTGCAAAGTGCCGTGCTTCATGCTCACGGGAGCACAGCCAGACTGGTTAATCTCAACAGATTTTAGTTTGGGATTTTAGCAAAAATATTAGGAATGACCATGCATACCAGCAAATAGTAAAGAATCCACCAGTGCTGGAAATTTACCAGACTGGCGACTAGTGCAGGGAGTGGATTAAGTGGTTCAAAACTGAGTACTGGGAAATCAGGGGCCAGTACCAAATGACACTGCTAGTATA
Organism: Gopherus flavomarginatus; assembly: GCF_025201925.1. Lineage (NCBI taxonomy): Eukaryota > Metazoa > Chordata > Testudines > Testudinidae > Gopherus > Gopherus flavomarginatus. The sequence goes on from NC_066620.1 coordinate 40,781,176, forward strand.
AAACCTTCTAGTTGCAGGTGCACCAACAGTGGAATACCAATAGGGTCCAGACATCTCAAGTAACTTGTTACTGTAACCCCCTTTCCCTCTCAGGACATTTCCTGAGGCTTAGTTGGGTGCCCTAGCATTACCAGACTGCGCAGCTCCCAATAGCTGTTCATTAGTCCCCAAGAAATGTCCTGCACCAAGGTCATTGTTACTACTGCAAGATGAAAATGGAAAAACAAATAGGCATATGGATTCTTGTTAATGGCTGACTCGGTTTCAATTAGCATATACAGGGTAGTTCCAGAGAATAAATATGCCATACAGAATTGGCCAGATGGGGAAAATAAGTGTCATTCCATTGCAGTAAATGAGTGAGGATCTGGCTCTTTTTCTCTCTATTAATCTATCTAATCTGTGTTCTTTATATGGTCCCTGTCACCATAGTACTGCAGCACCTCCCAAGTATTTAAAAATAACAGTAACAGGCTCTTCGCAAATGTTTCCAGTAATATCATATGCTTAGAGCTGGGCAAAATGTTTTGCTTTTTTGCCAGTAATGCAGTTTTGGTCAACTTGAAACAATTCGTAAATTTGACAGGTTTGCGGCTCTGGACATTATTGCTTTGGTTAGTTCCTTAAGTACTCTAAGGTGAATTTCATCAGATTCTGCTGACTTAAATACATGTAATTTATCTAAATATTGTTTAAGCTGTTCTTTCCCTATTTTGCCCTCAGATCTTTCCCCCTTTTTGTTAATATTAATTATGGTCACAATTAACCTTTTAGTGAAGAGTTAAGCAAAAAAATTGGCACAAAAGTCATCTCAAAATATCGAAATCCTCCATGAAACAGAATTACCTTTCTCTGCACAACTCTAGTCCCATATGTATGTCCTAGAAAGGGAGAGAAGCAGACTACAGCAAAGAATTACCTGTTTTTTTTTAATTCTAAGTATAAAAAAACCTGTAATATCTCAGATACCACAGTGTGGTGACACTTGGCCACCTTGATCTTTAGTGGCAACCGGTACTTATTTGCAATGGGTAATAAAGCTAAAAATCATGGTGAAATAAATTTAAAAATTCTTTAGTCTTGTATTATCGCCACTAGTTTCACATTCTGATTTGATTAAAATTAATTTGTCATTTCTGCATGGTTCCTAGCAACTTGAGTTAAAATATACACTTCCACTGTGCTCTGGAGCAGTTCTTCTTGAGAGCCTCATACTCTTATGATTCTGGATGACAAGTGTTAGTCTCAAAATTATGAGGCCAAAGTGTGCTGTTACCTAGCAACAACACCTAGATGCATGAGCTGATTCCTGCTCCAGATATACTTAGCTGTCAGAAGGACTGTCCCTTTTTTTTCTTTTTGGGGCTGCAGACAGCAGTATTATTTTCTAAACACTTAATTTATTAGCATAAAAGAGACTGAGACATTATTACATAAATACTGTAGCACTGTAATTTTATTTTTTCGGGCAAAGGCGTGTCTTTAGGGAACAGACTTTCCCCCCTCATTTCTCCTAGTAAGCTGATTTTTTTCCAGTGTGTCTCAGAAAACTTTTGGCTTTTTAGTTGAAATTTTCAGCCTATCATTAAAACAAACCTAGTGGGAGTTTTTTCTTTGTGGTCTTTGCTGCTAAGGCATCAAGGGAGGAAAGGCACTGATATTTCACCTCATTTAAGCTGTGGCCTCTAGTCTTTCCTTCTATTTGCTTTTTTTAAAAAATGATACTTTTCAAACAGCTAAATATTTATCACTACTCTTTTTGGACAAATATTAAAAGTAGGGGGGTTTATTTTTCAGGTTGAGTGAATTTGATGCTTATTTTCTATCTTTCCTATTTTTTAAATTTTTATTAAGGTGATCTTTTTTAAAGTTTTCTTCCATTTTGTTCTTGTAGCTTACACTTCGTTCATTGCAGCAGTTTTTTCTTTTTCTCAAAAAGGCTATGTTATGCCTTTCCCTCAAATGCTACAAACAGCAAAATAACATTATTTTACTTTACCATTTATTAACATTATATAGATATATATATATCCTAGTGTTGGAAACACAGAATATTTGAAAAGAACAAAAATGTGAAAATCTTGTTGAAGAGCTAAGCTTATGGGAAAATATTCTGGTGAAAAGCAGTCAGAAATAATCAATATTTCAAGCTGAACCTGTGAAAGATTTTTTACTTGACTGTGTGCCAAGGGGTTAAAAGACCCAACAGTTGGTGCCTTCTACTTTGTAAATATAGAAAGTTATAAGTACAACGTGGAGCTGGTAATTTGTAAAATAGAAGCCATGGAAATATCTGTCTTGTTTCACTTGTGGCCTTTGGCAAGGCAGAATATTGCTGTTGGAAGATTTGTGAAATGTTCACTGCCGAAATTTGCTATGTGATGCAGAGTCTCCAAGTGTCTTTAGTTAGTTTTCTTAGTTCTTCTTAAAGGAGGAGAATTAAGTGTCTTTTAGTTCTTGTAAACATCTATGGTATATGTTCAATTTTGCTTACACATCAGTACGTCACATCACACCACAAAGTAGTGTATCAGTTCCTAGCTAAAATCTTCTTCCTTGGCCATTTTCTGACCAAGTAATCCCCCTCTTCAAAATCCTCTGTTGTCCCTCCCTCCTACACTGCATCAAGATCATGCTACTTATTATTTTTATAAGTCCTGTACGACTTTGACCTCTCCCCACTTATTTGCCTTTGTCTCATTTCATTTTCCTGCTTCTGCAATAAAAGCTCTTCCCTTTTATGTCTGAGACACCTAGCGCATATTAAAATATACATGTATAACTTTCTTGTCCAGAATATGTTTCATCCAATAGTGCAAAATTCACAGCAGGCACAAAATCTGTACAATAACTATGTTCTTAGGCATAGCTCCTCTCTTGTACTCAGCATATATAAGAATATTATTTTGCAGCATATCAAATTTATGTGCCAAATTAATCTCTGATGTTAACTGTATAAAAGTAAATGGATTTTCACCTGGGATGAATTTGACCTCCATGAATTTTTATAAGTCAGCAAGGGGAACTGCATATGCGTCTCCTGAAGAGAATGAAAAACATACAACAGAATTTTGGCCCTGACAGAGAACAAGGTCATGACAAAACACACCTACCCCACCATCTGGTCCAATTCATCAAAGACAACTCAAAACACTACATCTCTAATTAAAAAAAAAAATCTAACTGAAAAAAGAGAGAACTGAAAACTCAGTAAGCTCTCAGTGGCGTCACAATAAGAAGAGTTTTTGCAGCTTTTCCTGAAGCACTAGTAGGTTCCATGATGTTTCCAGGAAAAAAAAAATGCATGATAGCAGCAGCAAAATACTGGTGATGGCACACAAACTGCAACCAACACACTGAAGAATTTTCATATTGGGGAAACAACATTCTCTCATGCAATGTTAACAGCTTTCATGTATGGGGAATATCATGCAAAGGGACCTTGTTAGCAATTGCTCCAAGAAGGTTCCACCGTGGCAGTAAATAGCCACATTTGTACACCGTCACTTGATGTGTTGTATTTGTGTGTTGATATTGAGTTTCCAGGCACCAAACAAAAATTATGTGTTTGTGTTGCCTGCACATTTCATCTAGCCAGTGACACTTGATATTTCCGAATGCATTGCTGTTAATATGTCAGTCTGTTGACCGTAGTGTTTGCTGAATAGGTGAACATCTTGTTACATGGTTAACAGCATTAGTGTTCAAGTTTAAAAATTAATAATTAACATCTCATTGTTAACACCTTATCATGAGCACTGGAGGAAGTTCACACCTCTTTTGCTGCTTTTGTTTCAGTCTTTCATGTCTCCACAAGACAGAAGTTTGCAATATGAAGGTTGCCTTTCTCAATCAGGAGGGCAAAAATTTCTTCCAAGTTTTGGTCCCTATACGTATTCTACTGTGGGTATAAATGGGCTCCATGCACCTGAGAGCAGAGAATTCTTAAAGTCATGTCAGTTGGTCCACACCTAAGTTCCCTGTAAGCTGCGCAGCAAGCTATCAAGGGCTGTGCAGGCAGGGAGAGGCGCCCCTCCCCTGGCCCAGCCCAGCCCAGCCCAGCCCTGCCAGAGCTGCAGAGGAGAGGAGCCCCTCCTGCAGCCCAGCCCAGCCCCACCAGAGCTGCTGGGGAGAGGGGTCCCTCAGCCAGCCCGGCCCAGCCCAGCCCAGTCCCGCTGGAGCTGCCAGGGAGAGGGAGAGGTAGAGCTGCTGTGGCCAGGGAGAGGTGCCTCTCACCCAGCCCTGAGCTGCTGCAGCAAGAGAGGGCTGGAGGGAGTTCTCTCTCCACCACAGCCCCAGGGCTGCCTGAATCCCAAACCCTTCATCCCTGGTCCCACCCCAGAGCCTTCACTCTTAGCTAGAGCCCTCACTCCCTGCACCTAATCCTCTGCTCCAGCCTTGAGCCCCCTCCCACACCCTGAACCCCTCATCCCCAGCCCCACCCCAGAGCCCACACCCCCAGCCAGAGCCCTCATCCCCCACTCCCCTACCCTCTAGTCTAGCCCTGAGTCCCCTCCCGCACCCCACTCCCCTCATCCCTATCCCCACCCCAGAGCCCACACCCCCAGCCAGAGCCCTTACCCCTGCCTGCACTCCAACCCTTTGCCCCAGCCCTGAGGCCCCTCCCACACTCCAAACCCCTCGGCCCTACCCTCACCACACATCACCTCCATATTGGTGCACATAACAAAGTTCATTCCTCACATGGACGTAAAAAATTAGAGGGACCACTGGTCCACACCTATGCTGTTGCTCTCCTTGTGCTCCAGGATGAAAGTATATGGGGTAGAGTGGACTGATGCCGCTCCAGTTCCTTCTTACTGCTGCATGGCCTGAATCAGAATCTCCATTGTCCAAAACTACCTCTTCAACATAAATATTACAATGTTTTATATATAGTTAGTGTTATTAGTAGTTTTACAAGTTTAGCTAGCAGTTGGAGGATTCTCTGGGATGGGGATCAAACTAATTCCCCCATCACAGGACTTAGATAATGCCCAGGCTTCTGGGCTTCAAAAACTGTGTCTCTTGCCCTCTACTTTTGTGCTCAGCAATGACCATCTGTGCTGCCTCTATTACCTCAGAGAAGCTCATTTCTCTGCTACGCGCAGTATCTGTCGCTCTTTCCCCAGACAAATGTGGCAGGCACAAGAAGCACATTTTGGAAGCACCTGATGGAACATGCCATGAGGCTTCAGTCAGATCCGAGCCAGGTAGCCACGGCACCCCACAGAGTACGGTGGCCTGAGCCATCAAGAATTGCACCTCCTAAATCACTGTCTTGACTCAAGAGTGGGAATGGCTAGAATGAAGAACCATTTATTTGTCTGGGTCTTCTCACAAGATTAAGCATAAAAGCAGATCCCCTCCTAGATCACTAAGAGAAGGAGTCCCTCCCCAGCCCTGTCTAGGTTGAACAAGACTTTGCACTCAGGACACAAAGACTTATGTCCGCTAAGCCTAGTGGTCATGATCAGAAGGCACATAAAAGCAAGGCTCCTTCACTACCATCCGCACACTGTCATCAGCACAGACCATGGTATCAACTTAGACAAAGGACCAGTAGATAAGGGACCATGAATCATCTGTACCCACAAAGACCATACAGTTGGAGACTCCTTCACAAGTGGTGCTATCACAGCCCCATATGGAACTACCAATTACCAAGAGTCTCTTTATACTGAGGCAAGGCAACAAGAAGCATCCTTCAAAGTCTCCAGTATCTTACACCACTCCAGAGTATCCTCTGGATACTTCATCCTCCTGGATTCACAGTCTCCTCAGTTGCTGGGACTGATCCTCACCAGGGAAATTCCAATACCAGTAGACGTCTTGGACTCAGGGAGAAGCCCATCTTCCATCCCATCCACTAGCCACAGCTTCTCGGTACCAGTACGACCTCCTCCTCATCAAGGGAGTTGGATGTACTGGTGGAACTGTCTTACCGTCCACCAAGAGTTCAGCCCAGACAGAGGATCAAGAGCAAGGGTTCTCAAACTGGGGATCGGGACCCCTCGGGGGGGTCGCGAGATTATTATATAGGGGGGGTCGTGAGCTGTCAGTCTCCACCCTAAAACCTGCTTTGCCTCCAGCATTATAATGGTGTTAAATATATTAAAAAGTGTTTTTAATTTATAAGGGGGGGTCACACTCAGAGGCTTGCTATGTGAAAGGGGTCACCAGTACAAAAGTTTGAGAACCACTGATCAAGAGTCTCCTGATACAAGTCTTATCTGCCCAAGTGAGGACCCCCTTGTGGGGACTGAGGGTATCCAGTGCCTTGGAATCTACCACAATCTATGTTTGACCCCTCATGGTGACCTAACTGGGGGCAATGGGACTGTGCTATCTGATAGGAATGGACTGTGCTATCCAATGGGAGTCTGTGCTATCCAATAGGAAGTCTTACCATGCTTCCCCTCCAAGAGGCCAATCAGACTTTCCTGAACCTATTGAAGAGGAGGACAATGATCAGAATCAGCCAATACCACCGATACTGACAGGTATATCATTTTCCTTGCCTGATGAGGTGGTTACTCCAGCCGCTCCATCTCCTCTGGATGACCACAGACAATTCAAAGAGCTGCTTCATAGAATAGCAGAATTTCAGATCCTCTTAGAGGAGGTCGAGGACTCACAACACAAGCTTCTGGACATCCTACAGGATCCACCTGAGTAGCACTCTCAGTGAATGAGGCCCTACTGGAATCAGTAAGACCTTTATGGCATATGTTACCTACCTGTGCCTGAACCCCCAAGAGAGAAGAAAAGCAGTACTTCACTTGAGCTGAGGGAGTTGAGTTCTTGTTCTCCCACTCTGCCCAGATCTCTTTTGTAATACAAGCAGCCACAGAAAGGTCCAGGCAACAGCATCAAAGGGTCACCCCTATAGATAGGCAAGCCAGGCGTTTGGATCTTACGGGAAGAAAGGTATTTAATTCCAGAGGCCTCCAATTTTCAATTTCTAACTACCAGGCCTCCTGGCCAAATAAGTTTTTTGAACTATTTTAAGTAAGTTCCTTGACTTCAAAGACAAGTTACACCAGAAAGATAGGGCTCAATTTCAAGCCCTTATTGATGATGGCAACAACCTCTTTACAAGCTTCTGTGGATGCTGCAGATATTGCATCGAGATCTATGGTGACTGCTATAGTGATGCATTGGAAATCTTGGCTACACTCTTGGTGTTCACAGGGAAGGTGTAGAACACTGGACAAGACCTGTCTTTTGATGAAAGCAATCTGGGTACAGAGAAGACTATAACAGGGTTTGAAAAAAAAGAACTAGATACATTCATGGAGGATAGGTCCATCAATGGCTATTGGGCAGGAATGGTGTCCCTAGCCTCTGTTTTGCCAGAAGCTCGGAATGGGAAACGGGATGGATCATTTGATGATTACCTGTTCTGTTCGTTCCCTCTGGAGCACCTGGCATTGATCACTGTCAGAAGACATGATATAGGGCTAGATGGACCTTTGGTCTGACCCAGTATGGCCTTTATTATGTTCTTGTGAAGACAGATGAATCTTTGCATTCATTAAAAGACTGCAGGCAAACCTTTGTTCCCTCGGAATATGTACGTCATCCCCGAAGAGGAAATAATATAAACTGTCTTACAAGCTTAGGCCTTTACCCAGCGTGTCGCCCCAACCAAAAAATATTTTTGACAAGATCCTGGGGATCTGAAGACCAATGTTGATGCCATCTCCACCCGATTCTGAGATCTGCTTTGGTGGATGCTTGGTACAATTTTCCCACTACAGGAGAGCAGCAACAATGGACAAATGCATGCTGGATATCATCCATTCTGGCTATAGCACTGAATTTCTTTCCCCACCAGATCACCCTTCCCTGAAGCTTTTCAGGGATCATTCTCACGAGGAGATCCTCTTTCAGGAGGTAAAATCCATCCTCTAGTGGGGAGCAACAGAGCAGTGGTACTTCAACATCAAGGAATGGGTTTTATTTCAAATACTATCATGTGGATATTCACCCTATCCATGAAAGATTTCTCAGATTTGTGGACGATCCTGACAACTATCAATACAGGGTACTCCGATTCGGCCTAGCAGCTTCACCCAGGGTCTTCATAAAAGTGTTTTCCATGGTAGCAGCACTATGCAGACGGGCAGTTCTTCCATCATCCTGTATGTAGATGACTGTCTTCTTATAGGCAGCACTTGTCCAGAAGTCATTGCATTGACCTTGTCACTGCTCCATCTCCCAGCATCTCTGAGAATCTCTGTGAACATGCAAAAGTCTATCCTGACATCAACACAGACTAGATTTCATAGAAGCGACCTTAGACTCCGAGCAAGGGCTTATCTCCCTATAGACAGATTTTGGGTTATGCACAACCCTCACATATCACTCTCTATTTGCCTTACTCTACTGGATCATGTGGCTTCATGGTGTTACATCCAGACTGCACCTCCATTGCTTGCAGGCTTGGCTTTGAACAGTACATATACTGAGCAAACACAGCATGAACACTGTAATGAAAATCCCAATCAAGATAAGGGTTTCTCTGATTTGGTGGAAAGAGCCTTCAAATGTACGCATGGGCAATCCTTTTCTATCCCTCGCACAATAATCAGAAGCCTCTTTATTAGGATGGGGAGTCTCACAGGACACTTTGACACCCTGGGAAACCAGAATGCATGTAAATCTCCTGGCATTCAGAGCAGCAGGTCAAGAATCTTGCAGAGTATTTTTACTGTTAATCCAATCTCACCATGCTCTCATAATGTCAGACAGTGACAGCCATATTCTGCATAAATAGGGAGGAGTGAGATCCATTCCTCTGTGTAAAAAAGTGTCCAGTCTGTGGAACTGGTATATCAAAAACCCAATGCCTTATCAACAATGTAGCTCCCAGGAACCCGGAATTCACTAGCGGACAGACTCAGCAGATACTTTGCCACCAACCACAAGTGAAAATACACAGGTCAGTGGTGAACAGCATCATCGCTAAATATGAAACCTGCTTTGCCTCCAGCATTATAATGGTGTTAAATATATTAAAAAGTGTTTTTAATTTATAAGGGGGGGTCACACTCAGAGGCTTGCTATGTGAAAGGGGTCACCAGTACAAAAGTTTGAGAACCACTGATCAAGAGTCTCCTGATACAAGTCTTATCTGCCCAAGTGAGGACCCCCTTGTGGGGACTGAGGGTACCCAGTGCCTTGGAATCTACCACAATCTATGTTTGACCCCTCATGGTGACCTAACTGGGGGCAATGGGACTGTGCTATCTGATAGGAATGGACTGTGCTATCCAATGGGAGTCTGTGCTATCCAATAGGAAGTCTTACCATGCTTCCCCTCCAAGAGGCCAATCAGACTTTCCTGAACCTATTGAAGAGGAGGACAATGATCAGAATCAGCCAATACCACCGATACTGACAGGTATATCATTTTCCTTGCCTGATGAGGTGGTTACTCCAGCCGCTCCATCTCCTCTGGATGACCACAGACAATTCAAAGAGCTGCTTCATAGAATAGCAGAATTTCAGATCCTCTTAGAGGAGGTCAAGGACTCACAACACAAGCTTCTGGGGCGGGTCATTCAGCAGGAATTTTGGACATGCACAAAACACAGACAGGATTGGTTCCCATATGGTTACAAAGCTGCATTAAAGTGGAACAATTTTCAGCTTGTGTGATTGGAGGATATCTGGATGTATATTATAACACTGTCCTCCATAAATGAGGAAAAGTTGAGGTGCCTTATTATTCTTTTGTTCCACTCTTTCTTTCTATGGGGAATTTGCCAATGCAATATCACTGTCTTCCTTTTAAACAAACAAACAAACAAACAAGCAAAAAAAGCAATGGCTGTTGAAAATAGCAATTCCAGTCCTGAGAAGCATTTCTTGCTCAATTTTATCCTACAAAAATGTTTCTACAGCAAGTTACAGTGGATCCATATATTTGATTTGGGAGAAATGAAGTAACAGCTACCCAAACTGAGCTTGAGCACTCCTGAATTTCGAGGTGTTCAAATCTGGAAGGCAGGTGCTGGGTGTGTGTGTGGCCGGGGGGGCTGTGGGCCCCTGGACATTCTCGTAACCAAACTAGGGAAATCACAGTCTAGATAAATTTACTATATGGTGGGTGGCACAACTGGTTGAAAGACCATATTCGAAGAGTAGTTATCAATGGTTCACTGTCAAAGTGGTAGGTTGTCTCTAGTGGGGTCGCACAGGGGTCAGTCCTGGGTCCAGTACCATTCAAAACTTGTATTAATGACGTAGATAATGGAGTGGAGAGTATGCTTTTAAAATTTACAGATTACACTAAAATGTAAGAATTTGCGAGCGCTTTGGAGGACAGGATTAGAATTCGAAAGGACCTTGACAAGTTGTTGAATTCAGACCAATTCTCCAAGATGAAATTCAATAAAGCAGTGGTCTCCAACCTTTTCACACCCAAGATCACTTTTTGAGGAAGGAAACAGATCCTGGGTAGAAAGAGCAAATATAATAATCAAGCATCAAGAATGGTTTTCTTGAGGTCCAGCTTAATGTTTACAAGCAAAATGAAAGCATGTGGGGGTTAGCACAGAGGAGTCCACAAGCCTTACAGAAATAAAAGAGATAAACCTAATCGCGACTTTCTAGACATTTCCTGATCTACTTACATATCTGGGGTTTAAAATTGAGTAGTTTTTAGGTATGATCTGGTGATTTTCATACCTAGTTCACAGATTTTTACAGCATAGCTTCAGCCCTGTTTTTGCTCTGTCCCCTCTCTCCAGAGAACAACAGACAGACAGACAAAGGGAAAGTTTTTTCCCAATTTTAAAAAGTTTTAGCCTTCCCGTTGGGTGGTCAGGTGCCCATGCCCTTCCTTTTACTGATGGGCTTTTTTAACCCTTTACAGGTAAAGCAAGTAGAGAACAGCTATTAACTAGGATTTTATAGCTAACTGGCTGGATGTTCATAAAAGGGAGCCTCCCCCCCCATTCATTTGTCACAGTGGAATGTGGAATACACAAAGGGACCAGCACTCAAAGAAGAAAGAAAAGTTACCCTTTGTAACTGAAGTTCTTTAAGGTGTGTGGTCTCTATCTGTATTCTAGCTGTCCCTCTGCTTTGGATCATCTCTGATTTGTGGTAAGAGGAGGAACTGGAGACATGTCCATCTGCACCATGCCTTATACTGTTGGCATAGAACATTAGAAGACGAAAGGTACAGGTGCAGACCAACAGATGCTACTTAACAAAATTCTTCAGTCTCAAGTGCATGGAGTGTATGCTCGCCCACAGTGGAATACAGATAGGGACCACACATCTCAAAGAATTCCAGTTACAAAGGGTAAGCAACTTTCCTTTTTTAATTTAATTTTTAGTATACAGCAAATTGAAAAGCCTCTGTTTCTCTAAATTATGGAAATCTCCATTGTCTTCGACTGTCATGCTGAACATTTTTGAAAGATCTACACCATGCTTAACCAATGTGAGTTGCACTGTTAAGTCCTGTCTTTACTATTTAAAAAGCTACCTTGTTGGTGAACATTGTAGTGCCTAGCACAGTTAGAATACAGTTCTAGTTTGCCTGGGTAAATATACCAAGTGGCAGTCCCTGCTTAATTGCTATTTGTGTACCAACTACTGTCTAAATTAAGTACAGCTTTGTAACATCTCCCTTTCGTGCACCTCAGTTTAACTCTTGCTGAAGCAGAAGTCAGAGTTCTCTCTTTGCAGAAAACATTAAACATTCAGGGCTATTGTATTCAAAACACTGTATGTAATATTGATAACATCTCCCAGTGAGCTTCAGGGAAAGAGTACCACTCAATGTTGTTAAACAAACATTTAATATACAAGAAAATTGTGAACAGTGTCTGGACTGCTTATGAATAACTTTTAAACAAAGCTATTAGGTAGTAAATCGACTGGTGTTTCTTATATACGGTTAGCAGTTAGCTAATAGCCAAATGTAAATGGCTTATCCTCTAGGAGTAGCAAATGCTCCACTCCCAACTCTCCCTGTAAGTCCATAAAATATATTGCAACAGATCATACATTCGTCTGAGGACTTCTCTAGTAAGTACAGCTGGAGTAACACTCATCTGTATCCAAGGTGGTACAGGTACTGGGACTCAGCCCTCAGAGCAGGCCCATATCTTGGCCTGCATCAATCAAAAGCTGAGTCCACAGGGCTGCCTTTAAGCCTCCCTTCCCAACATTTTGATTGGCTCAACTGTTAGATAGTGAATATGTGTGGGGTCTGCAAGACTGCTTGCCCTTAATGGAAACTTTCTGTACAGCTTCCATAACTACTGCTGAGCATGTTTAGTAACTGCCACACACCCTACTTGTGGATGTTTCTGGACAGGATGATAGAAACAGAGCAACACAAGAATGGCTCTGGCCAACTCTGTTAGATTGTGCAGATTCATCAACTTAACCTCCTTATGCTTTGACAGCTGTAAAAGGATCATCAGGAATATTTTATTGTCAGCCTATGACATCAATGCAATTTCTTTCCCATATCCAAGCTCATGATAAGATTGACTATATCAAGGAAATTCATAGATTCTAGGGTCAGAAGGGACCAATGTGATCATCTAGTCCGACCCCCTGCACAAAGCAGGCCACAGAACCCTACCCATCCACTTCTATAACAAACCCCTAACCTATGCCTGAGTTATTGAAGTCTTCAAATTGTGGTTTGAAGACCTCAAGCTGCAGAGAATCCACCAGCAAGTGACCCATGCCCCACGCTGCAGGGGAAGGCGAAAAACCTCCAGGGCCTCTGCCAATTTGCCCTGGAGGAAAATTCCTTCCCGACCCCAAATATGGCAATCAGCTAAACCCTGAGCATGTGGGCAAGACTCACCTGTGCCACAGCCTATGTTTTACTCGAACAAGTTACTGGACTCAATAGAGGAGTAACTGGATACAATTCTGTGGTATACACGAAGTCAGGTGAAGTGATTTAATGGCCCCTTTTTGCCTTAAAATCTAAGACTTTATTAAAATATTTTCAACATTTGAGGGTAAAAATCTTGCCAAAATTTGCCAGAAATATTTACAAATTTTTACTGGCTCTGTTCTTAAAAGTTAAAAGCCAACTGACAATTGAAGCCAAATCTAGTGTATGGTATGTGGAGTGTCCGCTGTAATGGTTACAGGGAGCCTCTGTCACCTTTCTGGACTCTCTGAGTGCGCCATCTCAAGTGTCAGGCTTTGTGCCTTTACCTCTTCTGGATGGAATCCTGTGGTTCTCCCACTTTTAGACTCAGCCCTATGCTACAGTACCCTGTGTATCCTTCATTTTTACCCTGTATGTCTGACCAAGTTTGGGCACCTGCAGTTGTTTGCTTTACAAGTTTGTGCCCATTAGTAAATATAGTGACCAGACAGCCTTCTTAAACCAAAGTATTGTTTATTTTAGCAGTAGGAACAGAGCATTAGAGAAAAAAAGGATTTAAAAACAACTACTAGTCTATATGCGTCTCTGTCTTGCCTAAAGACTTATCTTCCTCTGGTGATAACCTAGGTAGGCCTAACTTCGTCAGATGCTCGCAGCAGGTCCATGTGTCTCACACTAGTTTCCCCCCAAAAAATATGCTCTAGAAAGAGGATCCCTTTTAATCCTCCCAGAGAACATAAGTACAGCCATACATTGGGTCAGACCAAACGTCCATCTAGCCCAGTATCCTGTCTTTCGATAGTGGCCAATGCCAGATGCTTCAAAGGGAATCAACAGAACAGGTAATCATCAAATGATCCATCCCCTGTTGCCCATTTCCAGTTTCTGGCAAACAGTTCTTCTGTTCTTCTGTATTCATGGGCCTTTCCTGGCCTGGTCCAAAATACTTTTTCTGGTTAGCTGGAGGGGAGGCAAAATCATGAGAGCTTTAGTTCTGGCATTATCTCTTAACAGTTCTCAAGTGTTTGCTGAGAGGTGGCTTATCTTGAGCTATTCTTTTCTTTCCTGCCTGGTTTTCCAGCCAGACACCTATTGAGTTAAATCAACATAGTCATGCAGAAAACCAATCTGCCACATCCCCATAATCTTTAATTTCAGAATGATAAAGTTCCCTGAAATTTTTTTTAAATCTGCTTTTCCTGCATAAAATGTATCTTTTTGTTAGCGACCTAATGCCAGTCTTCAAGGAGAAAAAATATCCAAATATATTATAGGCAGGAGCTGGAATATCTCTTAAAATGCGTAGAATAACAAAAGCAACCCTTTTAAAGGTCAAATTGTGCCTTACTTGCACAGAACAAATTTGTCACTTAACTGTGCCAGTGCAGCTATACTTGGAACTAGGTCACAACTTAGTCCACAGGCAAAACTCTGATTGGTTCAGCAGGGTTGTCTAAGTTAAGTAATGCAGGATTTTTTACAAAAGCTTTGCCAGTGGCATCCAGGATCTTAGCCAGACTGTTAGAATAACAACCATTTTGTTTATCATTTAAAGGACGGGAGGAGGGAGAAAATAGGTTAAAAAATCAATAAGGGCTGGGGATTAAATGAGATTACAGGAGGCCAATTTATCTTCTATAACCTGACTGAATTTAAAGTGGAGGTTTAAATATGACCACTGTCTTTCACACACATTTCTGTTGTGCAAAATGTATGTGCAGTTTTTCTACGAGGCTATCTTAAAGTGTAAGCAGGTAGGAAGTGTTTGTGCCAGGAATTTTGGACATCTCTCCAAACTCCCAAAAATATTTAAAATTCCAGTAACAATTACTTCTTTATTAAAGGTTGAGGAGAGGACTAGGTAGTTCAGTGAATCAATGCAAAAATGAAAATCTGACTTGGGTCAAATGAGACATAAGATTAATTGTTATTCTAATTCTGCACTAGGCATTTATGTATCGCCCCTCTCAGAAAGGCCTGTGTGAGACTAACTAGACCTGGTTCCCCTTCCCGAAGCCACTCAAGTGTATCTTGGGCTAATTTGACAGAGTATGCGGGGGGGAAAGGGAAAAGAATTCTATGTAGGCTGCAAAATTTTGGCCACTATTTTATATTCACTTCATTCAGAAGCCAAATTCCATAGTCAGCTTTTAAAACTGAGGGTAGGGGAATAAAGCAGGAACAATGAATTAAACTCTGTGCCTCTGTCTGAATGAATTATTTTGGGAACAAATCTGTGTTTACACCCTGTGTAGTTAGTTATTACTTTAGAATGCACAAACTTGTGTTGTGCATTTCGCATATGCATAGGAATAGACTATGCAAACTTACCATAGCCATGTGTTCTCGTAACAGAATAATACTCTGGTCTGAGAACGATTGTTGAGGTTAACCAGACTGATTTAGTTGGGAATTGGTTCTGCTTTGAGCAAGGGGTTGGACTAGATGACCTCCTGAGGTCCCTTCCAGCCCTGATATTCTGTGATTCTATGACTAATGCAACAAGAGCAGCTGCTGGATAGAAGTTGCCTATATAAGCCTGGAAACTGTGTCATAGTCCTCCAACCAGCAACTTCCAGAGTTCAAACGCATTGTAAACAGTTAACATAGAAAACCGTTAACCTCCCCCAATTAACATGGGTGGGAATAAACCCAGAGCAGAGGATTCTCCTGTTATGAGCCGACCTTTGTGGTTAATTCAGATTGTCTATTCTCATACACAGACTGTTGGGAAGTAGCAGCTACCCATCTGAGTTTGTGTTGGGGTGGGATAAGGAACAGACAAGAGGGAGGAGAAAAGGTAATGGCAAATGGCAATTTGAAGAACCCAGAAATCAAACACAGCCTCTGAAGAAGCCACATCTATTTTGTAGTGTCTAGTTAAAGAATGTGAGGATTGGCAGGTGGCGGCCACTCTGCATGTCTCCTCATCCTCATAAGGCCACTTAGTTTTTTTCTTCTGAGATAGAAACAAATGCTGTAGAACACACTCTAAGACTTGAGAAACAGATGTTCCAGCCTTCTTATAAGCTTTGGTTGTTGATCTGACCTATTGAGAGGTGATTGTCTAAAATGTTTCAAGGCCTTTGTCCTTGCCAGCACTGAAGAAGTTCTAATCAACTACCAGTTGTTCACACAGGAACAGAGAGAAATTAATATAAGATGACTAGGTCACTAGGAGTCCCTGTGGCCAGCCTAACTGATCCTATTATCAATACCATATACCAGGGACTCAGTAAAAGGAAAATATCTTTACCTTAAACATTTATCCCTCCTCAAGAGGAAATTGGATGCCTGATTGCACTTTAGGGTGACCAGATGTCCTGATTTTATAGGGACAGTCCCAATATTTGGGGATTTTTCTTATATAGGTGCCTATTTACATCCCCCACCACACACACACACTCTGTCCCGATGTTTCATTCTTGCTATCTGATCACCCTATTGCACTTTAAGAGGAGAAAGAAGATTTCTTAGAGGAAATTATAGTTTTATTTTTGAAGGCTTCTCATTTCTGGAAACAGATCTCAAGAAGTAACAAGTGAAAGTAGCAAACAATGAAGAAACAGAAAGGAGTTCAGAGTTTACAATAATAACATTAGATGGCTATTCAGAATGGTTTTGTGCCCACCTTGGCACCAGTGGTTCCATTTTTTAAGTTAATATGTAATTTGACCCGTAAGAATCAAGCCTCCAAAACCCTATAAAGCAATTTGAAACCTTTTATCCAGTTTTTAAAATATCACTGAGATCTACAAGTGAACTTACAGTCTCATGAAAGCTGAGTTTAAATTTTATGCACACAGCTGTTTTATTTATAGATATTGGCCACCTACTCGTGTATGAAATTGCCAAAATATTTGTCCTCTGAGTTTGATTAGAAAAAATACTTTTACTCAATTTTAACTAAATTAGATATTTAGCAAATATCAGAATTAATGTACTGTTATAGTTCCTGTTCTGCTAATTATTATTTAAACAGTTACTTCGCAGTGAGCAAAAATAGCAAGTGTAAAGCAAATTGCTGATTTTGAAAATATATTATTTCAGTGAGAGGAAAAAAGTTCAAAACTAATGTATTATAAATGAATACAAACCATTTTCATCTTTATATGCAGGAACCCTTATGTGCATTATTTACATATGAAATGAAAACATTTGTTAATATAAGGTGAGTTTATACTTTTTTACAGGGACTCCTGGATGATGACCAGGAAACTGCATGAATATCCTCTTGCAGAGTTCCTTTGAATTGTTTCATTGGAGATCAGGAGTGGAGACCACAAAAGATAGTACTGATAGAGATGCTACATAAATAGTCTCAGCATTAATAGCTTGAGAAGGGAAAGCCCTATGGTGTGGATGGCGATGAATACTACCTAGGGTTGCATTTCCCAAATGAATATAGATTGGATTTAAGGGTTTTTTCTGCTGAGTTTTGTGTGGAGGAGATTACAGGTGGAGAAGAGATTATGCCCAGTACTGTGTTGGTTCAAATCCTTCCTCCTTGTTCTGACAGAAATGAGGCCAAAGGATTGAGTTTTCCATTTCTTTACTCTCTTCCAAAGGAAACAACAAAGAGGATGACCTGGCTTTTAACTCATTCATATCTTCTTTAAAAAAAGAAATAAAGTAGTAATACAACAGATGTCTAGTTTCAGTAATTAAGCCAGGTACTATTGATACAATTACGCACCTGGTCCAGTGAACATGTAATGTGGTTGACTAAATACTGCTAGTTTCTTCCAATAAATTCCTATTCATTTAGTGTCAGCTTTTGCATTCCAGAATAAGCCAGCCAATGACTGCCTTATATTGAGCATGACTTTACTATAAAAGGTGAAGCAAACTCTGTTTAAAAAAATATTTGCAGAGCTCCAAACTGAGAGAGACTAAGATTAATTTCATCTTGTATAAACCTGGTCTACAATCACTACTGCTTAGGGGAGGTAAAGGTAGAGCAAAAATCAAAGGGAGTCCAACATTATTATGCATTCCAAAGCCAGCTGGATCAAAATGTAGTTGCACATTAAGATTCTAAACCTGGCAATTCAGATTTACATTCGCAGAGGGGGGCATATCTTGTGAAGGATACATTTCCTGCTTCACATACCAATTAGTTTCTTGCTTTAAACAAATCACTTATTGTTATCCCAATGATTATATTACTATATAACTGCTGAATTTGGACCTGTTCATTGAAATCTGAATGTGAGCACATAAAGATAAAGGGAATATTTAGTTTTATTAACATTTTCTCTTAATTTTTTCCCCTAGATTCTAAGAACTCATGAAAGGTTCCTATTTTTGCCAGTGACTTCAACTCTTCCTAATTTTATATTCACACGCCAGAATTAAAAATGTAACTACCACCAAGTCTCAGACTATAGTGATTTGTTCAACCTTAATGGTATAAAATTGGCCAGTCCGTTAAGTTTTATTTGAGGTCTAACCCAGCGTTAGTGGATGTTTGTGTTTGGTATGGAGGGTGATGTCTGTGATTTTTCTTTCAAGTCTCTGATCTAGAATTCAGTTCCAGTTATAAAGATGAAATTTCATTTGTCAGTAAACACTTTCACAGCCAGAAAACAATGTCAAAGTTGAGGTTGCTAGTGCTTTCAGAATGAAATAATGCAGCTGAGGGCCTCATACAAACCTCACTATTTCTTCACACTTCCTGTTTCATTCCTTCCAGTCATCCTAAGCCCTCAAATCTATGAAATTACATGGTGAGCCAGTGGGAGCAGTTTATGGCACTGTCTCTTTTCTCTTCTTCCTCATCAAATTAAAAGGACATTCCTTCAAGACCTTGAGTGATTATCTGTTGATGGCAGGTAGTGATCGATCTATCAGGGATTGATTTATTGTGTCTCATCTAGACGTGATAAATCGATCCCCAAACTTTCTGCTGTTGACTCCGGAACTCCACCAGGGCGAGAGGTGGAAGTGGAGTTGATGGGGGAGCCGCAACTGTCGATCCCACGCCTTGAGAACGGGAGGTAAGTCGATCTAAGATGCGTCGACTTCAGCTGCGCTATTCTCGTAGCTGAAGTTGAGTATTTTAGATCGATTCCCCCACCCCAATGTAGACCAGGCCTTGAAGCAGGGCTGGCGCTTCCATTTAGGCGACCTAGGCGGTCGCCTAGGGCACCAGGATTTGGGAGGGCAGCATTCGGCGGCAATTCGGCGGCGGGGGGTCCTTCTGCGCTCTGGGTCGTAATCGGCAATTCTGCGGCAGGTCCTTCACTCGCTCTGGGACCTGCCGCCGAAGTGCCCCGAAGACCGGGAGTGCGGAAGAACCCCCGCATAGTGCCCCAAAAGCCCTGGCGCTGCTCCTGCCTAGGAGAAGCAGGAAGTGACACAAAGGCACAACATGGAACTTTTAGGAAACCACATTTTTCCTCCCTCAGATATAAAAGTCCTGTGTAATTTTTTATGAACATCCTATTTTCTTCATATTTTGATCTGATTAGTCATCTGAACTGGATGCATAATGTATTTTTTTTTCATAAATACACCTCTACCCCAATATAATGTGACCCAATATAACACGAATTCGGATATAACGCGGTACAGTAGCGCTCCGGGGGAGTGGGACTGCGTGCTCCAGCAGATCAAAGCAAGTTTGATATAACACAGTTTCACCTATAATGCCATAAGATTTTTTGGCTTCCGAGGACAGCGTTATATCGGGGTAGACGTGTATTCAGGTGGAGAGGAAGGTGACCTACATTTTGGCCATTTGTCTGTGGACAAAAATAAGGAGTGCTGTTTTGAATGCTTAAACTCACATTCTAGCTACTGCTAGGATTTTTGGCTGGAGACAAGATTTCTGCTAAGCTTATTTACCAGAGCACCATTATATTTAGTTAACTACCTTTGTAGTGGAAAGGGTGTGAAACATTTTTATATTAATAATAAAACAAAATAAAATGTAAGAGCACAGTTTCTGTAGAAATCTGTGTGAGACATGATTTTAAATTATACAAGCTGCGCATAACTGAAATATTTCAGGATAGGCCATCCAGCTATTGGGTGCTGTTATATAAAGTCAGTTTCAGCATTGAGTTCAACACAGAGTTTTGTGACAGCCAGAGCAATAGTGGAATTGCTGTGTCCAACTGACATATATTGCTAGAAATTTTACTCACATGTGCAAAGCACTGAAACAAGCAAACACCAAACATTTGGCTAACCCTAAGCTAATAAAGCACCATTTCTAAATCAAAAGACATACCGTACACGCAAGCTTATATGATGCTGTGGTGCTGTTCTCACTTTTTCCGTAAAGGTTATGTCAGTCATGTCTTTCAGAGACATAGAATAGAAACTGAACATTTGCTTTGAGTCAAAACATTGTATAAAAAGTGGGAGTCTGGGAGCAGTTTTAGTTCCCATGAGATTTTCTGTGGTCCTGCTGGAACTCTGTATGCCCACCATCCACCCCATTTTAATTCAACTGTCTCCCAGCCATTGTCCTCTTCTCCCCAGATAACTGGATGGGACTGTTTTGAGCCCATCACTTTGTTTCTTAATGTGTTCTGGATGCTCACTGTTGAGTCATTTTCTTTCCCCATGCATTGAGCATGCTATCTCTGAAAGGCTTCTAGTTTCTGCCAAACTAGTGTGTGAAAATTGAGAACACTGACACAATGCCAAGAACTGAAACTTGACTGTGTAAATATTTGGACTTTGCTTAGTCTATGTGTGTAGAAGCTATTGTTTTTACAACTTTAAAAAATAGGCATAGCCATATTGAAATGATAATGGCTTCCTCTGGGCATTGTTCTTAATGATATACATCTTTGCTGGGGGCAGATCTTTGCACTATAACATTGCAGTGTGTTTTGGTTTCTCTGAACTATTTCACTTTTCTGGCTCACCTGGATAAAATATCCATGTTGTGAAATATGTATAATTATTCATGAGTTTGTATACATGGACTGTACTTGTATTACAAATTGTAAAACCTACTCATAAATATATAGCTTGGAAAATCATACTGGCTTTACACTGCTACATCTTCTGAAGGAGCCTTTAAAGCATTGTACTGACTTGCCAATGAATGTCTGTATAGAACAACACAGCATTTACGGTGTTTGGATCACTTATGATCTGATAAAGTGTAACATGTTTGGGACTCTCTTTAGGTGAGTTGTGTCCAAAATTAAAACGTAGTTACTAAAAGCATTTGGGTTTTATGTGGCCATTTCAAACCTGTCTTTCCATTCTGTGGGTTTATTTTCTTAAAGAAAGCTAATTATAATAAAATATCATTATGCCTCTAACCAAAAGGTATGCTGTCAGTGCCTCCCAGTGGACAGAGCACTCACCTGGGATGTGGGAGACCCAGGTTCAATTCTTCCTCTGCCTGATGTGAGAGAAGGAATTTGAACTTGGGTATCAGTCATTGCAGAAGAGTCAGTGGGCGTGAAAGAGAGTGTGAGATTGACTCTAAAGCCTTGTGGTTTGGGTACTCACCTTGGAGATGGGAGACCATTCAAAATCCCCTATTTAATTATCTATACACAGCCAAATAGCTTGAGTGCGGGGAAGAGATGTGCTGTAGAGTATCCTAGAGCCCAGTGGCTAGGGCCCTCTTGTGCACTGTATGGGACTTAAGTTCAAATCCCATTTTCATGTCAGGTAGAGGGTGGAATGGAACTCCAGGTCTTCTTCATTCCAGGCAGGTGCCCTAACCACTGGACTAAAAGTTAGAAGGGAGGTCGTCACTGCCACTGTTTTTCTTACTTTGGGGGGAGGGAAGTGGGGCTGAAATTATTTGTCAACTTCATGTTAAATTTGCAAATACTTTTGGGTCAACAAAACCTCAATTTTTCTTTCTATCTATCTATCTATCTATCTATCTATCTATCTATCTATCTATCTATCTATTCATACATACATACTAAAGAGAAACACGTGATATTCTTACCACAGGCAGGAAATGGATCTTGATTTTCAAAGCTGCAGTTCTTAAGCTATGACAGTCCAAAGTTGGGACCTATCTTTACTTTTAAATATCAGGCTTTTCAGAGCTGACCCAGATTTTGAAACATGTTGAGACTCGAGTCCTTCAACTGGTAGAGGCTTGAGTCTATTGCAATAATGATGATACAAGTGGAATATAGAACAGAGGGTGACAACCACATACTTCTTATTGCATCTCTTACTAGTCATTTAGAAGAGGCTTTATATCTCTTTTTTATTGGACTGGGAAGATTAATTTAAGGGGAAAATAGCCCCTGAATATTCGCACTGGCTCTACTAGAGAAAAAAAGGACTAGGAATTTTTCCTTCTTTTATTTGGCTGACAGTTTTGAAAAATGTATAATACCTTATGTCACTGCATAGGAATAATATATGTAGCATGGAAAAGTTACAGGCCAGAAAGGTAAATGTGTGTTAGGTTATATATGTTTATAACCAAGTTTTCCTCTCCAGGGGTGTGTTACAACACCTGGGTTTTCCATTGCCATGACGAACTGCCTCTTCTGTAGTCCAATACAGCTGCAAAACTTTTGTCCTAAAGCAAATTTTTCATTTTCATGTCATGGTTGTGTATATTCTCTGTAAACTTGCAAAAATGTTCCAGTGTTTTTTACCAGAATTTTAAAGAAGTTGTAAAGTTGAAACTGTTTCTTGAAATATACTGTAATTAAATCCTTGAGTGAATTTAAAGCTTAAAATTAAGCTTGCAAAACAAACTTCAGAAACTGAAATTAAAATGAAATATTGAACACTGAGTATTAGTAAGGCCCTACCAAATTCACAGGCCATTTTGGTCAATTTCACAGCCAGGAGATTTTAAAATTAGTCAGTTTCACATTTTCAGATGTTTACATCTGAATTTTCACAGTGTTTTAACCAGGGGTTCCCGACCCAAAAGGCTGTCAGAGTGTGGGGGTCACAAGGCTATTGTAGGAGGGTGGTGGAATTGCCACCCTTCTGTCTTTAGAGCTGGGCAGCCAGAGAGGAAGGATTCTGGCCAGGCGCCCAGCTTTAAAGCCAGCGCCATTGCCAGCAGCAGCGCAGAAGTGAGGGTCACAGTGTATGTTGGGGTGGGTTACCATATGTCTGGTTTTCCTGGCAGTCTCCCACCCAAGTGGAGAGATGACAGCTGGAGCCACAGCTTCCCCGTACAGGGGGCGACAGCTGGAGCTGCAGCCTCCATGTAGGGGAGGTGGGGAGTGTAACAACTAGAGCCATCGCAGCTTCCTGAGGTTCTCAGAAATGGGTCTGACCCACCCTGGGAGTGGCTCCTGCAGGGAAAGAGGAAGTCTCATCCCTTCTCATCCCTGGCCAGGACTAACAGCTGGAGCCCTGTGCAGGGTAGGAGCCCCTAGCTGGGAGCCAGTTTTCATAGGGGAGATCAGATTTCATGGCCCATGATGCATTTTTCATGGCCAAGAATTTTGTACAGCCATAAGTATTAGTCACAGCTAAAGCTTGCAGTTTTTTGTCTCTCCTACAATGTCCATTTATGTTTGTATTGTACTGGGTTTCTTTCATTCTACAAGTTATGCCCTAGCAAAGGGTATTCTGGCTGAAACCTACAGTGATAGTGTTACAGAGAAAAATAAAGAAATATGCCTGAATTAACTTTCATATTGTCCAGGTGATTTTAATTACTTGTGGTTTGATCAAGTGTAGCAGAAAGTGGTTTACAGTTGACTGATGCTATACAACTGAAACCCCCAAAATTAAATTTTGGGTGCACAAAACAGAGACTCTGAATTCAGAAACTCATTATAACATGTTCTAAACCAAAGCAGAAATGTAGCTGTGCCTAACAAAAGATGTAGCAGTTAATTTGTGATAGAGGCTGCCCTTGATGTACTCAAAGGGAAAAGATTTTGGGGGGACAGAGGGAAGAGAAAATCTAGACTCTTGTTTTTGTTCTTTTAGTTAATTAAATAACAATAACAAAATAAGTAGATTTGTCAATTGACATAGTGATGAGACACTTATGTGATCTGACTCTCCCAAATAAGCGACTTTAAAATAATATAGAAATGTGTAATAAGAATTTTTTCTTCGAGTGCTTGCTCATATCCATTCCAATTAGGTGTGTGCGCGCTGCGTGCATGTTCGTCGGAGACTTTTTACCCTAGCAACACTCGGTGGGCCGGCAGGTCGCCCCCTAGAATGGCGCCGGTATGTCGCCTGATATATACCCCTGACGGCCCATCCGCTCCTCAGTTCCTTCTTACCGCCCGTGTCGGTTGTTGGAACAGTGGAGCACGGCTTAGCTGTTCTCCACCTCCCTAGCGATTCGCTCGTTTGTATAGTATAATGTATATAGTTAAAGAGGATCAGGGGCTCGACTCTTCTCCTCCCCCAGTACTGGGGCCCATGCCCGGTTCACCGGGTTTCAAGCCTTGCGTGGCCTGTCATCGGCTGATGCCCACAGGAGATCCGCACGACTCCTGTTTAAAGTGCCTAGGCGAATCCCACCTTGCGGACGAGTGCCGAATCTGCAAGGAGTTTAAGCCCCGGACAAAGAGAGAGCGGGACATTCGCCTGAAACAACTTTTGATGGAGGCAGCTTTAACTCCTCCATCCTCGGCACCGGGACCAAGTGCCTTTTCCGCACCGGACCGCCCGGCACCGATAAAGGCTCCTCGTCTCCACCCTTCACCGGCCCAACCCTCCAGCCGGCACCGCTCCCTCTCCCCAAGGAGCAAGAAGCACAAGACTCCTGCGGCACCTACAGCTACACCACAGTTGGAGCGTATCTCCAAAACGGACCGCTCGGCACCATCAACTGCCGTGGCACGGCTTGTCTCCGCACCATCGATTCCAGCTTCACAGGAGCCATTGAGTCCAGTGCCTACCAGCTCCCCAGCATGCGCTGTGGTTGAGCTCGTCGCGCCCTCCACACTGGAGACCTTCTCCGTGGCGCGGGACCTAATCGCTCTAACAGAGCCCGAATTGCCCCAACCCCCGGCACCGCCGGTGCAGGTTATTCAGTCACTGGGCAGGCCCACCATGGTGCGACCACGTTCACCAGGCACCACTGAACACCGTCGGTCCCGATCCAGATCCCATGATCACTCTCGGCCTCGACATCGCTCCCGATCCCGGCGCCACTCGCAGTCCCGGTACCGTTCTCCACGGAACCGGTCGTACTCGCGGCACCACTTGAGATCCTGGTCGCCGTCATGGTACTCTCAGCACCGGTCCAGATCGCGGCACCGACGTACTTATCGCAGCCGACCCCGGCACGATGATATAAGGCACCGGTCGACCTCCCGGCACCACGCTGGTAACAGGTCCCGGTCCCGCTCCCGATACCGCCACGGTTCCCTGTACCGTTCGCCAGTACCGCACAGAGATGAGCTCTATGGGCGCAGAGACCTGGCCCAATCAACTCCAGCTCCTCCGTGGCCATCGCGTCACCCGTCCGCCTCTTCACACACAGACAGCGCCTCCTACGGGGGTTCAGATGCGCAGGCCCACACGGACCATGGATCACCTCAATGGTCTTTTTGGACACCTTGGGCCTATCACCAAGTCCAGGGCGAGCCAACGGGCCCAGCACGCTCTGGCCACGCGGAGCACCGTGCACCAGAGGCCACAGTTAGCAGACCTCCCCCCGCTGGTGCAGAGGAAGACTCTGCACATGCACCTGAGCAGCATGATGTTCCGGAGACAGAGGTCCCCCAGGACGAGGCGTCAGTCCAAGACCTACTCATCCCTGGGTTATCACCCTCCTCTTCCCCGGATGAGGCGGTAGCGGGCACATCATCATCGGGGCCCCTGCCAATTGAGCTCCGAGCACATCAGGATCTTCTGCAGCGTGTTGCCCAGAATATAAATCTTCACGTAGAGGAAGTTCCTGAGGTGGAGGATCTGGTGATTAGCATATCATCGGCAGAAGCACTGACCAGGGTGGCCGTCCCCTTCATCAGATCGATCCAAGCCAGAGCAGACACCATCTGGCAGACCCCGGCTTCCATCTCACCCACAGCCAGGGGAGTAGAATGAAAATACATGGTGCTGTCCAAGGGGTATGAGTACCTCTACGTGCACCCCACCCCCTGCTCGTTGGTGGTACAGTCCGTCAACGAACGGAAGCACAACGGCCAACAAGCCCCCGCGCCAAAATCTAGGGAGGCCCGGCGCATGGATTTGCTGGGCTGGAAAATCTACTCTGCTGGAGGCCTTCAGCTCCGTGTGGCGAATCAACAGGCCTTCTTAAGCCGCTACAGCTATAACACCTGGGAACCTGTCAGCAAGTTTACTGAGTTGGTTCCCCAGGACTCCCGTCAGGAGTTTACAGCTCTCCTAGAGGAAGGGAAGAGGGTCACGAGAACCTCACTACAAGCCTCCTTAGATGCCGCCGACTCTGCAGCCAGAACGGTCGCCTCTGGCATAGCTGTGCGCCGCATATCTTCGTTGCAAGTGTCCGGCCTACCGCCTGAGCTACAATACACCATTCAAGACTTGCCATTCGATGGACAAGGTCTATTCTCGCAAAAGACAGACCCCAGACTACAGAGTCTAAGGACAACCGGGTTATTATGCATTCGCTGGGAATGCACACACCCCAGACTCAGAGATGGTCCTTCCGCTCCCAACCTCAGTGCCCTTACCCCCCGCCTCGGCCAAGACAGGATCTTGCCCGACGACGAGGCCGTACTACCCGCAGACGTCAGTCTGGACCTCAAGGGGGCAACAGTTCCGGTCCCACCAAACCACAACCGGGACCCAAAGCAAACTTTTGAGGGTGTGCCCGAGAGCAGTGTACCAATTCCCTCCCTGGATCCTCTTCACTTTTACAACCGCCTTTCCCCATTCCTTCCGGCGTGGTCCCAGCTGACCTCAGATCGTTGGGTCCTACGTATGGTGGAGCTTGGATACCATCTTCAGTTTATTTCTCCCCCCCTCGTCCCTCTTCAGGGACCCCTCTCACGAGCAACTCATCCTTCAGGAGGTTCTCAAGCTCCTCTCGATCAGAGCTATAGAGGAGGTACCGGAGGAGTTAAGGTGCAAGGGGTTTTATTCCCGATATTTCTTAATCCCCAAGACAAAAGGGGGCCTCTGCCCATCCTGGACCTGCGAGGACTGAACAAATTCATCAAAAAGTTCAAGTTCCACATGGTATCCCTAGGAACCATCATTCCTTCCCTGGATCCCGGAGATTGGTATGCCGCTCTCGACATGAAGGACGCATATTTCCACATTGCAATTTATCCCCCGCACAGGAGGTATCTGCGCTTTGTGGTAAATCAGGGTCACTACCAGTTTACTGTTCTTCCCTTTGGTCTTTCCTCGGCCCCTCGGGTCTTCACGAAGTGTATGACGGTCGTCACTGCTTCCCTGCACCATCGTTGAATACACGTCTTCCCTTACCTTGACGACTGGCTTATCTGAGGGACTTCGGAGGCACAAGTGATCAGCCATGTCGCCATCATCAGGGAGCTGTTTGTGCGTCTAGGCTTGATCATCAATTTGGACAAGTCCACCCTGGTGCCTACGCAGAGGATAGAATTTATCGGGGCAATGCTGGACTCCAACCTTGCAACGGCCAGTTTGCCCCTGCACCGGTTCCAAGCCATAGTCTCCCTTGTCGAAAGTCTTCAGAGCTTTCCAACGACTTCTGCTCGTACTTGCCTTGCTCTCCTGGGGCACATGGCTGCATGCACTTTCGTCACAAGGCATGCCAGACTGCGAATGCGCCCTCTGCAAACCTGGCTCGCTTCGGTCCATCGGCCGGGCAGGGACGCCATAGACATAATCCTGACAATTCTGCTGGATGTTCTAGGCTCCCTTGACTGGTGGAAGACGTCATCCGGAGTGTGTGCGGGCCTGCCGTTTTATCCTCCCCAGCCCTCCATGTCCCTAACAACGGATGCGTCCTCGCTGGGCTGGGGCACCCACCTAAGGCTTCTGTGCACCCAAGGCCTTTGGTCACCCTGGGAGCTGACGCTCCACATCAATGTGCAAGAGCTGAGAGCGGTCTGGCTGGCATGCCAAGCGTTTCAGCGCCATCTACACGGCCGCTGTGTTGCGGTGTTCACGGACAACACAACGGCCGTGTATTACATAAACAAGCCGGGCGGGACCTGGTCCTCCCCTCTGTGTCAGGAAGCGGTACGGCTGTGGGACTTCTGCATAGCCCACTCCATACATCTAGTGGTCTCCTTTCTCCCAGGGGTACGGAACACCCTCGCAGATCACCTGAGCAGGTCCTTCCTATCACACGAATGGTCCATCCGTCCGGACGTTCTCCATTCGATTTTCCGGAGGTGGGGCTTTCCCCACATAGACCTGTTTGCATCCAGAATGA
Organism: Gopherus flavomarginatus; assembly: GCF_025201925.1. Lineage (NCBI taxonomy): Eukaryota > Metazoa > Chordata > Testudines > Testudinidae > Gopherus > Gopherus flavomarginatus. Next base: position 40,809,354 of record NC_066620.1, read on the forward strand.
ACAGGAAATGCCAGGTGTTCTGCTCCCTACAGGGTCGCTCTCCGGGCTCCCTGTCGGACGCGTTCCTGATTCCGTGGACGGGCCTCCTCTGTTACGCCTTTCCACCGTTCCCTCTCATCCACCGAGTCCTGCTCAAGCTCCGAAGGGACAGAGCCCGTCTTATCCTGATCGCTCCGGCTTGGTACACCATGCTGCTCGACCTGTCCCTGGCAGACCCAATTCCCCTGCCACTCTGGCCGGACAAGACTTCGGCAGGATGCACCATCCGGACCTGCAGTCCCTTCATCTGACTGCATGGCTCCTGTCTGGTTAAACCAGTCAGAGTTGCGCTGTTACGCCACAGTACAGCAGGTGTTGCTGGGGAGCAGGAAGCCCTCCACGCGCTCGACATACCTTGCAAAATGGAAGCGCTTCTGCCACTGGTGTAACCAGCACGGCCATTCTCCACATTCTGCATTAGTCCCCGCTATCCTGGACTACGTGTGGTCTCTCAAACAGCAGGGGTTGGTGATCTCCTCTCTGCGAGTACATCTTGCTGCTATATCCACCTTCCATCTGGGGGAAGCTGGCAGTTCCTTTTTTTCCCACCCTGTAGTTTCCAGATTCCTCAAGGGATTGGAGCGACTATACCCACAGGTCAAACGGCCTACCCCTACCTGGGACCTGAACCTCGTCTTAACCAGGCTCATGGGGCCCCCTTTCGAGCCTCTGGCCACATGCTCGCTGCTGTACCTGTCCTGGAAAACAGCTTTCTTAGTCGCTGTCACCTCGGCTAGACGAGTCTCAGAGCTTTGTGCATTGACTGTGGATCCTCCATATACTGTGTTCCATAAGGACAAGGTACAGCTGCGACCGCACCTGGCATTCCTCCCTAAGGTCGTCTCCGCCTTTCACGTTAACCAGGACATCTTCCTGCCAGTCTTTTGTCCAAAGCCACATTCATCGTGACGAGAGCAACAGCTCCATACTTGGGATGTCCGAAGGGCTCTCACCTTCTACATCGAGAGGACCAAGCCCTTCCGGCGCTCACCTCAGCTATTCGTGGCGGTGGCGGAACGTATGAAGGGCATGGCAATCTCCTCCTAGCGTATTGCATCTTGGGTTACATCGTGTATTTGGGCTTGCTATGACTTGGCTCATGCTCAGGCGGGCCATCTCACTGCCCACTCTACTCGGGCTCAAGCCTCATCTGCCGCGTTCTTGGCCCATGTTCCCATACAGGAAATCTGCCACGCGGCCACCTGGTCTTCCATCCATACGTTTGCATCGCACTAAGCATTGGTCCAACAGTCTAGAGACAATGCCGCCTTCAGCTCAGCGGCCTTACATTCCGCAACGTCTCGCTCCGACCCCACCGCCTAGGTAAGGCTCGGGAATCACCTAATTGGAATGGATATGAGCAAGCACTCGAAGGAGAAAAGACGGTTACTCACCTTTGTAACTGTTGTTCTTCGAGATGTGTTGCTCATATCCATTCCACACCCGCCCTCCTTCCCCACTGTCGGAGTAGCCGGCAAGAAGGAACTGAGGAGCGGATGGGCCGGCAGGGGTATATATCAGGCGCCATACCGGAGCCACTCCAGGGGACGACCTGCCGGCCCACCGAGTGTTGCTAGGGTAAAAAGTCTCCGACGAACGTGCACGCGGCACACACACCTAATTGGAATGGATATGAGCAACACATCTCGAAGAACAACAGTTACAAAGGTGAGTAACTGTCTTTTATTTCTGATGGGAACATAATGGGAGGAGTATCAGAGGGGTAGCTGTGTTAGTCTGGATCTGTAAAAAGCTACAAAGAGTGGAGGGAGACATTTTTAATTCCATTAGAAGGGCTGTCACTCAGTCAGAATGTAAATCTCTGGGTCATTGGCCTATTCTTTTGCCTATGCGGTCTAGTACAAACAATAGATCTGTACTAATTAGACAATAAATTGAAGATGTTCCAGTTTTTGACTCAGCTAGTTTCTTTATGTTTACAGTAATACAGTAACAACTGAAAACTGTCATGATGCAAAGGAAAGACAGAAAGAATAGTAAGATGCCAGTATGGCTTCATTAGGAGCTCTTTAATGACCTGAAAATCAAAAAGGAATCCTACGAAAAATGGATACATGGACAATTTGCTAAGGAGGAGTTCAAAAGAAGTAGCAACAGCATGTAGGGACAAAATTTGGAAGGCTGAGGTACAAAATGAGTTATACCTAGCAAAGGACATAAAAGTCAGTAAGAGAAGGTTCTTTAAATACATGAGAAACAAGAGAAAGTTGAAGGGAAGTGTAGTTCCTCTACTTAACCAGAGAAGGAGAATTAATAACTAATGACATCCAGAAGGCTGAAACAAAACACCTCAGTCTTCACTGGGGTACTTAAGAAATTAGCTGAAGCAATTTCAGAACCCTTAGCAATTATCTTTGAGAACATCTGGAGGACAGGTAAGGTCACAGAAGACTGGAGAAGGGCAGACATAGTACCTGTATTTAGAAAAGGGAACAAAGAAGACCTGGGAAATTATAAACCAGTGTTAGCCTAACTTTGATACCTGGGAAGATACTGGAACAAATTATTAAACAATCTGTTTGTAGGCACTTGAGGGTGATAAGTAATAGCCATAATGGATTTGTCAAGAACAAATCATGTCAAATCAACTTAGTTTCCTTCTTTGACAGGGTTACTGGCCTAGGACGGGGGATGCAGTAGATGTGATGTAATCTTGCTTTTAGCTAGGCTTTTGAGACGTTCCCACGGGACATTCTCATAAGCAAACTAGGGAAATACAGTCTAGATGAAATTACTATAAGGTGGGTTCACAACTTGTTGAAGGACCATACCCAAAAAAAAAAAAAATTGGAGATATAACTATCTCCTAAAACTGGAAGGGACCTTGAAAGGTCATTGAGTCCAGCCCTCTGCCTTCACTAGCAGGACCAAGTACTGATTTTTGCCCCAGCTTCCTAAGTGACCCCCTCAAGGATTGAATTTACAACCCTGGGTTTAGTGGGCCAATGTTCAAACCACTGAGCTATCCCTTCCCCTCAGAGAGTAGTTATCAGTAGTTTGGTGTCAAACTAGTAGCGCATATCTAGTAGGGTCTTGCAGGGGTCAGTCAATATTTTCAGTAATGACTTTGATAATGGAGTGAAGAGTATGCTTATAGCATTTGCAGACAACATGAAGATAGGAGGGTTTGCAAGCACTTTGGAGGACAGGATTAGAATTCAAAAAGACCTTGAGAAATTGGAGAAATGGTCTGAATTCAACAAGATGAAATTCAGTAAGGACAAGTGCAAAGCACTTCACTTAAGAATTTAAAATCAGATGCACGCCTACAAAATGGGTAATAAAGGGTAAGTGGCAGTACTGCTGAGAAAGATCTGGGAGTTATAGTGCATCACAAATTGAATACGAGTCAAAAATGTGATGCAGCTGTGAAAAAAGTTATCATTCTGGAGTGTATTACTCGGAGTGTACAATTCTGCATGCTACATTTTAGGAAAGATGTGGACAAATTCCGGAGTCCAGAGAAGATCAACAAAAATTATGAAAGGTGTGGAAAACCTGATCTGTGAGGAAAGGTTAAGAAAAATTGGGCATGTTTAGCCTTGGTAAAAGAAGACTGTAGGAGGGCCCTGCTAATAGTTTTCAAATATGTTAAGGGATGTTATTAAAGAGGACTGTGATCAGTTGTTCTGCATGTCCACTGAATGTTTGAATGAAGGCTTGACCTGCAGCAAGGGAAATTTATGTTAGATATTAGAAAAAATTTTCCAATTATAAGGATGGCTAAGCTTTGAAATAAGCTTCCAAGGGAGGTTGTGGAATCCCCGTCATTGGAAGATTTTTAAACAGGTTGGACAGACATCTGTCAGGGATGATCTAGGTTTACTTGGGGAATGTCTTCACTACCGAACAGATCCGTGGACAGCTATCAATCCAGCAGAGATCGATTTATCACATCTAGTCTAGATATGATAAATTGATCCTTGAGCACTCTCCCGTCGACTTCTGTTCTCCAGCTTGGCGAGAGTCGCAGGCAGAGTCGACAGGGGAGCAGCAGCAGTTGACTCACTGCGGTGAAAACACCATGGTAAGTCGATCTAAGTACATTGACTTCAGCTACGTTATTCACATAGCTGAAGTTGCGTAAATTGGATCAATTTCCCCCTCCCCCCCCAGGCCTTAGTCCTGCCACAACACAGGGGGCTGGACTTGATGACTTCTCAAGGGTTCCTTTTGGCTCTATGATTCTGTGTTACAATTTCAGTGTCTGAGCAGAGTGGGAATTTTATAAGGAATTTACTTTCTGTCATCAATTTGTTTTTCTAGGCAGAATCCTTGTTTGGTGACCAGAGCTGCATATCTTGATGTCCTTGTTGTGCTGAGTGATTATCTTGGGAAATCTAGAAGAAAAGGCAAGTCAACTGTAATATACAACTTCTAAATCTGCTGCAGGAAATTTCAGTGCTGTATTAATACTGGGTGAGGTTTAGGGAGAATAGATGCACTAGTTAGACCAGTGGGAGCTGCTGGTGCTGAGCACTTTTAAAAATCTGGACACTTTGTATAGGGGTCCAGATGAGGAGAAACTCATGACCCATTGGTATCTGTGAAAACCAGTACTGGCAGGGGCTGCTAAAGAGAAGGAGGGTTCCTTCCTGCCACGGGTTAAAGGTGCTGCCTTTTTAGCATTCATGTTCCTTCTAATCAAAAGCTTAAACGTCAAACTCTGATCCCCTACGTAGCTCAAGCTTTCTAAGTAGTTCTGTTTTATTGATGCAAAATTTCAAAGATGGAATAGTGTCTCCAATCCACCCTGGAAAAAAATGGGTAAGTTCCATGGGAGTATGGAAAACTTCATAGGGATCATTTCTGCAGTAGGGTGAGAAGTTTTACAGAAAGTCACACCTCCAAAGATTCAGCAGTTTGATTGTTTACATCGTCAATGGGAAGTTCTTGGATGAAGGACCAATCAAAACTATTAAAGGCATTAAACTGTTGCTTGGCATGTTATTTATGGTCATACAAAACACAATAAATGATGAAGTAAAGTGAAAGCACGATTAGAAGGCCAGGCCTCTGGAGTGTGACTGGAGGAAGGAAAAATTCTGTGCAGCTATAATTAGCTTACTGTGTCTACGTATTGCACAGTTCTTCACATGGTGCTTTATTATTATTCTGTCCTTAGCCACTGGTACAGAAAGGTGAGTTAAGGACAGTTTTGTTGGTTTAATTCAAACCAATAACATAAGTGTTTTGTAGTTTAATTTTAATGCTGCATTTAATTGATTGAGACAAATCCTTTTTTTAAAAGAGGGTCTCTTCTGGAGGGAGACACTCTCAGAATTAAAACAAATACATTTCACTTGTTTCACATATTTTCTTGCTGAGGGGTTTCTGCAAGGCAAGAATAGATTTAACTTACCTAGGCGTGCTGCCAGTCAGACTACTTGGCTAGCACCACTGAAGTTTTGGGGCAGAACTGGCAAGCTCAAGCTCCCAGGCAGAGCAAGAGCTGCAATTATCTGGTACTGCTTCATATCCCCCTCCCCCCAATGAGCTTTCCACCAACAGGGACCCACAAGTTCTGGGCGACATTAAATCCAGCATAGCCTGATGCTGAATCCAAATGTATGCTTCTACTGAAGGATCAAGTGAAAAGAGAAACTGTGGGGAATGTGGTCTTAACCAAGCTGAAATATCTGAAGTAATAGCAGTGGGGATGTAGAAAATAGTCCCCAAAGGGGCATACTTCATGGGAGGAGGTTAGGAGGCAGAGGCCAATGCAAAGGGTTCATATATCCTGTGCAATGAAGAGGTTGCTCCTGCACCGTGCCATGGGGCTGCAGGCTTAGTGGCTCCACGACTACGTAGATCCTATATAGGAACATTGAAATTCCCATCCTGGATCAGACCAGTGCTGCATCGAATCTGGTATCCTGTCACAAACAGTGGCCAGTATCTGATGCATCAAACGAAGGTACCAGAAATGTTGCAGAAAGTAGTTTTAGTATAACCTGCCCCCAGGGAAAATTTCTTCCTATCCACAATAATTAGAGTTTGACTTGTGCCCTGAAACATGAGGTTTTATATCTCTTCCAAAAGTCTCATTTTTTAAGAATACATTTAAAAATATATTTACTATTGTAACTCCAGATTTTCTTGTTATCTGTCTAAATGTCCTGTCCTTCTTGGAATACTGATATGCTCAAAACATTCAAAACCTGCCTGCAAGACCATTCACTATTTTATATATTTTTATCATGTTTCCTCCTATTTGAGTTCTTTCTAAGGTGAACGATCCGAGTCTTTTCAATCTCTCTTCATATGAGAATTTTTCCAAGCCCCTAATCATTCTTGTTGCCTGCTTGTGAGTCCCTTGTAATTCTGCACTAATCCTTTTTAAAACTGAGTGATGAAAATTAAATACAGTATTCCAGGTGAGGGCATCTCATTGTTTTGTATAATGGCATTGTCATATTTTTTATCAATTTCCGTCTCATCCCTTATGCATCCTAATATCTTATCTGCTTTTTGACAACTGCTGCACATAGATCAGAGGTCTTTGTTGACCTGTCCACATCTGTCAATTCATCTGTTCCCTTCCAACCCTCGTCTTTTGAGGAGCAGATTCATTACAGACTCTCTTGCATTGCTGTGGCTGTACTAATGGTAGTGTCTCCACTCCATGTCTGGGGGTTAGAGGATTCCATTCCCTATTCGCAGCTCCCGAAACTTGGGCTTTGTGCTGTGGGAAAATATTTGATCCTAAACAAACTGATATTGTATATACATATTTATCTTTGTTCATATGTACTCCACTGGAAAAGTCATTGAAATTTGTGTTCACATATGATAATTTCAAAATACTACATTACTTCAGTACATATTCTATGAAAATGCATTCAAATAAAGTAGCTTTTATTGACTGAAAGAGGACTCTGTTATGTTATATACAACTAGAAGTGTTCTAATAGTATATTAAAGAGAATCTGTAGCCTAAGCAGTGTTGTCTCAAGTCTTATACTGAAATACTGTAAGCAGTCATTGCAATTTGAAGTTTTACGTTCTTCATAGTTTAAACATCTTGCTCCAATGAGTGTGTTTCTGGTTATAGGCCACAACTGTTCTATTTTATTCTTGATTTGTAAAGTTGTTTCAGTAAAATAAAAGGGGGATGGACAAGTCCAAATAAAACTGTTTCTTAGTGTGTTTATATAAGAGGCCCCAGGAAGTGCTGTATATGAGTTCCAGGCCACAGACTGAAACTGATTTTCATCAACACAAACTGGAATGCAGTGTAATGAGTCTGCAACTGGTTAAAATCAGACCACTTCTAATTGATTGTGCCTGTCAAAGGGGTTACAATTACAAAGACATTTTCAGAGTACAACCATGCCTAGTCTTTTCCTATTTTACATGTACTTTCTATCAATGATTTGTTCTCTTCAATAAATAAAACCTCTCTGTTAAAGTCCAGTTTAGACCATGTGGAATTTGCTACACAAATTCAAAGCAATTTAAGATGCAGGAAACGGAGGAGAGGCAGCAGTGGTGGAAACTAAAGCTATCTTGCTCAACTAAAAATTGATTATAACCCAAAAAATATATGTTGAGATAAGGTCCAGAAGTATTTATCATCTTAAAAAGGCTAGTTATTCTGCCTTACTGCTTTGGTCATGAGTGTTGCAGAATACACTTCCTCAGAAACCTTTATTAAAATTAGAGACTTGCATCATAATTTTGCACAGTTTAATCTGTACTGTTTGTGCACACAAAAAACTTATTTGGAATGTGTAACAACAAATATCATACAGTAGTCAGCTTCTTAAAGGACATCTGGCCACTGTTCATTTGTTTCCCAGTATGAAAACCCTTATGCTCTTCAAGCAGTATGCAAAGTTTTGATGCTTAGCGCTAGCTTCTGGTGTGCTTTTGGATCTCAGCGCTAAGACTCCTGAGACACCACATGACCCAAAGATAATGAAAATTTTCAAGAAATGTTTTACCTTTCGCTTTTATAGGTTATAACTACAGTTGAAACAAAGTGAAAACTGGTTCAAATCCAAACTTTTTATATCATTCAGATATATAGCACTTTCTCTGTAGCTCCAAAAAGACCTCTTCTGCCTTTGTTGAAATCCATTTTAAGGTTTCATCTGGTTTAGCTTCTTTGCTGAGCTGGTTCCTATCTTCAGTGGTCATAATAATACCTAACATATTTATAGTACTGCATACCTTTAAACCATTATGTCTATGTTAACCATCCAATGGACTGTGTTGGCCACAGTCTTCAAATCTGGCATGTTCCAGGGTTTTTCCAATTTAATGAGGGAGGGCTATGCATTCTGGAGCTCCTCTGACTTGGGGAAGCCTGGGAACATTGAAATTTGTAACTTGTAACAGGTGTATCCTGCTGGAGAATAGCCAAGTACTCTCCCTCCAAATAGAACAGCACTGTAGTGGACAACATAGGAGATTAGGGAGATGGGGAGTCAGGGAATTATTGGTGATAGGAAATTCTGAGAGACAGGTAGCTTATTAGTAAAAGGTAGTGGAAAGTAAAGAGGAAACTGATTGGAGTTGAAGGAGGGAGGCAGAAAAGAAAGTGGTCGTTTCACTACACACCTTATAAGAAGTTTGTCTGATACGTGCGATCTTGACATTGCTTGATTTTTTTCATTGCCATTGAGACTCATTAGCTGTAGTGGTAAACTATACTTACTTTCCTAATAGAAGTTTCCTAATATAAGTTTACCAAACATAATAGGCCATCTTGGCAAAAGGACTGTCTTGCTGGCATAACTTCATCTACACTGGCTTTTGCTGGTATAGGTTTGTTGATTGGGGAATGATTTTTTCGCAGTCCTAAATGACATAGCTGTGCTGGCAAACTTTTAAGTGAGGACCTGGCTACAGTCAGCATTTCCTGAATTTTAAATGCTTGATTGTCAACTTTAATGTTGCATTAACTCTACTTGTTTTGCATGGTATTATTACTTGTATTTTCAATAATATCCCAAAGCATAGAGCTAGTACAGTAATGGGAGAGTGGACTTCCCAGTTAGAATGGAATAAAATGTAGTAGAGACTTGTGTCCCTGAGGCAAGCGAGAGTCTGAATGCAGGCAATAAAAGGGTCTGTTGAATAGGTCTAGTTTCACAACTACACTGTTCAACGTAGAGCTGCGTTTTATGGCTTAATAGAAGAATTGACTGACAAGTAAGACTGGGAAAAAATATTATTTATCTGAACCTGCTGCAGAATTTCCATGGGAATGCAACAGAACCCAGGGACCTTGCCACAAAATTTAGATCCAGTTTGCTACAGGATGTACATCAGGCCAGGTTTGTATTTCTAGTTATTTTTGAAAATTCTAATAAACACCAGCTGAAGTCAAGAACTCCTGCTCATGTTGTACTATTGCACAATTACATTCAGCATTGGCCTTTGCCAGAAACAATGTACAAGACTAGGTGGACTATCCATCTGTTTAGGTGCAATATTTTTTATTATCAGATTTCTCTAAAGAGCATGCTCATCTGGGTTCCGGGCTGCTGCTCTCTAATTCCTTAGTGGCAGGTAACTCCATCTGGTTAGTAGCTGTCATGGTGTGCGACTCACCGCTGCAGCGCCTCCTGCTGGTCGTCTCAGGGAATTAGCGTTTCCAGCCTCCAGAGCTCCCTCTGTAGGCCAGTGTCCCACTGCCGCTCCCAGGACCCGGTGTCCCTTGTCTTTGGGGTGCTGCCCCCTGGCAATGCTCCTTCAGTCTCAGGGTCTCCCCACCCGGGGAACCCGCAACCCTCTATACCCACCTTGCCTCAGTCGTGGGCTACTGCCAGTCACCATCTAGCCCCCGCTCACTGGGGCAGACTGCAGTGTAAAAGCCCCTACCTACCCGTGGGCTGCCCCTTGCAACCCCAGTACCTAATTGGCCTTCCACTAGGCCGCAGCCTGCGGGGTTTCCAGGCTGGAGCTCCCCAGCTCCCGTGGCCTTCCCCCAGCCCTGCCACACTCCAGGTACCTTCTCTCAGCTCCCTGCAGCGAGGTCCCTCCCTCTCAAAGCTACAGAGAGTCTGTCTCTGGCTTCTGGCCCAGCCTTCTTATAAGGGCCAGCTGGGCCCTCATTAAGCCGGCCTCGGCCTGAATGGGGGCATGGCCCCCAGCTGAGGCTGCTTTCCCCAATCATCCCCACTTTTCCTTCCCTGCCCTCTCCCCGAGCTGTTTTCAGCCTTTTAAGGCAGGAGCCCAAGGCTACGACATGGCTACAACACAGCATACATCCTCCCTGTAACAGGTGGGAAACCCTCCAAGACACAACCTTTCCTCCTCAGACAGATGTCCCTTTATTTGTGCCATTCAGTGATTTACCCTTGCTACAGTCCAATAGCTCTTGTCAATTCATAAAAAGCAAATATATATATAAAATTATAGTATGAGCTCTAATAGTAAATGGCAGAGTTTGCACAGAGTAGTGTGCAAAAGCAGATATTTGTTTATTTAACATCTGTTCTCCCATAAATCAAATAAGAATATATAAATAAAGAAGAAAAGGAAACCAGTCAAAGCTACCAGAGAAAAGATGAAAGAAAAGTCTATGTATAAGTCCTTAATAGACACTTTTTTCTACTATGCATATACTGCCAGCCTCCTCGGGCCCAGTTCTGTCCTCAGATATGCATAGGCAACTCCTTTTGACTTCAGAAGTACTATAGCATTATATACTTTTTTCAAAAATACTGTTGCTTCAGTAGGAGAGAGATAACCATGAGTATGATCTCAAAGGTGTGAACCTAATGGAATGAAGCCATTAGAATTTCATGTCCATATTTAGATTTTTGACAGTTTAAGAGTGGGATTTTCAGAAGTTCCGAGCATTTGCCTAACTCTGCTTTTATTAATGTCAATGGGAGTAAAGTTAGACTAATGCTGAGTGTTTTGACAATTGTACCCTATGTTGACAACTCCTTTTGATGCCAAAACGTAGCAGGTCAGTAATCCGGGTAAAGTCAATTTATTGAAATTGAAAAACTATTCTGACTTGCATGCCAACTTTTAGCATTTTATTCCTTATATCAAGTGTTGTAGGTTTCACACGCATTGTGCAGATTGGTATCCAATTAGCATTCTCAGTCCCATGATGCACTGCAGTAAATAAACTAATAAAATGGACAGATCTGTCTTATTTTTAGGGCTCATCTTTAAGGGCTCATATTTGTCAGTAGGTACAACTGCAAGAACATAGTGCATCTGGAATGTGTGAGACACAAAAAACAGGCAATCAGTAAAGTTGTCTGGCATTTTATTTTTGTTTTACACCACATGGCCATGCTATCCTTAGAACAAATATTTTACAGTGGTGTTATCTTTGTCAAATATATTTGTGGTTTTCTTTGCTAATTAGTACGCATAGTACTTGTCCTGAGTTTCTGCCAAATGTAATAAACTTTTTTTAGCTTCCATGTATTATCAAAACTCCAAACGTTTTACAGTAACTAGTTTGTGAAAATGAAGCTGGAATCTCCAAACCAGTTTGTCTCAGTGATAAACTGGTAGATATTATATATAATTCTAAGGCTGAGAATGTGAGTGTTTTCATTTTATACAACTTGCTCTTAAAAGGAAGCTAAACATTAAGTAAAGTAAGCTTTCCGAAAGGCTAACTTAAAAATTAATAATGGTAAAATCCAGGAAAAATAGTTAAAAGTACTTTATACTCCTTACAACTTGAATAATTAATGTGACAAGAATAAGTATAAGGTCAGTTATTTTAATGAGATTTTAACTTTCTTTACCTAAATCTCTAAGAAATGTGGCCAAACAATTATAACGGGGGCTGGGAGGAGAGGGACCACTGGCGGCTTACAAATGCCTGCTTTGATTATTTGGTCTAATTAGGTTAAATTTAACAAATTCCATCTGGACAAATTGAAAAAAATTTTCATCTGTTCATTATGTCATAAATTATCTAAACTGTGGGTGCGGATGCATTTAATGTGGTACATGGTCAATGCCATTCTTTTGACTAAAGATTTAAAACATGTTTTTAGAATGTGCAGACTTTTAGATACTTTACTCCCACTGACTTTCAGTTAGGCAAATCAACATGAAATTTGGTTGGATTACCCAATATTCTGGTTTAATAAAGTTAGCTCCTTGTCCTGGAAAAGATTGGTATTCTAGGCAAAAAGATGATTTTTTCCCTACATACACATAGAATTTGAAAAATCTGTCTCACCTGGCTACTTGCCTAATTAGGTATTTATGGGCCTCATCATCATTCATCATTGCACCTCACAAACATTACTAAACAGCCCAACGAGGAAAGGAAATATTTAGTCCCATTTTACGCATAGAGAACTGAGGGACGAAGCATCAGAAGGGGGGCACTATTGATGCCAGCTCTTGCAGTTTTATCACAAGTCTCACAATATTCAGATTTTTTTAAAAAGATTCTTGTGAATTGCTGATTTCTGCCTTCAATCTTATGAAGTTTTTCCGTTGTCCAAAATGGCCAGCATCCCTCATTATTGTCAACATGACTGAAGCCACGTGTTGCCTTCCAACAAGGTGGCCACCATGTCTCTCTCACCTTTGCAAATGAAAGAAAGGCTGCTCCCAGCAAAAATGGTTGCCATCTCCCACTGCTGCAAATAGGGCTGACACCAGCTGCCATCAGGGACAGTGGTGACATCTTAGTCACCATGTGAGGGTCAGAGGACAGGAGAATACTAGTCAGAGTAGTGTTAGGGAATTGGACGGGGAACTGTGAGGCAGAACAAGGGAAGAGTACAAGGAAATATGTGTTGGAACAGGAGGCAGACTGAGGAGGGCGCAATGGAAAGTGAGGGGGCAGGAGGCAGACTGAGTGGGCTCAGAGGAGTGGGGATAGGAGACAGACTCAGGGCAGTTGCAGGGAATTGGGGGGGGGGGCAATGAGAAGACTTGACGGGGCTGCAGGGGAATGTGGCATAAGAGGGAGAATGTGATGGATTGGAGACTCTGAAAGGATATGTGGGAGACCAGTTAATATTGGAGAAGGTGGAGGAGAGGATTCTAGGGGGAACATGGAGAGAAAATGTAAGAGTGCAGGTGCCTATCCTTTGTCTAGTTAGGAGGTAGGAGTGGAGAAGGGTAGAAAATAGCTCTCCACCCCCCAGGGGATAGGTGAGAGTAAGTGGAGACACTTCTGGTTGTTGAACAGAGAAGTCACATTTAGGGTCAATCAGAGGGGGGGCCAGGAGGGCCATTTGGCCTGGGCCTCAAGCTCAAAGGGGGCCTCAAATTTAGACACTTGTTAATTTTTTGGCATTTGATAAATTTAACTACTTGTTTTTATGTGCATCCCTATCGGACCAAAATGTGACACACACTCTCAGTTTAGAGATGCAAATTTAAGCAAATAAGAGATGTGATTTGGTAAAAGACATTTTTTTGTTAACTGATATAGATTTTGTCATATTAAAAAGTTAAAATGTTCATAAAGATTAATAAAAAGATATCAGTTCTGATGGCACAAGATAAGATCATGTGTCGTCATTTTTTATTTTTATTATGGCTAGGACCTCAAAAGCTGGAACTGGCCCAGGCCTCTCTGGGCCTCCGAGGGGGCCTGGTCACATTTTGTGTGTGTGAACTTTGAACATGAAGTTATCATAGGAGATTATTGTTTGGGAGTAGATAGACAGCTTCTTCTAAAAGGTGAAAAAAATCAGACAGGAGACTAGATAGAGCAACAAAAGTATCTGTATTAAAGTACAATACGCTAAGTTTTAAACATTAATTTCAACGTGCATAAGGCTTGTCTTCACTGCAGACTTAACATGAGTTATAACTCGAGTCTTGCCTCTAACTTGAGTTCCATCAATACATACACATTCTGAACTCGTGTGGTGGTGCAGGGGGTACATGTTACAGCTCATGTTAGCACAATTTATCAGCTGCTGATCCAATCACTGTACCTCTGGAGTGGTATTTTATAGTGTGGCTGCTCTCATTCGAGCTAGGCTAACTCAAGAGGAGTTAACTCAAGCATATAAAATTTGAGTTTACTGTACAGTGAAGACATCACCATAGGCTTTTAGATAGGACTAGTAGAACTAAAATGTTCTCTTATTTTAGTTATAAACAGAGTTTGAATTAATTCAAAAAAGGTACTCCTAAAATCTACTCACAAGCCAAGCTCCACCTAACAGTAGACAATGCTGATGTTCAAAATACCATCACGCAAGCTCTGCTGGGTTTCACTGGAGTCCTCAGGCGTTGGTCACTCTCATTGAGGTGGATACACCCATAGGCAAGACTGGACTAAGGCATAGGCAGAAGAGCAGTGTGACTAGGGCAGTTTTGGAAGGCCTCATAGGTCAGGGTGGAGTAAAAGTGTACTATTTTTGAGCTCTCAGTATGCAAACTGTAATCATTCTTTCTGTCTTTATTTCCACACCACCTTGAGCTTTAATCCTGAGCTTTAAATCTGTGTGATCTTATAAACAAAGCAGGAAGTGACTTGAAAATGACTTGAATGGGAGCTATCCAAGGAACACCTGAATGCTTCAGGAAGTGCTACTGGTGATTCAGCAGGTGCTATTCTTCCTTCCAAGTTGATACTGATGCAGTTATGGTAGGGGACAGTGTGCTGCTGGAGCTGATGTGTTTCATTTCAGTTGTAAATCCAGGGTCCTAACCAGTTCTAATCATGTTGACTAGCTGTGGTAATTCCATTCTGCCATCCTTATTTCCCTCTGCAATTTCAAATGAATAAGGGATTCTTCACTTCCTGACTGGCTAGATATGAGTAGATCACAAGTGAGAGGAAAATACCTACCAGCATTGCTGTGGGAGATGTTAATATATCCATGACTTCATGGAGCCTCCCCAAGATATTTTATGGAATTTGTGTTTTTCATTTAGAAATCAGATGTCCTTGGGTGAAGTAGTATCTGTTTTCCCCATATATAGTAAATACATTAAAAGATTCTGAGGTATTCAGATATTACAATGATGGGAACCATGTTTATATCCTATGGGAGAGGGGCAGTTCCTTCTCATCCCAGTCAAGTACTGAGGGTCACCTCATTTGCACCTTGTTTGTACTTCCTCCTTCATTCTTGAGGCTCCTTGTTGCATCTGCCACCGTCCGGGTTAAGGAGGACTCAACAAAACTCCCTTTGCTGCTTGCAAACATCACTGCTTAGTCAGCCATGGGTGGTTCCTGTTCTCTCTTGCAGCAGCTGATCACCCGGACTATGCAGAATGTTTTTGTTTGTTTGGTATTTTAATAACAGAGACAGACATTTACTTTGGTAATTAATGTGTTTGTCAGTTTAGTCAAAAGTTTTGAGTTTGGCCAAAGAAAAGAGTTAAGCAGAAAAATAAATATTTCCATGAAAGACTGGAAAAATTTCTTCATGCCAAGGTATAAAAACAAGAATATTTTCACTATATTGAGATAAGAGGTATTTATTTTTGTGGAGAATAATTTTGGAGAGAATATGGAGCATTGTTGGTATCCTAAGGCAAAGTAAATATGCAAAGATATTACGAAGTGGGCCTGCAGTTCCTGTTTGAAGGTTTCCAATACATTATTTGAAACATGAAGAATAGGTCCATATTATCCAATCTCCCACCATGCACAGGGAAGCCGGAAATCATCCAAATACAGAAAAAGTGTCTGGTATGTGTAGAAAAAGGAGAGAGATACCAGAATGGCATTATCCTCCTGCAACATGCAGTGTAAGCCCGGTAGATGTTTGGCCTTGCATTTCTGAGGTGTCAGAATAATTCCCCTCAAAATCTATGGGCATTTACTCCATAAGCTTATGATGTCCCTACAGCCTTGCAAAGTTATAATGAAAGCTTACTGACTAGGTGTAAAATCTGCTCACCCTGTTGTACCATGAACCGTACCATATGTCCCTGACAAAAATTATTACTTACTTGAGCAAGGGGGCAAGTGGAATTTTGCATGTCTAAAATACCATTGAGGACTTCTCTGAAGCAATCTGGAGACACAGACTCTCTAAATATGAGGTCTTTTTCAGTTTTGGAACCAAAATGCTTGAACTTGAAACTTTTTCTCATTTATATGATTGGTTTATACTGTACAGTTGAGAGAGTTTAATACTATATTATGACAGTTTATAAAAATGTTTCTTTTATTTTTTGAATTATTAGTCTTTAAACATAAATACATATAACAAGGCATTTGTGACAGTAATTTTATAAATCAGATCACTTCAAAGCAAAGAAGGAAAATAACGTTTTCACTTTAGCATCTGCATTTATGTGATGGCCATTTTTTCAAACCTCAGGGTTTTTAATTACATAGAATCCTTTAGTTGTCAAGAATACACGTATAATATCAATTTGTATTTTTATTTATTTATTTATTTACATTCTATTTCAGGAATAGAGTTATTTGGCTTTTGGGAGGAAATAAGTAAGGTTATCTCAGCTTCTGAGCTGATGACAGGTATCTACTACTTCTCTGCGATACCAGGATTCACACAGTATCTTCAGAGTATCACCAAACTTATAATCTCTGTGCTCTCAGTGGCTGCTGATCCTGACTTCTCAAACAGTAGTTCACCTGTTGCAGAGCAAATGATGAATTCTTCTTCAATGGTAGTGCACTTGCTTCAATCTGACTTTCACGAAGTACGTCTGCCAATGTTGGAAACAGTGCTGCTGTGGTGGAAGCAGGTAAATTCTAAGCAGGCTACAGAGGAAAAGATGGGTCCATTGTCCTTACTTTCTGATTTGGAGGTGATTCTTCTTAGGATGGCTATGAAAGAAAAGCATCCAGAATGTTTTTGTAAGGTAGGAGCCATTCATTTTTCTCAAGATTTGAAATGTTTTCAGTAAATGTGTCTAATTCTTTTCAAAAAGTGCCCCTGCTGTATTTTTGAGCATGACTCTTTTGTATTATATGCAGTATAACATGGGTCTCTTTCTGTTAATATTACCGAGGAATTTTACTTTGATTTGGTAATAGAGAGTTGGAAGTCCATTTTCTTGCTTAAAAGTAAAACTTCTGCTGTCTAATATTTATATCCTTATCACTTTTCTAGTCCTGCTGGGAAACGTGCATTTTTTCACCGTGGTTTGGTGTCTGTACATTAAGTCAACAATTTGTTAGAAGTGAATCTTTTACATAAACTACAATATTGTTTTGAAGCCCATCACCCAGTTACTAGATATAGATTGATAACGTCTAAAATATAATTGTGATAAATTCATTGCTGATAAAACAGAAAAAAATATACAGCTGGCGTCACTATTTTTTTACTTACCAGTATTTTGTTTGTGGATTCTACATGCAGGTCCTAGAAATTCTTCATTGTATGGATCTCAGAAATGTGCTTCCAAGGACACAAGATTCTATAAAAATGAATCCAAAAGAGTTCTTAAACTGGGCTATGAATATCATAAGTGCCTCTGACAGGTATAGTCTCCATCTTTGCATTTTACCAATCTATTAAAATATACATTGTTTGCAGTTTTAAATAAGTCTCTTCAGAATTGAAGGAATATTTAATGTGGAAGGAAATAATTCAGTACTTCAGTAAACCCCAAACCTACAAATAAAATTAAAAAAAGGTTTTCTTTCTGTTTACAAAATTGGTGTTTCACAGAAGTGAGTGGTTATTACAGAGAGATAGGGAGCATGTGTGCTGTATTTTTGAATAAGTGTATCTGGCTCTGAATTATCTAAAGCGGTCCCAGACCAGGAAGCGAACATTCGATAAATGAGTGAATAATAATCAATTGGGAATTAACAAGATGCTGCAGCTGTCAGATGGTGGGGCCACTGTATATCATATGACACTTCCCAAATAGTAATCAGTGAACACCATGTCACGTACAATTACTTCTCCCAAATGCACTCTGATTCACACTGGGTCTCTCACTCATTTGTGTAGATTAAAAAGGTTCTATTCTACGGTTTCACATCTGTGGATCTGCCTAGAGACTATCAAATTCTGTAGTTTACAACAGTATTGTTTGTAAGAAACTATACTGGTGATTTAAGATTTTTACTGGAATTGCAAGAATTGACAGGATTGCTCATGACTTTATTACCTAAAATAGGCCATCAAGAGATTTTAAAAGAGAGAAGGATTAACCCAAAGGCATTCAGTTTTATTGCTGTGTTTTCACATTGGTCACCTGGTTTTATATATCTATCTGTATAGTTATAATGGTAAATTCTGGCCATCAGGCAGATACTACTTTCAGATGTTTTCTGAATGAACTGGAATCCTTTATACACCTCTACCCTGATATAACGCGACCCGCTATGACAGGAATTTGGACATAACGCAGTAAGGCGGTGCTCCGGGGGGGGGCTGCACTGCGCACTCTGGCAGATCAAAGCAAGTTTGATATAACATGGTTTCACCTATAGCGCCGTAAGATTTTTTGGCTCCCGAGGACTGCGTTATATCGGGGTAGAGGTGTACTTAAATACACACTTTCAGTTGAGTAGGTACAAGGCATACCAGTAGGTACAAACTGTGATGCTCTCTTCCTTTCGTTAGCTTCTGAGAACGTGTAAGATGCTTTCATGATGCACTGTATGGTCTAGATATGTGGGGTTCAGCTGAGCTGCACTGTCTTTGGCACATTACCCAGTTTGGGTGGGGCAAATGTGTCTCAAAGTCAAGAGCCTTTAGGACTCTTAGAGGCAGTGTTTCAGAAAGGACTTGAGAGAGGAATAGGCATGTTAACCGGTAACTCAGATACCACTGTGTAATAATTACTTGAATAGTCTAGCTTTTTAATGGCGAACACTGTAATTATTTGTTTCTCTCTGTCAATTTCATAATATCTTCTTAGAATTGTAATTTTTTTCACATGTTTATATATTTTCATTATACTGATCCTGTTAGCTTGCTACAGGATATGCAGATTGCTTAAAAGTTGTCAAAGTTTAAATGGAGAAATTGAAGCAGAAAGCTCTTAAATTACATACATGTCCTGAAACCAAGGTTGCATGGCTACCACTGTTGAATGAAATTGTTGAAGAACCTGACTAGGTTCTTCTTCGAGTGCAGGTCCATATGTGTATTCCATGGGTGCCATGCACCAGAGTCCGGATATTCTAACAAGCAGTATCCATTAGCCTGCACATGCGCAGTAGATCTCCTTGTCACGACAGACAGTTGACTCTTGGAAATTATCCATCAAGAATACTCCATTGAGTTCCTCTCCTTCTGCTCTCACAAAACCCTTTCCTGGTCCCCCTTCAGGAACCACTCTCTCTAGGTGACTCTTTACCAAGAGATGAACTCCCCCCTACAATGAGGGGCAATAGAACATATCTCACCTCAATATAAGGGAGAGAGTTCTATTCCCCGTATTTCCTAATGTCCCAAAAAGACAGAGGATGGAGACCCATTCTGGACCTTCATCAACTAAACGTGTTTATTTGAAAGCTGAAATTCAGGATGGTTATGTCAGCATCGATAATCCCCCTCCTCACAGGAGAGGATGTGGTTTGCGGCGCTCAACATGAAGGATCCATGCTTTCATGCAGGCATTTATCCCTCCCACAGAAGGTTCCTGCAGTTTATGGTGTGCCAAGAACATGTCTTATTCAAAGTCCTTCTGTTTGGCTAGCAACAGCAGCCAGTGTATTTACAAAGGTTTTCTCTTTGGTGGGAGCCCATTATGAGACATCAGAGTTACAGTTTTCCCATGTCTGGACGATTGGCTCTTGGTAGGTCTACAAAGTTTCTGCTCCATCTTCTAGCAGCTCTGGGCATCTGCATAAACAAAGAAAAGTCCGTTTTATCACCCGCACAGATGATAAACTTCATTGGAGTAACACTGGTCTCTGTTTGTTTCTGTAAGAGTTTTCCTTCCCACAGAATGGTTTCAGTTAATGAGCAGCCTGATAGCACAGATTAGACCAAGGACTACAGTCAGATTGTGGCCCTCGCTTTTTGCCATATGGCCTCATGCACTTATGTGATGCTGTTCATCAGGCTTCATCTACGAAGTCTACATGCCTGGTTTCAGTCGATCTACGCACTAGACAAAGATCACATCAACTCTAGTATGACTGTTCATGCCAGAGTCATCACCTCCTTCATGTGATGGCCAAACCTGGGGAGAGTGAGAATGGGCATTCCCTTCAACACTGCCACTGCCACCATCGTAACAGATGCTTCCCTTCTGGGTTGAGGTGCTCACCTGAACAATCACACTGCGCAAGGTATAGGGACCCATGGGAGGCCAGACTGCACATCAGCATAGTAGAACTGAGGGCAGTCTGCCTGGCTTGCAGAGCCTTTCCCCCACATATACGTTCACTCCATATCCAAGTGTTGTCAGACAACATCACCACAATCTTTCGCATAAACTAATGAGCAAGATCTCTTCCCCTTTGCCTGGAAGCAGTTCGGCTTTGGAACTGGTGAATCAAAAACGGCATCACTATCATAGCCACATTCCTCCCAGGTGCTCAGTACTCTTAAGCAGATAACGTGAGCAGGCACTTTTCTGCAGACCACGAGTGGGAGATTCATGACTCTGTCGTGAATGAAATATTCAGTGGGCTACATCTCAATGAGATTTCTTTGCATCCCAAATGAACAGAAAGCTTCCCTCGTACTGCTCCTGAGGAGCTGTGGGTCACAACTCCCAGGGTGACACTTTGTCATGGACAAACAATCTCAGCTATGCCTTTCCTCCCTTTCTCCTATTACCAAAGGTCCTGAGAAAGATCTGGTATGACAGGGCCAGAGTCATTTGCCTTGCTCCCAATTGGCCCAAGCAGCTTTGGTGCCCAGAACTCTTGAAAATATCAGATTCCCCTCCCCCCAAGTAGAATCTGCCGCTTTCTGGACCTCCTAACTCAGAAGTGGGGGCAGAATCAGACATCCCAGTCTGGACTCCCGCCATCTCATAGCCTGTTGTGTGGATGGTCATCAGAAATAGAACGCTCCTGTTCGGCACCTAATCAGGCTATCGTTACACAAAGTAGGAAATATTCAACTGGGACCTGCTACCTAGCTAAATGGAGACATTTTTCTACCTGGATGCAACATAATCAACCTTCTCCAGGCACTGCACGTACTCCAGTTGTTTTAGGTTATCTCCTGTTTCTAAAACTCAGGCCTTTCCATTAGTGAGCTGCAAGTCATTCTTGCAGCAATTAGTACCAGAAGACTTTCTGTTTTCACTACTCAGCTACAGTAAGATTCATGAGGGGCCTAATCAGGACCATTCCACCAGTGGTCAAACCTACATTTCAATGGGACTTCAATCTTGTCCTGTCAGCACTCACTAGACCACTGTTTGAACCCTTGGTGACTTGCTTCATGTCTCACCTGGCCATGAAAGTTTCATTTTTAGTTGCTAGAGAGACAAGGTGGGTGAGGTAATATCTTTTATTAGACCAACTTCTGTTGGTGAGAGGGACAAGCTTTTGAGCCACACAGAGCTCTTTTTCAGGTCTGGGAAAGCTACTCTCAGCATCACAGCAAAATGTAATGTGGAACAGATTGTTTAGCAGAAGCAGTTAGCACATATTATAAGGGTACATTCAAGGTAGAGTGACCCATTAACACCCTACAGCCCTTGGACAAAAAGAGTGGGTTAGTGCGTTAAAGATTGTTGTAATAATCCAAAAATCCAATGTCTCTGTTCAATTCATGATGTTTAGTGTCTAGCAGAGTAATGAATGTAAGCTCCCAAGTTTGTCTTTTGAAAGAGTTGTGCAAGTTTTCTTTGAGGATGAGTACTAATAGGTCAGATGCTGTGAGTACCTTTCCCAGACCTGAAGAAGAGTGCTGTGTGGCTCAGAAGCTTGTCTCTCTCACCAACAGAAGTTGATCCAATAAAAGATATTACCTCACCCATCTTGTTTGGCTATTATCTTGGGACTGACGTCCACAACACACTGCATAATACAACAATTTTTAGTTGCTATCGCTTCAGCAAGGAGGGATGAGTGAATTGAGAGCTCTCATGGCAGACTCTTTTTAGATGTTTTTTCACAGGGAAAAGGTATCCCTTCATCTCCATCCTAGGTTCCTCTCCAAGGTTATTTCTGAATTCCATGTCAACTAGAATATCCAATTATCTATCCCTTATCGAAAACTCCACACTTTTGCTAAAGAGAAGAAACTTCTTTTCCTCAATCTCAGACGTGCCCTGGCATTCTATCTGCAAAGGACTAAACCTATAAGAAAATCACCAAGACTTTTTCTTGCCATAGAAGAAAGATCATGAGGTCAAGCAATATCCACAGCAGAGGCCTGAACTGGCGTATAATGTCTAGCGAACATGTGGATGGTGCTCCAGGATTCAGCAGTGGGAACTGCAGTACTGCAAGCATCTTTGCTGCCAACTTCCCCCCACCTCTTACTCCAGTCTGAGCACTGCTTGTCAGTCACCCACATGTGGAATACACATAGGGACCAGCACTTGAAGAAGAAATGGAGGTTACTTACTTGTAACTGGAAGTTTTTTGAGATGTGTGGTCCCTATCAGTATTCCCCTATCTGCCCTCCATCCCTTCTGCTTTGGATCCTATTGGATTCTTGGTCAGAAGAGGAATTGGAGAGGCATCGGCCCACACTGCCTCTTGTGCCCTTGGTTGGGACAAGGAGATCTACTGTGCATGTGCAGGCCAATGGACACTGCTTATTAGAACTTCCGGACTTGGGTGCATGGCGCACATGTGAAGCCACATGTGGAATACAGATGGCGACTACATATCTCACAGAACTCCCAGTTACAGGTAAGTAACCTCCATTTATGCCTACACTAACTTTTTTCCCCTTAAATTTCCATCATTCTACTCTCACTGTGGCAAGTCTACCAATGCAATCAATAGTGAAAGCAATTGTCAAGACTCACTGCCAGCATTTCAACTATGGTGCCATCTAACCATATTAGAGGACTTAGTGGGTAAAATTCACGCAGTTGAACTACATCAGCACTTCCACCAGCGCTAGAAATGGTGGAAGAGCAGTGATAGGACTCTTGAAGAAAACTGTTGACGTAGACAAAACTTTAAAGGTCTGTGCTTCATTTATCACTTGAAAGAGCATGAAAGAATACTACTGTCTTTGTATGTTGACTTGGGATCTGCATATGTGTGTGTTATGTATACTCTAAAGGAAGTGGCTAGATAGGAAGAAAATTGATTCTAGGGAAGTTAAAAGAACAGTTTATGTCCATTTGCATATTAACTTTAAATGCAGCAAAAATTGAGAATTGTAAAGACCATTGTGTGCTCAGTTTGTAATCTAACCTTTAAAAACCCTATTTGAACATGACAAATACCTGATGTATCATGATACAGGGAGGTTTATATTCATGAAACACAAATCCTCATGACTAAACCAAAAAAAAACAAATGTTATTTCTCATCTGGATGTGTGTTCAGGTGCTGAACATTCATAACAGATTAGATTGTGTTGGGTTTCAATCTGGCTGCAGCTAACGGTGTATAATGTGTTAGGCAAGTGAGAAGGTATTTTAATATTTGCTGCCAGTGGTGATTACCAAGTGTTTTTAGATGTGAGGCGATGGTAAAATGTACTGTATTTTTATGATGTGTTCTCTACCTTATTTTTACAGCATTAAAATTCAAAGTATTGCTCTCAAATTAGCCTCAAAGTTGGTCACCCATCTTGTACAGAATTGCCAAGAGGTAAAGAGATTTGTTTCTCAATCCCAAGCATATTGCTTTTTAATGTTTTGTTATTTTGTTATATTGTGATAGAAGGCTTGAATGGTTTTTCTTGGACAGAAATCCCTTTAACACCCTTTTGGTTTAATTGTACCTGTAGTGTTAGTTGTTCTTTGTTATGTTAGTGTGTCTCTCCCTCTGTACACACTGCCACATTATGAACTGGAAGCCATATCAGCATCATTTTAATATTTCAGTCTCTCAGTAAGTTGAATTTGAGTATATAAAACACATCTTTTAAGTGCTAATGGATTCAATGTGCATCTGACTTCTGATTTCACCTTTTAAGGTCAATTTATTGTCCTCATTGATAGTCACTCTGCCTTGGAGAGAAAAAAATAATTAACATGCATATCCATAATAGGAATCCAGTAATAATCCATGTAGCTCAAGTGTATTGTATTTCTGGGAAATGAATATTGAGACTCAGACGTAGGGAAAAAAGGAAATGCAAAGCTTTGACTGCTGCCCTTTCCATCCCCAGCATATGCAGTATCACCTGCTGTATGCTAAAACCTTGAGTCACATTGTAGGAACAGCAGGTGAAGCTATGTACAGAGATACAGACTTAATTGCCTTTTAAGATTAGTGTTTAAAATACTAGAGAGAGGTAATAAGTCCTCATAATGTTATCTGCCCTTATAAATATTATAAATTTGTAAACTGTAGACTATACAAATACACATTATTAACCCAGAAGATTTACTTCCATTTTGAATTGGTAATTTGCAAATCCATTAATACTGTATATAAAGAACAATGTTACTGGAGATATTAATGTCTGTCAGATGTCCATGCGTGTAAATACATGTACAGATAAATAGATAGATATAGATTTTGGGTTATTTTTAAAACTTATTGAACGTATTTCATTGTAAAAATGTTCCATGTGCAGTAATTGCTTTTCTAAATGGAAAACTTTTCAAAAATTCACCAGAATACCTGGCAGAAGTAGTCTATACTGTGTGATAATGGCCTGCAGTGTCTCATTAAAAAAAAAAGTAGAAAAATTGAAACAATTGCTACTCTTTTTTTTGCATCCTCTTATCTTAAAAAATGGCAGAATGTACATTTTTCAGATTTTGAAATATAAAATAACTGTGTAAACCTCACTTCACAGGAGATACATTGTTTGCCAAGTTGAAATCTGGAATATATTGTTACAATAAAATGTATGATGAACCTTGAAAAAATAAGTCTATAGTGGAACTGTTGGCACAGCCTAACCTGTAGCAATGCTGACAAGAATTGCTATGATAATCAGTGTAAATCATGGAGTCTTAAAGCTGTTACCTATATATGGAGTATTTTATATTCATTACTAAAGCATGATGAGTGATTTGCACCTATTTAAGTAGTTCTTTTTATTTGATTTGCATTCTATGGCTCATTGTTGGCAGGGAGGACTTTGGCTGCTGCTTTAGAAAAAAGTTAATGTAACGGTTCGTAGTTTAGTGTGATCCAGAATCCGCTCTAAATTGTACTGTAGAATACTCACATGCATTTCTGTGCTTTCAGGTTATGGAATCTGAAATGAGACAGTGGATTCAGTTAGTAACTTCTTGTTGTGGAGATGAGGAACAAACAGCTATACGATTGGCAGCTGCAGAAGTCCTCATAAATATTACACCACTTTTCCTGACCAATCAGAAACTTATCCTTGGTGAGTAAATTTCTAGGATTAAGCACCAATATTCTCATGGAACACTTTAAAGACTGGAATAAATGAAACTCAACAGTACATGATATTTTATATATTGAATGTGTTTTAATTGTATCAATCAGTTATTTTGAAAGACTTAAAAGGGTATCATGCACTTTAAATTGACCCTTTCAATATTGGAACAGCTGATGGCGTGTTTCATCTTACTGAATTAATGTGGAACAATAATTTACTAGAGGGCTCTTTAGTGAAGCAGAAAAAGACATAACAAGATGCAATGGTTGAAAGTTGAAACTGTGAAAATTCAGTTAACCATTGGCACACCTTACAAAGAGATGTGAATTTTCCATTACTTGAAATTTTGATATCAGGATTGAATGTCTTTTTTAAAAAGGTGCTCTAGTTCAAACACAGGTTATTGCATTCAAGGCAAGAATTACTAGATGAAGTTCTATGGTCTGTGTTAATCAGGAAATCCCTTTTGACCTCAAAATCTGTGGGTGGAGTTCTGGCTCCACTGAAGTCAATGGTAAGATTTCCGTTGACTTCATTGGCTCAGGATTTCACTTTAGGAATCTGTGAGCATGGAGAAGCCTGCAGTTTCATCCATTCCTTTGCTACTTTATTTATCTGGTTGTATTAAAGTAGCTGGAAAAGTTTTAAGCCCACAAATCAGTGCATGAACATCACTGAAAATATTTTTGCTTTTGCCACATATTTGGTTCCTCCTATAAAATACTGTTGTTACCATGTAGAAAGAGAGAAGAGAGTGAGAATGACTCTCTAGAATGTTGATTAGGGTGTTTACCAGGGAGAGGAGACATCCAGGTTCCAGCCCTTGCTCCAGTCCCTGAATATTTAGCATGGAAAGTGGAACAGCTTCAATGGGAGACATTGAGAGAGATCCACCCCACAATATCCCATAGCTAAGGCTACGAGTTTGTCACGCAAGTCATGGATTCCGTGACCTCTGTGACTGCTGCAGCGGCTGGTGCGCATGGCTCAGGGACAGCTCAGGCAGCCCCTTTGCCAGGTGCACTGGCCACTGCTGGGGCAGTCTTGGGCCACCACCCCCACCACCTGCAGCAGAGTTTGGGTGTGGGAGAGGTTAGGTGTTTGGGGAATGGGATGGGGTGAGGCGGACTCTGGGTGGCGCTTATCTGGGGTGCTCCCCGGAAGCGGCAGCATCCCCCTCACTCAGCTGCGAGGCGGAGGTGTGGCCAGGCAGCTCTCCGCACTGCCTCTGCCTGCAGGCACTTCCCCTCAGCTTCCATTGGCTGTGGTTCCCAGCCAATGGGAGCGGCAAAGCTGTGGTCTGGGTGGAGGCAACACGCAGAGCTGCCTGGCCGCACCTCCGCCTAGCAGCTGAGCAAGGGGGATGTCGCTGCTTCCAGGGAGCCCCCCAGGTAAGCGCCGCCCAGAGCCCACCACACCTTGTCCCATGCCCTTACCCCCTCTCACACCCAAACTCTGCTGCTGCTGGGGAGGGGCGGAGCCAAGTAGGGAGCCTGCCAGCCCCGTCAACCCCCTCCCGGTTCGCACGCCACTGCCCGCACCCTCCATTAGCACCCGTGGCACTCATTGGCAATGCCACCCTCTTCCCCCCTGCAAGTTTTAGTCATGGGTATTTTTAGTAAAAGTCATGGACTGGTCACAGGCCATTAATTTTTGTATACTGCCCATGACCTAACCATGACTTTTACTAAAAATACTTGTGACTAAAACATAGCCTTACCCAAAGCCCAGTGGTTAGGGTAGTCTCCTGCAATATTGAAGACAAAGGTCCATCTCGCCCAGTATCTGCCTACTGACAGTGGCCGATGCCAGGTGCCCCAGAGGGAGTGAAGCTAACAGGCAATGATCAAGTGATCTCTCTCCTGCCATCCATCTCCATCCTCTGATGAACAGAGGCTAGGGACACCATTCTTTACCCTTCCTGGCTAATAGCCATTTATGGACTAAGCCACCATGAATTTATCCAGTTCCCTTTTGAACATTGTTATAGTCCCAGCCTTCACAGCCTCCTCAGGTAAGGAGTTCCACAAGTTGACTGTGCGCTGTGTGAAGAAGAACTTCCTTTTATTTGTTTTAAACCTGCTACCTATTAATTTCATTTGGTGACCCCTAGTTCTTGTATTATGGGAATAAGTAAATAACTTTTCCTTATCCACTTTCTCCACATCACTCATAATTTTATATACTTCTATCATATCCCCCCTTAGTCTCCACTTTTCCAAGCTGAAGAGGCCTAGCCTCTTTAATCTTTCCTCATATGGGACCCTCTCCAAACCCCTAATCATTTTAGTTGCCCTTTTCTGAACCTTTTCTAGTGCTAGAATATCTTTTTTGAGGTGAGGAGACCACATCTGTACACAGTATTCAAGATGTGGGCGTACCATGGATTTATATAAAGGCAATAATATATTCTCGGTCTCATTCTCTATGCCCTTTTTAATGATTCCTAACATCCTGTTTGCTTTTTTGACCGCCTCTGCGCACTGCATGGACATCTTCAGAGAACTGTCCACTATGAGTCCAAGATCTTTTTCCTGACTCGTTGTAGCTAAATTAGCCCCCATCATATTGTATGTATAATTGGAGTTATTTTTTCCAATGTGCATTACTTTACATTTATCTACATTAAATTTCATTTGCCATTTTGTTGCCCAATCACTTAGCTTTGTGAGTTCTTTTTGAAGTTCTTCACAATCTGCTTTGGTCTTAACTATCTTGAGTAGTTTAGTATCATCTGCAAACTTTGCCACCTCACTGTTTACCCCTTTCTCCAGATCATTTATGAATAAATTGAATAGAATTGGTCTGAGAACTGACCCTTGGGGAACACCACTAGTTACCCCTTTTCATTCTGAGAATTTACCATTAATTCCTACCTTTTGTTCCCTGTCTTTTAACCAGTTCTCAGTCCATGAAAGGACCTTCCCTTTTATCCCATGACAGCTTAATTTACGTAAGAGCCTTTGGTGAGGGACCTTGTCAAAGGCTTTCTGGAAATCTAAGTACACTATGTCCACTGGATCCCCGTTGTCCACATGTTTGTTGACCCCTTCAAAGAACTCTAATAGATTAGTAAGACACGATTTCCCTTTACAGAAACCATGTTGACTATTGCTCAACAGTTTGTTTTTCTATGTGTCTGACAATTTTATTCTTAACTATTGTTTCGACTAATTTGCCCGGTACCAACGTTAGACTTACCGTTCTGTAATTGCCGGGATCACCTCTAGAGCCCTTTGTAAATATTGGCATTACATTAGCTAACTTCCAGTCATTGGGTTCCGAAGGCGATTTAAAGGACAGGTTACAAACCTTAGTTAATAGTTCCGCAACTTCACATTTGCATTCTTTCAGAACTCTTGGGTGAATGCCATCTGGTCCCGGTGACTTGTTAATGTTGAGTTTATCAATTAATTCCAAAACCTCCTCTAGTGGACACTTCAGTCTGTGACAGTTCCTCAGATATGTCACCTACAAAAGCCGGCTGAGGTTTGGGAATCTCCCTAACATCCTCAGCCATGAAGACTTAAGCAAAGAATCCGCAATGGCTTTATCATCTTTAAGCGCTCCTTTTGTATTTTGATTGTCAAGGGGCCCCACTGGTTGTTTAGCAGGCTTCCTGCTTCTGATGTACTTAAAAAACATTTTGTTATTACCTTTGGAGTTTTTGCCTAGCCATTCTTCAAACTCCTCTTTGGCTTTTCTTATTCCACTCTTGCACTTAAGCTGGCAGTATTTGTGCTCCTTTCTATTTGCCTTACTAGGATTTGACTTCCACTTTTTAAAGGAAGTCTTTTTATCTCTCACTGCTTCTTTTACATGGTTGTTAAGCCACGGTGGCTCTTTTTTAGTTTTTTTACTCTGTTTCTTAATTTGGGGTATACATTGAAGTTGGGCCTCTATTATGTCTTTAAAAAGGGCCCATGCAACTTGCAGGGGATTAACTTTAGTCACTGTACCTTTTAACTTTTGTTTAACTAACCGCCTCATTTTTGTATAGTTCCCTCTTTTGAAATTAAATGCCACAGTGTTGGGCTGTTGAGGTGTTCTTCCCCCCACAGGGATGTTGAATGCTATTGTATTATGGTCACTATTTCCAGCGGTCCTGCTATAGTTACCTCTTGGACCAGCTCCTGCGCTCCACTCAGGATTAAATCTAGAGTTGCCTCTCCCCTTATGGGTTCCCGTACCAGCTGCTCCATGAAGCAGTCATTTAAAGTATCGAGAAATTTTATCTCTGCGTTTCGTCCTGAAGTGAAATGTTCCCAGTCCAGTCTTGGGATAATTGAAATCCCCCACTATTATTGGGTTCTTAATTATGATAGCCTCTCTAATTTCCCTTAGCATTTCATCATGACTATTACTGTCCTGGTCAGGTGGTCAATAATAGATCCCTAATATTATATTTTTATTAGAGCATGAAATTTCTATCCATAGTGATTCTATGGAACATGTGGATTCGCTTAAGATTTTTACTTCATTTGAACCTACATTTTCTTTCACATATAGTGCCACTCCTCCCCCTGCACGACCTGTTCTGTCCTTCCGATATATTTTGTACCCCGAAATGATTGTGTCCCATTGATTGCTCTCAGTCTACCAGGTTTCTGTGATGCCTATTATATCAATATCCTCCTTTATCACAAGGCACTCTAGTTCACCCATCTTATTATTTAGACTTCTAGCATTTGTGTACAAGCACTTTAAAAACTTGTCCCTGTTTATTTGTCTGCCCTTTTCTGATGTGCCAGATTCTTTTTTATGTGACTGTTTATCATCTGATCCGGCCCTTACGTTATCCTCTTCCGTCCTCTGTTCCTGACTATAACCTGGAGATTCCCTATCATCAGACTCTCCCCTAAGAGAAGTCTGTGTCCGATCCACATACTCCTCTGCAGCAGTCGGCTTTCCCCCATCTCCTAGTTTAAAAACTGCTCTACAACCTTTTTAATGTTTAGTGCCAGCAGTCTGGTTCCTTTGGTTTAGGTGGAGCCCATCTCTCCTGTATAGGCTCCCCCCATCCCAAAAGTTTCCCCAGTTCCTAATGAACGTAAAGCCCTCCTCTTTACACCATCATCTCATCCACGCATTGAGACTCTGAAGCTCTTCCTGCCTACCTGGCCCTGCACGTGGAATTGTGAGCATTTCTGAGAATGCCACCATAGAGGTCCTGGATTTCAGTCTCTTCCCTAGCAGCCTAAATTTGGCTTCCAGGACATCTCTCCTACCCTTCCCTATGTCATTGGTACCTACACGTACCACGACCACCGGCTCCTCCCCAGCACTATACATAAGTCTGTCTAGATGCCTCGAGAGATCCGCAACCTTCGCACCAGGCAGGCAAGTCACCATACGGTTCTCTCGGTCATCACAAACCCAACTATCTACGTTTCTAATGATCGAATCTCCCATTACTAACACCTGCCTTTTCCTAGCAACTGGAGTTCCCTCCCCCAGAGAGGTAACCTCAGTGCGGGGCAATCCCAGCACCACCTGGAAGGAGGGTCCCAACTATGGGAAGGTTTCCCTCTGCTCCCATTGACTGCTCTGCTTCCCTGGGCCTGCCTTCCTCATCAACAGCACAGAGGCTGTCTGAGTGGAGGTGAGACAATTCTGCAGTGTCCCGGAAAGCCTCATCAACATACCTCTCTGCCTCTCTTAGCTCCTCCAGTTCCGCAACCCTGGCCTCCAAAGTCCGTACGTGGTCTCTGAGGGCCAGGAGCTCCTTGCATCGACTGCACACATACGCCACCCGCCCACAAGGCAGGTAGTCATACATGCTACACTCAGCACAATAAACTGGATAGCCCCCACTCTGCTGCTGGGCTTCTGCCTGCATTGTCTCCTAGTTAATGAAAGGGTGGTTTAAAGAAAGGAGTTTTGGAATATGGTTTGGATTTTAGGTTTTAAGGGGACTACAGGGGAACAGGTAGGACCGACAAGGGACCTCCCCCCCTTCCCACTCCCCTTCCAAACTCCCTTGCAAAACTCCCTGGTCGCTTGTGCGCGGCTTTATAAAGCTTTATAAAGCCCTGGCCTGAGTTTATGTCCCGCCTACTGATTAAGGCTCAGCCAATTACTAGAGGCTTCAAGCTTTCAAACCTTCCTTTGAAGCTCACGGCCTCCAACTGCCAGCCACAGCACACGGTCCTTCAAACCACCAGACAAACAAACAGAGTGACAAACACAAGCTCAGCACACAGCAAGTAACCCCCAAACACAAACACACACACACACACT
Source organism: Gopherus flavomarginatus (assembly GCF_025201925.1). Lineage (NCBI taxonomy): Eukaryota > Metazoa > Chordata > Testudines > Testudinidae > Gopherus > Gopherus flavomarginatus. The sequence goes on from NC_066620.1 coordinate 40,840,976, forward strand.
ACAGACAGTCACTTACCCCACAGATGCTGTATTTGCTCCTCCTTCACCTGGAGAACTCCCTTGCAAAACTCCCTGTTACACTTGAACCTGGATCTCCCATGTCTCCAGGGAGTGCTATAATCACAATGCTATAAGGCAGAGGCTGTTTTGTGAATGGCTCCTAAGTCCCCTTGTGAATATAGCCCCTCATCCCAAAAAAAAATTGGGACAAAAATATTTGGTGAATTTTCAAATCATTTTGGATGACCCCAAACTGCATATTTCTATAAATAAACTCTTCGTCCAAAAAATTTTGCCCAGCTCTAGTTAAGGATATATAAAATAGATATTATTTATCCATTGCACATTAGTCTGTCATCTAAAAGCTATCATCTCTGATCTCGTGTCTACAACAGGATGGCGGGGATATGCAGTGAAGATTGTATTGGTCTGGCTTGGCTTCAAAGTTCTTTAAATAAATAAATGGTTAGGAGGGAATGAAGTTAGTGCTTACAAAAAAAGGTGCCACACTGACAGTCCTGAAAATCAATATTCTTTAGTGATACACAAAACAGACACAGCATAAATAGTGGCATTGCCAATTTTCTCTCACAGACAAACCAAAGTGAGGTGGATGAGAGGTGAATCTGATCTCCATGCCCAGACTTTCTTTGGCTTTTCTGCTTAGATTTCCCGCAGTGCTGCCAACTGTCATGGCAATGAGTTTTGTGTGCTATGAACACAGGTGTCCTTAGAACTGGACTTATACCATCAACTGCTTTTACTCTAGTCACAAAGCAATCTTCAGATGGTAGCTATTTTCACTTGCTGCTGAAATGGATTTGAATACATGATTCTTAGTTGACACTCTATATCCCATTGCTACTTCTGTAAGCCAGGCAGTGTCTTGACTCCTGTTTTTTTCCCTTTGTCCCTCTAGCCCCCTATGTTATTGTACACCTTCTTAAAGCCTTCTTTTAGTTGTTTTTCCTGGTATAGTTCCACCCTTCTGCCCCTCAGCATTTAATTTACTTACACTGCTATTTATCTCACTTTTTAATTTACCTATAAGTTCATAGGAGTTACCATACTGGTGCAGAATGTGGGTCTAGCATGCAGCCTCCACCAGTGATCAGTAGCTTGTGGTTCATATGAAAGTGAGAAATTTCCATAATGTGTCTAGCCATCTGTGCAGTTATGTACATAGGAGGTGGGGGAAAGAAATTCCACTCTGACCTTCTCAAACGATCAGCTTGGACCCTCAACATGAAGTGTGTGGGTATCCTAGCTAGTTGTAGTATGTCATCTCTTGCCTTGGCCTAACCGGAAACTTTTAGACTCTGGCTGTTGAATTGTTTTAACATAATATACAACATAATAAAATGATGTGAAAGCTGGATGGTGGGGTTTGATCAGATAATAAACAAACTTACTCAACCCATTAAGAACATATGAAGAGTATATGTATTCCATATGTTTGATAACATATACAGAGCCTTTGAAAGCTTAGCTTTGATGTAATGCCAACTTTGCATTGACTCACAGACTTTCAAGGTAAATTAATTTTGAAAGAAAGTGAGAATAGAAATTAACATATTTTTGCTTAATATATAAAATGGACATATCTTGTCTTCTGAGATGTCGAATGAGCTAAAAATGAGACAATAAACTATTTGTTTGGAAACGTGTCTGTTAAATGATACTGATAGCATTTAGCTAGGCTAAATCTATTCTAATCCTTTGGTACCAGGTAGATGCAGCATTTATGTACTGTGCCTGAGATTATCACATTTGGAAATCTTGACTCCTGGAACCAAAGTTAGAGCCAGTAATAAGACAGATTTTATCACTAATATAAAATGAGGGAGACTGGGGTGTTTGAATGACTGGTACTGGAATATTAAAGTTTTCATCTCTGTCACTGGTCTGAACTGGGCTACAGTTAGCAGTGATCAAAATGTGAAATGAGTCAGTAATTCCAGTCCTTTTCTGGCAGATGTGTCCCACTTGAAACCAAAATTGGCATTAATTGGCACCCTGGTTGATAGTCTTATCAACAAGGGCAAGGCCTGAAGAGTAGGCAGTCTGACCTAGCATTTCTCCCCAAGAAGAGGGCCAAAGAAGGCCTGAGTTAAGACAGGAGGAGGGACTGTTCATCCTGCATGTTGCCTGAGGAGTCAAGAAAAGAAGCCTTTCCAGAGAGGCCATTTTCAGTTTTGCCACATCTCTTTTGAGAACACTGTAAGAACTTGTTTACACAGGGAAATTGGCTGGCATAGTTATAGCAGAATAATTATTCCACTATAGCTGTTCTGGTGTAAACGCCTCCCACCCTTGTGTGGAAACTATTCCAGAATAAAAGTGTCTTGATTCTAGATTTATTAAAGTGGAGTTATTATTCTGAAATAGAGTCTCCAAGTGTGTGTATGCGAGGGAAGCTATACTGAAATAGCTATAGCAGAATAATTATTATGCTACAGTATGATAGCCAGTTTCCCTGTCTAATCACACAAACCCAAATACCCTTGCCCTACCTCACCCCTTCCTCCGAGGCCCTGCTCTTTCACCAAGACCCGGCCCGCTCACTCCATCCCCCCTTCCTCCATTGTTCACTCTCCCCCACCTTCACTCACTTTCACCAGGCTGGGGCAGAGGTTTGGGATGCGGGCTCTGGGCTGGACGAAGAGGTACAGAGTGTGGGAGGGGGCTCGCAGCTGAGCCTGGGGCAGAGGGTTGGGGTGCAGGCTGCAGGCTCTGGGAGGGGGGTTGGGTGTGGGAGGGGGCTCAGGGCTGGGGCAGGTGTTGGGGTGTAGGAGGATGTTTGGGGTGCTGGCACAGGGAGGGGACTCGGGGTTGGGGTGCAGGCTCCGGCTGGGCGGCACTTACCTTAGACGGCTCCCAGTTGGCGGTGCAGTGGGGCTAAGGCAGACACCTTGCCTGCTCTGGCCCCACGCCTCTCCTGGAAATGGCCAGCATGACCCCTAGGGGAGAGGCCAGGAGGCGCCACACGCTGCCCCTGCCTGCAGGCACCGCCCCTTCACCTCCCATTGGCCACAGTTCCCAGCCAATGGGAGCTGCAGAGTTGGTGCTTCCGGTGGGGGCAGCGTTTGGAGCCCTCTTCTTCCCCTAGTGGCCGCAGGGACGTGCTGGCCACTTCTGGGAGAGGCGCGGGGCCAAAGCCTGCCTTAGCCCTGCTGCGCTGCCTGACCTTTAGTGGCCTAAAATCTCCTGGTTTGACTTCAGCAGCCTCTGTGAGATAGAGCCTGATTCTGAGAGACTCTTGGCGAAAGGAGTGTTGGCAACCCTACTGGGTACACAATACCTAAGAACCTTCCACTATGTGCAAGCAATAACGTGGGCTTAACTCTCCACCTAAATCTCCATCACATAAACCTCTGAGGGAGAACCTGACAGAAAAGTGCTTTCCCCTATAGCAATGTGGTAAAAATAAACCTAAGCAACCACTGTGTTGCTCCCCAAGCTCCAGAGTGTAATCTGTGATATGGTGTGGTCAGCAGTGAGTCACTTTTTCAAGAGAAGTCCCAATATATTCTCTTTATCATCAATGACGTTCACAACCTGAGCAATAAATTCAGCTGAGGTGCACCAGAGAGCAGCACCATCAAGCAAGCTTTCTTAATACAGCCACTTAGCGTCAACCCAACATACTGCTGTTCCCCAGACACCTCCAGATAGAACCTCCAGCCAAATGTCATTACTTCAAGGACCTGCTGGATCCTCACCCACATTAACAGCACTCTTCTAATGCCCAGCAAGAATTCCACACTCACAGGAACTGCAGAAATGTCAGAGCATTAGTGGTTACTCAAGACTCTGAGTATCCCGGCATTGGTTTGATGCTGAAGATGGTCTTTCCTCTCACCAGCTACCTACTCCTAGGACCAGACAGAGCCAACCATTAAGGGGAGATGTCATGGTATAATTCCCCACTCTGAACCTTAGCGTCCAAAAGATGGGGTACCAGCATGAATTCCTCTAAGCTCAATTACCAGCTTAGTACTTGTAGCGCTGCCACCCACCAGGAATTCCAGTGCCTATTACACTGTAGTCCCCCCAAAACCTTGCCCAGGGACCCCCAAGACCCAGACCCTCTGGATCTTAACACAAGGAAAGTAAACCCTTTCCCTCACCGTTGCCTCTCCCAGGCTTCCCCTCCCTGGGTTACCCTGGAAGATCACTGTGATTCAAACTCCTTGAATCTTAAAACAGAGAGGAAAATCCACCTTCTCCCCTCCTTCTCTTTCCCCCTCCCAGACTCTCCCTGAGAGAGAAAGTAATCCTAACACAGAGACAAAATTAACCTCTCTCTCCCCCTTCCCTCCTTTCTCCCCACCAATTCCCTGGTAGATCCAGACCCAGTCCCCTGCGGTCTCACCAGAATAAAAAAACAATCAGGTTCTTAAACAAGAAAAGCTTTTAATTAAAGAAAGAAAAAACAGTAAAAACTATCTTTGTAAATTTAAGATGGAATATGTTACAGGGTCTTTCAGCTATAGACACTGGGAATACCCTCCCAGCCTAAGTATACAAGTACAAATTAAAATCCTTTCAGCAAAATACAAATTTGAACTCCTTCCGGCCAAATATACACTTGCAAATAAAGAAAACAAACATAAGCCTAACTTGCTTTATCTACCTAGTACTCACTATTCTGAACTTATAAGATCCTGTATTGGAGAGATTGGAGAGAAACCTGGTTGCACGTCTGGTCCCTCTGAGAACCCAGAGTGAACAACAACCAAATTCTAACAGCACACACAAAAACTTCCCTCCCTCAAGATTTGAAAGTATCCTGTCCCCTGATTGGTCCTCTGGTCAGGTGACAGCCAGGCTCACTGATTTTGTTAACCCTTTACAGGCAAAAGAGATATGAAGTACTTCTGTTCTGTTAAACCCTACTATCTGTTTATGACAGGAGATAAAAGAGAAGAAAAGTGGGAAAAATAGGCTGGCTGTTCAGACTTCAGCATTACAGAGCAAACAGCATTTTGACTACGTTGCCACAAGTCCTCCTCTTTTCTCCCCTTCACCCCCTTTTTCTGTGCGTTTCACTAAATTTTGTCATTTTTAGATGTGAGAATAAATATTCCTGTAACTGTTCTGATTTATCTGTAAGAAGCAAAATTCTGAATGCCTTGCCTCTTTGTAAATGTTCAGGTCTCTCCAGTACACTCGCCATGTGGAAATGCGTAGTTCTGCTGTTGCAGAGTGAAGAGCTGATAGTAAGGGATACAGCTGCTGATGTCATAAGGGTGGCCCAGTCTCAAAGCAATATCTGTAACAAAACAGGTAAAGTTTGGTAATTTTTCTGTTGACTTGGACATTACTGGGTATTTGAGAGAAGAAAATATTTCCCTTTTCAGCACAAAAGACAGTGTTTTTATGCTTGATAATTGTAAAGTGACTCTCACATCACAGTGTGACATCACATACTGTAGAAGAAAATGGTCAATTATGGAGGTTTAACACCCTTTTTTTTTTTAGTTTTTACATTTCTTGGTATAATGTGGATATAGTTATGTGTTTTTTTAGGAGAGACTGCTACAGTACTTAGAGATGGTTCTTCCTGTCATGAGTCAGACTGGCTCTGGTATAAGCAGTAATTTTGGAAATCCTGATCCATTTATATTAAATCATAACTGGAGATAAGGAATGGAAGAGGCTACTTAAACCCCAGGGCAGTGCAGCCAAAATATTCTAACATGAGATGGCAGGGGACTGGGAAACAATACTCCTGGGCTCTATTCCTGTCTTAGCTACTGATTCATTGGTGGGACCCTGGAAGAGCCCCCTCATGTGATCACTTCCCAGATTGCTGTGAAGGCAGGTGCTGAACCTGCCAGCTTCTGAACCTCTGGTATTTTAAGCAAACAGAGTCTGAATGGAGCCTAGCCACTGCTCATAGACTCATAGACTTTAGGGTCAGAAGGACCAATGTGATCATCTAGTCTGACCTCCTGCACAAAGCAGGCCACAGAACCCTACCCATCCACTTCTATAACAACCCCCTAACCTATGTCCGAGTTATTGAAGTTTTCAAATTGTGGGTTGAAGACCTCAAGCTGCAGAGAATCCACCTGCTGCTGTGTTAGGGCCTCTGGACACATTTTTAGAGTGCAAATCTTTGGTCTGGCACCTTCTCCTGAAAGCTGTGACCATGCAACCCCCTGCTCAGCCCCTGGACCAGTGCTGACTGCTCAGACTCCTCCTGTAGCTTCAACATACCTTCTCCCAGAAGTTTTCTCACCAATCCAAAAACATTTGTTGGGCTGGGGTCAGAGTCATATGGGGCCATCCATCCATCATCCCCTTCTCCTCTTCTGCCCCATGCTTCCTATGTCTATGTCTGAGTCTTCCTTCTGTGATTCTTTTTAAAACTCCTCCTTTGTTGCTTCTGTCCCTTCGTCTTGCTGCTCCTAACTTTCCACTCTCTTCTCTTCCCCTTCCCCTGCATACAAATAGAAACTATCTTCTCTCAAGTCCAGCAAACCTTCTTAGCATGTCTGTTGTCTGGTAACTAAAGCACAGTCACTAAAATTAAGTACTCGCCACTGTCCCTAGGGCTGGGTATGTGCTAGGTCCTACCTGACCTTGATGGATACACATATAGAGACATTTCATAGTACAGCAATTACTTCATAATAGCAACCAGAATTCATAAATTGTATTAAGATTCCCCAAATCATCACAGGTCCCTTATGTTTTCTCTGCCTCAGTTTGCTCATTTGTACTATGTTTATTAGTTTACAAAAAAAAAGCTCAAAGACTATTATTAGCTTTAACTAAGCTTGAATCTTATTCCATAGAACTTGGATGGCATCTTACATTATTTTGACTAATCCTGTTTCTTTGCCATCATATCTTACAATGGAAATGAAAGTAATTGAGCATGAAAGTTTAATTTCTGTATAGATCAGAATGAGAAATGGGTGGCAAGCATTCTGTTGTCATACATTTTGTGATTTTCAGGTCCTGCAATGAAAGCTGTGCAGGTCCTGCAATGAAAGTTTTTAAAGCTTATTGTTAAGCCTTGTAATTTTTCTTCTTCTCCAAAAACACTAGTTAACGTGAGTGATTACGGCTTCTTATATTTTCAGTTTAAAGAGACATCTGTTTTGTTTAGTTCATCAAGCCTTGCTCCAGCCCTAAAACCCAGTGTATTATTATATACTGCCTTCTGGAGATTGATATAGCTGCAATGTCTAGCTTTTCTTGCTGAGCCTGTAAGACATATAATTGATGTCATTTTGCCAATAGAAGCCTAAATGGAAAGAATGTCAACAGGATTTTCCATTTATTAGAATACAGTGGCTATCTGCCATGATTATACAAAAGTCACCATGCTGAAATCCGTCTTCTTTATTATTTTTTCTAATTGTCAGAAATATGAGTGTTTGGTGCTGGCCATGCCAACCACCCTCCCTACCTTTTTTTTTTTGTGAACATCACTAGTACCAGCATTTTGCACAAGAACCTGCTCTGAGTTTAATTTTTTTTTGGACATATTTAAGCCTCCCCTGAAGAGGCAGTGCTGGAACTCTTTAACAGGACAGCTTCTGCTTTAATGTTTGATTAATGTAATGTATCCAGTGAGGCTATTCATGGCATGATAGCTGTTCCTGAAGTTTCACATAAGATTCAAACTGGTCCCGTTTTTCCCTACCAAAGAGTACAGTAGTGGGGCGTGTGTGCCTCTGTGCAGAATTATAGAATTGTAGGACTTGAGGGGATCTCAGGAGTTCATCTAGTCCAGTCCCCTGCATTCATGGCAGGACTAAGTATTATCTAGACCATCCCTGACAGGTATTTGTCCAACCTGCTCTTAAAAATCTCCAATGATAGAGATTCCAGAACCTCCCTAGGCAATTTATTCCCGTGCTTACCATCCTTACAGTTAGGAAGTTTTTCCTAATGTCCAACCTAAACCAGCTGTGTTGCAATTTAAGCCCATTGCTGCTTCTCCTATCTATGGAGATTAAGAAGAATATTTTTTCTCCCTCCTCCTTGTAATAACTTTTTATGTACTTGAACACTTTTATATTGTCCCCTCTCCATCTTCTCTTCCCTGGACTAAACAAACCCAAGTTTTTCAATCTTCCCTCATAGGTCATGTTTTTCTGGATCTCTAATCATTTTTGTTGGTCTTCTATGGACTTTCTCCATTTTGTTCACATCTTTCCTAAAATGTGGCTCCCAGAACTGGACACAATACTCCAGTTGAGGCCTAATCAGCGCGGAGTAGAGCAGAAAAATTACTTCTTGTGTCTTGCTTGCAACATCCCAGAATGATGTTTGCTTTTTTTGCAACAGTGTTACATTGCTGATTCATATGTAACTTGTGATCCACTATGACCCTGCAGGTCCCTTTCTGCAGCACTCTTTACTAGACAGTCATTTCCCATTTTGTACATGTGCAACTGATTGTTCCTTCCTAATTGAAGTACATTGTATTTGTCCTTATTGAATTTCATCCTATTTACTTCAGACCATTTCTCCAGTTTGTCCAAATCATTTTGAATTTTAATCCTATCCTACAAAGCACTTGCAACCCCTCCCAGCTTGGAGTCCTCTGCAGACTTTGAGTGTACTCTCTCTGTCATTATCCAAATCATTGATGAAGATATTGAACAGAATTGGACCTACAACTGATCCTTGAAAGAACCCACTCAATATGCCCTTCCAGCTTGACTGTGAACCACTGATAACTACTCTCTGGGAACAGTTTTCCAACCATTGTGCATTCACCTTATAGTAGCTCCATCTAGATTGCATGTATCAAGATAGAGCTAATCTTAACTTTGACTCTGCTTCTACCAGATGAGATATTTGAAATTTGAGTCTATGTATTAATAATAGCAAATTATGAGGTTGGTTGTTTGGGACGTGCATATAGCAGTTATGGTGCACTTTCCCATAATTTCTGCCATATTAGTGATGTCTGTGTTACCCCACACATGTGTGGCAAGTGTGGGCTGGTGTGAGACCATATGTACCTCTTTTAGGCTATGCATTATGTTTGTAGAATAATGAGATCAGAGGTAAATGATCTTACTGTACGTTTTAGTATGGTTTTATGCCCAATAACAACTACAACCTTACACAGTTCTTTGATATGTTAAATGACCTCCTTGAAGAACAAATGCATTATTATTTAGTACAATACGCTAGTGTTTTTTAACCTTTTTTCATTTGCGGACCTTTGAAAATTTTCAAATGGAGGTACGGACCCCTATGGAAATTCAGCCTGTGCTCCACAAACCACTACCATAGAAGTCTTAGATTGAAAACTGACTAAACAGAATTCAATTATGAATGTTGCTCATGTTCAACATGGCATTTGACTCAGTATGAGAAAGGGTGCTAAGGTCTGGGCTTCTGTGGTAATGACAACACTTCCGGGTTTTACCTGTAGGTGGGATATTCACATACTTTTGATTGATCAGAAAAACAGAATGCCTTTTCTGTGACCTGAAACTTTATTTTCATAGTCACCTTTCGCAGACCCCTTAGACATAGTCTGCATACCCTGAGGCGTTCACGGATCACAGATTGAAAACCACTGCTATACTCCATGGTTTTTGATGGTTGCAATGCTCAGCTCCATCTGCTGGCTAATCCATGCAGCTGCATATCAGAGTTAGTTTTAGATGGCAGTGGCAGAAATAGAGACAAATTAATAAGTATAATATAAAGTAGTTACCAACATGACAATGGTGTGTAAATAAAACTTTTGTCCCTCTTGTGGATTGGAAGGAAAAGTGCACAGAAGAGCATCTTTTCTGAGAGAGATTGTGCTAAACCAAAAAACACATTTCTTTTTTATAGACTAGTGTTACTTTCCAATACTGTCAGTAAACTGAAGTTCATTTTATATATATTTTAATTTATTTTGAAAAGCTGGATTTAATTTTGTTGTAAAAATTGATTCAGATGCGGATGGCTGCTGCCATTTTTCTGAGAAAGTCATGACATATGGAAACCAAACTGTCTAATTAAGAGCAAAATTAATTATTGTTTTGTTTGCCTAAAATGGAAGCTTGTCAGATAGTTAAGGTCTTACTAATGACCTCCCCATTACAAATCCAGTCAATGACTAAAGTTATTGGATGTATACTGACTTTGTTATTGCTTCGTCATGCATTGAGGTGTAAACTTCTGTGAGATTGTTTTATTGCTGTTAGTGTGAGGGAGGGCACAAGAAGTATTGTTTTCAGTGTAAATGTATAATAGTTTCTTTGAAATCTAATTAAATTAATGACTCATGGCGGTGTACTGTCTAGACCCATTCACAGCCCTATTGCTTATCCCAGAGCTTATTCCTTAAAAAGAAAGATGATTGAAATCAAAGAACAGGGACCTTCCTTCCTATACTCGTGGTCATTTTCCTGAATGTCCTGAAATGTTCAGGTAATTCAAGGCTTGAATGAAAGCTGCATCTATTACTGTATCATTTTCAGTTTGGCTTTTGTTTACAAAGGAAGAAATGTCTTGAGTGAGGCTGTGGGCTTGTTGAGATTAGAAAAATTTCACCTGTTTAAATAAATCATTTTATAATTGTCCTGGTTAAATGTTTGCAAACCTCTAATGTAGTTGCCCTGAAATAAGTTAGCCCTAATACTGGTAAATTTAAGACCCGTTTAAGTGCACGTACATTAGGACCTAGAACCAGATTAACTAGATTGATTTAACATTGGTTTAGTTACATTGTTGTAGACTTGGGGGTAGAGCTGTAAAGGGGGCTAAATTTTTTAGACGGGCTTATGTAATTTAGCAGCCTAAATCGCTTTTTCAAAAGTAGTATAGGTATGTAGGAGCCTAAGTTTCATTGAAAATAAATGGGATTTTTAGGCTCCTAAATGCTTATATCACTTTTGAAAACAGGACCAGGGCTCCTAAGTCATGTAGTTGTGTTTGAAAATTTTGTCCCAGGCCTATAATAATTTTTGTTCTGAAGGCCAAAAATGTAGACCTCTTAATCCTAATCTGAATCTACAATTCCAATTTTTTACCTCAAGAAAGTATCAACAAATAACATGAATGTGCCAGAAGTCCTCATTTGACACAGGGCAATTCAAAGCCATCTCTCCTGATTTCAGTGCTGCTCCCTGCTGTCTCTCTGTGTCATCTAGGAAAAGTGGTCACTTGATGCAAATGACTAATATCCCAACCTTTGAAGCACCAACAGAGGTTCTTCAGCGCGCGCACACACACACACACACACACACACACACACACACTCTCTCTCTCTCTCTCTCTCTCTCCCCCCCCCCCCCATCATGAGACCATAGAACAATAGACTCCCCAGGGCGAAGATTAACCACTGTGGCTAATGTTTGTGCAGCACTTTGAAAATGTAATGCACTATGTAAGTGTTGCTTATCATTTCTAGGCGCCAGTATGTAAGAGTTGAGGGAACTCTGAGGGCGTCTCTTATTAACAGAGGGGCTGATCGTAGTAGTTGTTAAAGGCAGGGGATAAGCCAAGGATGAATTCTCCACCCCACTCCCCCAAATTGTAAAGGAAGTTTTGTTTTAACTTAGAGGGCAGAGCCCTAAGACTTCATCTAAAGTTTATATGAAGACAGACACAGGACTTACAGTTCAGTGAGTGAATGTCTTGTATGCGTCACTGCATTCTTGCTGTATCTTGCTTAAACCTGTCAAACCAATTGCAGTACTACAGCATTTGTAGTGTCTCAGTAACGAGTAGGGTTTGGCTACATTGTTTTACCTTTCACCCCAGGGCAAAATAATTATTTCAAATTAGTTAAATTTACTGTGTTAGACTTTTTGTTGTTTTTCTATTGAATTCACATTTTATCAGGCTATTCTGAAGCCGTCAGTCCATCTCTATTTTCCCCCTCTCATGCCCTCATCAGAAAACTCACATTCAGAGAGAGTAAGAGGGAAATGAGACTGGTTGCTTCACTGTGGAGCTGGCCTGGAGGAACGAAGCACCCCCAGCCATGCTGATTGAGTTCCACTGAAGGCTTACTCACTTCCTTGGCAGTGCTCACTGAGGAATAGAAATCACCGTACTAGAGAGAAGATTTGGAAGCTGTTATCCCAGGATGCATCACTGAAGATCATTAGGGTGCTCAATACAGTATCAGTAGGGTGACCATAATTTCCCAAAGGAAAAACAGGACACCGCAGGGGCCAGGCCAAAGCCCTCCTTCCTCCCCCCGCATGGGGCCGGCCTGAGCCCCCCTGCTGCCCACCCACATGGGGACAGCCCAAGGCCCCCATATACCCCTGCAGGCCGGGTAGCCCAAGCCACCCACTGCTGCTCACTCACAAGGGGACAGCCCGAGGCCCCCTGCTGCCTGTCCACATGGGGCCAGCCTGGCCCAAGCCACTCTCCTGAGCCCTCCCTCCCGCACGGGGCTGGCATTGCTGCTCCCCGCCCTGCACATTCATCTTCACTCCGCTTTAGTTTCATGATCAGTTGGCAAGAGCAAATGGGACAATGCCCAGTTTTGCTATAGAAGTTGGGATGGCCGGGATGGGGCTTAAAAAAGGGACTGTCCCAGCCAAAACAGGATGTATGGTCACCCTAAATATCAGTAACAGTATCAGCCTTGTTTAGTAATGTGATTAGTTCTGGCTTGTAGTATCTCAGTTCTATTTTATTGCATCAAACTTAAAGTTTGCCTGCAGGTTGTCAGCCTTTAAGTAACCCTTACTTTGTATATAGTGATTAGAAAATGTAAACGGGGTGCGGGATATAATAAAAAAAGTGTGGTACTGAAAACAATTGAGTGAAAATCATTTTCAGCAGATTCACAGAAAATGTATGTGTGGGAAATCTCAATTCTTTGACTGAATCAAACTGTTTTTATAAAACTTTTCTACCTGTGAATCACCTTCCTGTGAATCACCTCACTCTCCCCCCTACCCCCAAAAAGTTGCACAATGCACTATTCTCTGAAAAATACAACAATTTGGTTTTTCATAGGTGACGAAGCTGGAATGGAAATTAAAAACTAAAACTACAGCTTGATCTAAAAGCAAGCATGAAGAAAATGAGATTTTTTGGGGGGCCGCTGCAGTGTTGCTGGTTTCATTGTTTGGATCATAGAATCGTAGGACTGGAAGGGACCTCAAGAGGTCATACTTCACATGCCCTGCACTCATGGCAGGACTTAGTATTATCTAGACTAGGGGTGGGCAGGGTTGCACAACTGTATGGAGGGCCGGGTAGGGAAGGCTGTGCCTCCCCAAAAGCCTGGCCCCTGCTCCCTCCCACTTCCCACCCCCTGACTGCCCCCCTCAGAACTCCCAACCCCTCCAACCCCCCCTGCTCCTTGTCCCCTGAACGCCCCCTCCCGGCACTCCCGCCCCCTATCCAACCCCCCTGCTCCCTGTCCCCTGACTGGTCCAGCCCCTATCCACACCCCTGCCCCATGACAGCCCCCCTGGGACTCCCGTCTCCTATCCAACCGTCCTCTGCTCCTCATCCACTGACCACCCCCTCCCGGGATCCCCCACCCCTAACTTCCCCCCCAGGATCCCACCCCCTTATCCAACTCCCCTCCCCCCACTCCCTGTCCCTTGACTGCCCTCCTGACAGGCCCCCCCGGGACTCCCACTCCCAACCGTCCCTGATCCTCATCCCCTGATGTGGCTCTCGGGCCGTAGTTTGCCCATGTCTGATCTAGACCATCCCTGACAGGTGTTTGTCTAACCTGCTCTTAAAAAACTCCAGTGTTGGAGAATCCACAACCTCTCTGGGCAATTTATTCCAGTGCTTAACCACCCTGACAGGAAGTTTTTCCTCATGTCCAACCTAACCTGCCCTTGTGGCAGTTTAAGTCCATTGCTTCTTCTCCTGTCCTCAGAGCTTCAGGAGAATCATTTTTCTCCCTCCTCTTTGTAACAACTTTTTATGTACCTGAAAACTGTTATAATATTCCCTCTCCATCTTCTCTTCTCCAGACTAAACAAACCAATTTTTTCAATCTTCCCTCATAGGTCATGTTTTCTAAACCTTTAATAATTTTTGTTGCTCTTCTTGGGATTGTCTCCAGCTTGTTCACATCTTTCCTGAAATGTGGCGCCCAGAACTGGACACAATACTCCAGTTTAGGTCTTATCAGCACAGAGCAGAGCAGAAGAATTACTTCTTGTTTCTTGCTTACAACACTCCTCCTAATACATCCCAGAATGACGTTTGCTTTTTTTGCAACAGTGTTACACTGTTGATTCATATTTAGCTTGTGATTCATTATTACCCCATATCCCTTTCTGCAGTACTTCTTCCTAGGCAGTCATTTCCCATTCTGTACATGTGCAAATGATTATTCCTTCCTAAGTGGAGTACTTTGAATTTGTCCTTGTTGAATTTCATCTTATTTTCTTCAGACCATTACTCCAGTTTGTCGAGATTATTTTGAATTTTAATTCTGTCCTCCAAAGCACTTGCAACCCCTCCCAGCTTGGTATTGTCTGCAGATTTTGTATGTGTACTCTCTCTGTCATTATCCAGATCATTGACAAAGATATTAAAGAGCGATTCCAATGCTGGTAGCTACTCCGCTCGTGGGAGTGGGTTTTTTACAGCGCTGGGCTTGTGCCACAGCAGTGCTTTAACATTGGTAATGAAGACATACCCTAAGTTGTATTTCCCTAGTTTGTTTATGAGAAGGTCATGCAAGATAGTATCAAATCCTTACTAAAGTCAAGATATACAACATCTACTACTTCCCCCATCCACTAGGCTTGTTGCCCTGTCAAAGAAAGCTATTAGGTTGTTTTGACACAATTTATTCTTGACCAATCTGTGCTGACTGTTACTTACCACCTTATTATCCTCTAGGTTTTTGCAAATTGATTGCTTAATTATTTGCTCCATGATTTTTCTGAGTACAGAAGTTAAGATGACTGAACTGTAATTCTCTGGGTTGTCCTTATTTCCATTTTGATAGATTTGCACTACTATATTTGCCCTTTTTCAGTCCTATGGACTCTCTCCCATCTTCCATGACTTTTTGAAGATAATCGCTAATGGCCCAGATATCTCCTCAGTCAGCTTCTTAAGAATTCTAGGATGTATTTCATCAGGCCCTGGTGACTTCAAGACATAAGGATTGCCAAAGTGCTGTTTAACATGGAAGAGGGGAAGCAACTTTTATCGGTATTACCAGTGCACCCTACTAAAGAGATGGTAAAAGAGATTGGAGTCAGGGAGGTGTAGCTGCGTGTGTTTGTGCTAGAACTTGTAGTTGAGGTGAGGAATGGGAGAAAGTGGAGAGAGAATCAGGTGAAAGTATATTAACATAGAAAGAGAAGAGGAAAGAAAAAACCCTGCTGAAATGTGCATGTCCACTCACCTCCCTGTGAAAACTTTACTTTAACTAACGTAAATCTATGCCGAAGTTTTTCACACACACACACCCTTGGAGGGACCTAGTAAATCACTTCAAAGAGAGATAATAGATAATGGAGTCTGTGTGATGTTGGTGTTACACAATGGACCTGGCATTCATCACTACCACCACAGGTGATGTCAGCAAATCAGTAGTGGCTGGTGTGATTGCAAAACTTCCAACCCAGCTGTCCTCTACTGCTGATCAATGAAGAATTTCAAGACAAGTGCCTGAAATCTAATCAGCTCTAGTTGTTAGTGAAGTAGATAAGAGTTATTCCAGCTGACCCTGCAACACCACTACCTTTTCGTCCACCACTGTTTCAAATACCGTGTTTCCAGTGGTTCTGTCTATGCCTTTTAAAATACCATTGCTCACATGTCAGTATGCATTATTTGTAATTTCCCACCATTACAGTAGCACCTAAAGAGTGCAATCAAAATTGAGGACCCATTGTTCTAACATAACATGTCCCTGCCTCCATGCCTTATTTGAGGACATTGAGGGAGCCAGAGATTGTTATCTTAGAAGAGAGGCAAGAATAAGAGATATAATAGTCTGATTCTATAAATACCAGAAGATACAAAGATCAATTACCTCCTAAGGGAAGTTATGGGGGCACCATCACTTCATGTAATTTGTTTTAAGCTAAACTGGACAAAAAAACCAGCCTAAATGAGGAAATAAAAAACAATATCTAGATGCTGTAGCTCTATGAATAAAATATCAATACTTTACCATACGTCTAGATATTTCAAAGTACTTCCCAATATTTTCATTACCACAGTTGCAGAGTAAATAAAGCATACATCCAAAGATAACTCATCTTCACTACTTTCCATATAGATGCTGTAGTGACAGAGTAAGACATGGTCTCTTGCAACTCCCCCAGTGATGTGAATTTGATGGGAAATGCTGGCCAAGTAGGAGTGAGTTACTCAACAGCAGAATTTGTTAGACAATTCTTTAATGTTGGTGCAGGACTTGCATGTTTAGAGACACACTGAGGTGTTAAAATCTCTCTTGGGTACTTTAGATAACACAGGTTGAGGATAAGGGAAAATAAGGGTCAAAGACCTGCATGAGTATTTTTAGTGATGCTTGAGAGTGTAGTAAAAAAGAGATTCCCTGCAGAGAAACAACAGCAGATTGAGGACTGGTCTACCCTAAAAATATAAATTATAGCTATGACGCCCTAACCCCAGATGTAGTCAGGTTAGATTGACAAAAGAATTCTCCTGCTGACCTAGCTACTCCCTTTCAGGGAGGTGGATTACCTACAGTGGTGGGAAAATCCTCCTGTTAGTATAGTGAGCTGTAAAGATGCTGGTTCTGGTGAGACCCAACTGAGAGTGCCAATTCAAGACAAATTGCTTAAAGCAGGGCAGTTACAGCGCAAGGCTGGGGTTTCTATGCACACCAAGGCAAACCAAACCAGCCAAATAGAGAAAACTTTGGTTTTACCCCACTGGCTAACCATAAGTCACACAAGCAATTCCCTTAGATACTCCCAGTATCACCACTAGTGCCACTCGTTATGGGGACAAATGGTTATGAAAACCAATGCCCCAGTAAAAGAAAAAACGTTCTCCCAATCCCAAAGGACCAAGCCCCAGACCCAGGTCAATATATAAATCAGATCTTACCCACAAATCATGCTGTTGCCAATCCTTTAGAATCTAAAATCTAAAGATTTATTCATAAAAGGAAGAAGATACAGATGAGAGCTAGAACGGGTTAAATGGAATCAATTACATACAGTAATAGCAAAGTTCTTTGTTCAGGCTTGTAGCAGTGATAGAATAAACGGCAAGTTCAAATCAAGTCTCTGGAGTACGTCCACAGCTGGGATGGGTCATCAGGCCTTTGTGTAGAGCTTTCGTTTGTAGCAAAGTCCCTCCAGAGGTATGAAGGAGGATTGAAGACAAGATGGAGGAGCTTCAGCTGCTTTTTATAGTCTCTTGCCATGTGGTCTCTGCTTTCTTTGTCCCCAAGATAAGCTGTCCATCACGTGGCATGGAAAAACTTCAGAGTTCTGTCCATAGGCATGTCCCTGCATACCTTGTTGAGTCACAAGGTGTGTCTGCCTTCTCTCAGTGGGTCAGTTGTATAGCTAATGGTCCTTAATGGACCATCAAGCAGGCTAGGCAGAGCTGACATCAACTTGTCCGAGGTGTCACCCAGAAGCATAGCATAAGTTTGAAATACAGACAGTATAGAGCCAGTATTCATAACTTCAACTACAAAATGATACACACATATAGACAGCATAATCATAACTAGCAAATCTTAACCTTGTCTTAAACACCTTATTTCACCTCCTTTATAAAAGATTTGGTGTCACTACAGGACCTTAGTTGCAACAATGATCTATATGGTCCCAGTTCATGTCAATAACCTCACAAGCATCTACACTGAAGTGGCAAAGAGTCCTGTGGCACCTTATAGAGTAACAGACACATTGAAGCATGAGCTTTCATGGGTGAATACCCACTTTGTCGGATGCATGTAGTGGAAATTTCCAGAGGCAGATATAAATATGCAGGCAGGAATCAGGCTAGAGATAACAAGATTAGTTCAATCTGAGAGGACGAGACCATCTTCTAGTAGTTGAGGTGTGAACACCAAGGGAGGAGAAACTGCTTTTGTAGTTGGCTAGCCATTCACAGTCTTTGTTTAATCCTGAGCTGATGGTGTCAAATTTGCAGATAATCTGAAGCTCAGCAGTTTCTCTTTGAAGTCTGGTCCTGAAGTTTTTTTGCTGCAGGATTTCTACCTTTAAATCTGCTATTGTGTGTCCGGGGAGATTGAAATGTTCTCCTACAGGTTTTTGATATTGCCATTTCTAATATCTGATTTGTGTGCATTTATCCTTTTCCGTAGAGACTGTCCAGTTTGGCCGACGTACATAGCAGAGGGGCATTGCTGGCATATGATGGCGTATATTACATTGGGATGGTGTAGCTGATCTGGTTAGGTCCTGTGATGGTGTCGCTGGTGTAGATATGTGGGCAGAGTTGGCATTGAGGTTTTTTGCATGGATTGGTCCCTGAGCTAGAGTTACTATGGTGCGGTGTGTAGTTACTGGTGAGAATATGCTTCAGGTTGGCGGGTTGTCTGTGGGCGAGGACTGGCCTGCCACCCAAGGCCTGTGAAAATGAGGGATCATTTTCCAGGATGGGTTGTAGATCACTGATGACGCGTTGGAGAGATAAAATGCTGCACTGCTGTAGCATTTTAAGTGTAAACACAGCCTGAGAGAATAGTGGGCCTGAAGTGAGAGCCTGTTTTTCTACCTGAAGAGGCCACCACTGTTGAAACTGCAGTAGTAAAAGAAAAGACAAGAGGTGGGCAAAAGAGGATTGAATATTATTTTGGGGACAGTTATTGAAAAGAATAAAATATATATAACTCTTCGAAAAGAGATTTCCCTGTTGAAGGAGGAGGGCACGACTAGTAAGGAATTCTGGGAATATTTAGTATGGAAGTAGGGAAGAACGCTCACTAGTAACATCACAAAGGTGAACTAATGTCACCTGTGCTTGTAGAAGAATGAAAAGAATGGTGTTTGCAGTTAATGAGGAGGATGTTCCGATTTCAAAAAAAAGTTTAGACTGTTGTTTAGAGTGAATATCTTTAAAATACATAGGGATACTATTTGCAAGGTGTAAGAAGAGGTGAAACTGAGGTGATGACTCATTTTCCTTTTCTGCTGGTAATGATAAATGCTTTTATTTATGTATTTGAGCAGACTAGGAATTTAAGGAGAAATTGCAGCACCGATGACAGATTTAACCCATCATGGATTCAAAGGAATACGTTTGTAATAGATTTTGCTTACCTGATGATGATGTTAGTCCTACACTTAAGAAGTTTGTTCCAGACGACGAAGTGACATGTGGTAGCAATTATGAAAGATTGAACATGGCTGGAAGGCATAATTAGGTGGCTTTTGGTCCAGTGTACTAGTGTCTAAACAGAGACCAAGAACAAGAGAGATTTGTGAGGTGAAAGCAGTGGGTACTACTGCTGAAATATGAAGTATGTAAATGTACTGGGGAAATTCAGTGGTGGCATTTGGCCCATTTCTTTCATTTGTTTCATAGTTAGCCTTAATAAGTATATCTTGTGTCTTTATAGTAATATTTTTGGCGATGTGCTATGCTGTTTGTAGCTGTTAATGTGCTGTAGAAAATATTTTATATTATTTTTATCAAAACCATTCTTCAGAGTATCCAGAATTACTTGTAAATAATTGGCAGTCTTTTACCAATTATGGTTTCTGTGGTAATTTGTTAGTCTCTAAAGTGCCACAAGGACTCTTCATTGTTTTTGTGGTAATATGATTGTTTCCATAGTCGAACAATGACTAAAACTCATTGATGAGCAATGTTCAAATGTTTTCAATAAGTTTGGAGAGGATAGAACCAGATTAATATTTAATAAATACTTTTGTGCATCTTTAAACGTTTTTAGCTCAGAAAACCTTTTTTATAATTAGATGTGCAGTTTGTGGCTCACACCTTTGTTTTTATTTTCAGTTGTTGCGAGTACTTAGGGTGACCAGACATACCGATAAAATCGGGACCATCCCGAT
The DNA here is from genome assembly GCF_025201925.1 of Gopherus flavomarginatus. Classification (NCBI taxonomy): domain Eukaryota; kingdom Metazoa; phylum Chordata; order Testudines; family Testudinidae; genus Gopherus; species Gopherus flavomarginatus. The sequence continues at coordinate 40,860,940 of NC_066620.1, forward strand.
ATTTAGGTGTTTGTCCCGCAATCTTTGGTCGGGATGCAATTAGTCCCAATATTCCTCTTTTTTTTTTTTTTTTTTTTTTTTTGGCTCCGCTGGCAGCACTCTTGTCGTTGTTGGTTGGTTTTGGTTTTCTTTGCTCCGCCAGCGGAACCCCCCAACCATGTGTCCTGATATTTTCTCCTTCTCATCTGGTCCTCACCTTTATTTACAAAGCCAGATTAAAGCAAGGCTGCTATATCCACAGGAAATTGCCCGGGAAGTTCAGAATCGCTGTGCCTGGGTAAAATGTTAATGAACGACCACTTCATGGAGGTCAAGATGAACATTCTTGTGCAATTTGTGAATGAGGGATTTCTGACCGCATGCACAGTAATTGTCTTGTCATTTTGGAAGTAGAGTGTAAAAAAAATCTTTGTCCTCATGATGACACCTTTCTGACTTATTGCTCAGTTGCACTTTGCTTTTGATAAAGGATTGAAATTGCATCTTAGTTTGTTGCTCTTTCCTGTTAATTTTTTCTCCTGACTGCTTAGAGGAACAGCAAATGCCAGTGGTAATTGTCTTACTTCTATATAGATCTTATCATCTACATTGATCAAAGAACTCTTTGCAAACCATACCAGGTTACTATATAATCTCAGCTTCTCCAGTACGTGTGCAATATGCGTAAATGAAAAATTACAAAATATAGGACTGTCCATAAACACAGCCACTTCAGCCCACACCTTCCTCAGTACAGTTGCTACGTTTCCCTCCTAACTTGGCTGAAATGTGGCAGCTGTTTAGCAGTGCGTTGGAACACTACAGAGCAGTTTATAACAGGCAGTGAAGAATAGTGTATGGTAATGAAAATAGAGGGGAAATGTATGTACATCTGGTTTATCCTTCCCTGTAAGAGTCATTCTGGAGAGTTAGCATTGTGGTGCCATCTACTGGGAAGCCAGGAAGCAATAGAATCCAGTTCTTTTTTCCTCTTGTTCAGAAGTATGTAATCCTTGCCTTGGTCTGCTTGAGCGGATGTTTTCAGAGAACTATCCACAGTGACTCCAAGATCTTTCTTGAGTGGTAAAAGCTAATTTAGACCCATTCATTTTGAATGTATAGTTGAGATTATGTTTTCCAATATGCATTATTTTGCATCTATCAACATTTGAATTTCATCTGCCATTTTGTTGCCCAGTCACTAGTTTTGTGAGATCCCTTTGTAACGCTTTGCAGTCTGCTTTGGACTTAACTATATTGAGTCATTTTGTATCATATGCAACCTTTTCTACCTCACTGTTTACTCGTTTTTCCAGAAGAGAGGAAAATTGCAAATAGGGATATTGTAGGGCATATAAAGCAGTTTACATAATGTAAAAAGAACATTTTATTTATAGTGGGATCAACTCTCCATAGTGTCAGAGCAGAGCTTGGACATAGCTGGTCACAAAGCCCTAATCCTGTGCCACCCAGCCCTGACAGAAATTAGAGCAGAGCTCTATCTACTCTAACTTATATCCCTACCATAAGATTTATAAGGGGTCAGAACCTGCCCACATTGCACTGCCTAAATGTTGCAAAGTGGATGAAGCAGTGTGGAGAATCTAGCCCAGTTGTCTTTCATAGTCAAGTTATCCTAAAATGTTATGCTCTTTGATGTCAAGTATCAGGGGGGTAGCCGTGTTAGTCTGGATCTGTAAAAGCAGCAAAGAATCCTGTGGGACCTTATAGACTAACAGACGTTTTGGAGCATGAGCTTTCTGGCCAGACGTGTACCCAGAAGCCTCCTACTGCAAGTCAAACCCAAGAAAGAAACCAACAGGACTCCACTGGCCATCACATACAGTCCCCAGCTAAAACCCCTCTAACGCATCATCAGGGATCTACAACCCATCCTGGACAATGATCCCACACTTTCACAGGCCTTGGGTGGCAGGCCAGTCCTCGCCCACAGACAACCTGCCAACCTGAAACATATTCTCACCAGTAACTGCACACCACACCATAGTAACTCTAACTCAGGAACCAATCCATGCAACAAACCTCGATGCCAACTCTGCCCACATATCTACACCAGCGACACCATCACAGGACCTAACCAGATCAGGCACACCATCACCGGTTCATTCACCTGCACGTCCGCCAATGTAATATACGCCATCATATACCAGCAATACCCCTCTGCTATGTACATCGGCCAAACTGGACAGTCTCTACGGAAAAGGATAAATGGACACAAATCAGATATTAGGAATGGCAATATACAAAAACCTGTAGGAGAACACTTCAACCTCCCTGGCCACACTATAGCAGACCTTAAGGTGGCCATCCTGCACAAAAAAACTTCAGGACCAGACTTCAAAGAGAAACTGCTGAGCTTCAGTTCATCTGCAAATTTGACACCATCAGCTCAGGATTAAACAAAGACTGTGAATGGCTTGCCAACTACAGAACCAGTTTCTCCTCCCTTGGTTTTCACACCTCAACTGCTGGAACAGGGCCTCATCCTCCCTGACTGAACTAACCTCATTATCTCTAGCTTGCTTGCATATATATACCTGCCCCTGGAAGTTTCCACTACATGCATCTGACGAAGTGGGTATGCACTTTGATGTATAATAAGCCTTTATTTGCCAGTTTTGCACTAAATAATGTAAACGTGTAAGAGTAGTACACACACTCTGTGTGTATCTCTCTCTCTAAATGTTCTACAAACAGGCTAGAATACTAAGTTAGAACAAATGATACCCTGGGAAACCCCCAAAACTTTACAAGTTTCTTATTAATTATTTCTGCACCTTTGGTATCTCACAGCCATAGAAGAGATATACACCGCTACCTCGATATAATGCCACCTGATATAACACAAATTTGGATATAACGCGGTAAAGCGGTGCTCTGGGGGGGGGCTGCGCACTCCAGTGGATCAAAGCAAGTTTGATATAACACAGTTTCACCTATAACGTGGTAAGATTTTTTGGCTCCCAATGACAGTGCTATATCAAGGTCTTGGTGAATTTCATCCTTCTTGAGGTGATTCCTTAAGATCCTTTCACCCACAATGAGATGGTAGTAAAGTCTGCAGGTCCATTCAATCCTAGGTCTCTCTAGTGAGACTGCAAGCAAGATGTCATTTCTGATGTTTGTGTATGTGTGAAAGGGAGGGATGTGGATACTTGTCCATTAAGAACTAGACTACCAAACAGCCATCAGCTAGTAATGACGGAGATAATATCACCTGGGCCAGAGTCAAAGCAGTGACTAGAATAAAAATTTTTTATTGGATTATTAATTTCCTGTGCCATAGATTTCCCACCAAATTTAGTTATTTTTCATTCGTTTTTTAAAAGCAGTCATGGGACACAATGGGTTCTTACTTCAAACCCTGAAATGTGTTAAACTACATTTCTTTTTTTCTGTAATCAGTTCCAAATGAGCTCTCACTGTAGGAAAAGTCAAGAATTGACTTTGTTGAGCAAATTGATTTCTCATGTATAAGGAAATCAAGTAAAAAATCTTTGGCAAGAAAAGACTAGAATCTTAACTTTAAAGATGTTGTTTGAGTTTTTGTAAAGTGCTTTTGATTGTTATCATACTTAAAAGAGTAAGACTATGTTGAGACTGTTTTGAGGGCCAGAATTATTTATAGCAGTTGCTTACTCTACCACTGCGGTGGCACCTTGGCATGTTTTTAATTTTGTTCTCTTGGCATGATCTGTTCTATGTTAATAATCACCTTGTCATGCTAGCAGTGGAAAACTTTTTTTATAAAGAATTCCCAATGGTAAGATGAAAGTGTTAACAGAAATACTTAGTGGAGGTCTAAATTAACTTAAACACTTGGCTAGATCACAGGAGGGGTTAGGCTTACAATATCTTATTACCAGCACCAATAAACCCCCATTCATTTTTTTTCATTTAGTATGTTAATTACATTCTCATTCTCTCTCGTGTGCAGACACACAACAGAGGCCTATTTCAGTTTTGCATTGAATACCACAATTATATTTTAGGCTTATACTTGCAGTGTTATAAATTCACACCCAAACAAATCAAATTAATCCAAACCTTCTTCCCTCCCTCATTCCAAAAACAGACTTGTTAGACTCTAATGCCACAATTTAAAAAATAGATGTTTAAAGGTAGCTTCTTAAATCCATAGCATAAGCACCTCAATAAGTGGCCTGACTTTCAGGTGTTGAGCACCCAACAGTTCTTATTGACTGATTTCCAGGCCTGTGCCTTAATCACATAATTATCCTTACTCTTTAACACAAGTAAGTAAACTTCCATAACAAACAGAAGCATAAACACTGTTGAAAGGCATTAAAAATTGTGCTGTACACATGCATACAGATGTAGTTAAACAAGGCATACACAGCCTAAGCCCAACAAATCATGCAGGAGTTGCAAAATTTCTGAGAAAATGCCCTCTGAATTGATACTTAGTTTACTAAACATGTTTTATTGCTACTCTGAGAAGCGGAGAAAGCTCAGTCTGGTAAACCTCATCAGAAAGCCAATGTTTTTGTGTTTTTTGTTTTTCTTCATGTTTCTTAGAAGTGGTTATCACTTCTGCGAATATTAAAAGATACAAAAATAGGGATAAAATTCCAAAATATAACTTCTAATCTAATCTCAATCACAACATATAATCTAATCTAATTCTAATTCTCAATCACAAAATATAAATTGCTCAAATAAAACAGCCTGCAACAAATAACCTCCCATATCTAACCTTCCCCAATTCCTCAGCCCACTCACTCCAGAAATACCCAGGAAAATAGATAGATGTTTGCTGCATTCTCTGAAGGTCACTGGCCCCCATGCTGACACTTCTCATGATAAGATCTTGTTCTCAGTTGCTTATCACTTTGCCAAACTTTAATCATTTGGACAGAAATTTTCCATGCAGGATGTCTGCCTCAGGCTGAATGTTTTTGAAAATTTCAGCCGAATGGTTCCCATTTCCAAGAATGAGGCTAGGCAAAAATACATGGTTTTGCCAGTGTTAAAAAAAAAATTGAGATCTTTTCTTTAAAATGCTCTAGTGCCCACATGCTTTGCAGCATGAATTTTTTTAGCGGGGCTGAGGGGTTGTGCCTTTTTGAAATCACCCCAAATCTCACCAAGTTATAAGCCTTTGAAAAATCGCAGTTCACACATACTCAGAAGAGACTTGCTAGAGATTTCAGCTTAAAACTCAGAAGATTCTGTCCCCATTGGGCATGCTGCAGCCTCTCAGAGCTCTGACTGCTGACCAGATTATGCATGCATCATCCACACAGTGATGAGCATGTTCCAGCCCAGGGGCTCAGAATGATTGTCCTTCTAATGGCTGATCTCAGCTGCTCGAGTGCTGAGTGTTGAAAAAATAAACTAGGAGAAGGAGCCAAGGAGGACATGAGAGCAGACCAAGCTTGGAAGAGGAAACCAGGCAGGCAGACTGGGACTGGGAGGCAGTGGGCAGGGAGAAAGAGAGAGATTGGATGAGGAGCCAGGAGAAGAGATCTAGGACTAGGCTGGGCAAAGAGACTGGGTACAAGGCGTTAGGGGGAGCGGAGATTGGAACTGGGCTGGTAAGGAGATCTGTACTGAGCTGTGAGGGAAATTGGGGCTTGGCCAATGAGCCTGGAGGGGACACAAGGCCTGGCTGGGCAAGTCGACTGGGACTGGGATGAGATGCTTCAGGAGTGGAGACAAGGACTGAGTAGGCAAGAAGAATGGGTCTAGGACAAGGAATCTTGGGGTAAAAAATAGTGTGTGAGCATACAATTAAAAAATGCATCATAGTGCATGTACACAGAGGGGCCAATTTAAGGTTCCACGGGCAATCTTAATTCTGGCATTTCCTAACTTTTGAATGCTTGACTTTGCAACCTTAATAATGTTTTAAACAAAGTTTTGTGTGTGTATGCACATGCATACAAAAATATAGAACTAACATGTTGCTTTCCAACCATTCCTGTACTTGTATTTTGCATCCTTCTCTGTCACCCTTTGTCTTGTCTGTGAATACTGGAAGCTAGTCAGGCTCTCACCATGTGTTTGCACAGTGAATAGCCTGTACTATAAATAAATAATACTCTTTTACACCCTAATAACTATTTAGAAAAGAAATTTTGCAGTTTTTGGGAACGGACTAGCATAGTACGGCAAAATATTTTGATTTTGAGGCAGGCCTGAAACTATTTGATTTAAATGTTTACTGCACCGGATTTATTTTATTTTCTAGGAAAACATCATCATAATCAGTTCATGTTAAATGTCTTCCTTTTTTTAAATGAGGAAAATAAAACAAGTGTAAGATGCAAAAGCAAATCACCTCTATTTAAAAAAATGGTCCCTAGCATTATTAAAATTATAAAACACCTCAAGAGACATCAAGACTGAGTCAGAAGTCCAAAATTCCCATTCTACTTGGTACTCAAAGTGTCTGCATTCAGTTAGTCACAGACATTCAAGGTTCAGATGTTGTGTAGTAATTTAGATAGTGTCTTCTCTAGTCGGACATGCTCAATTTAACTAAAGCTCACAATGAATCTGAAACTGCATTGTCCCATTCTTTAGAAGTGAGCCAGTTGAAGAGGAAAGAGAAGCCATAACAATGTAAATTAATGTTCAGGGAAAATTACAGATCAAGATCAAAGCATGTTGCAACTTAAGAATATCTCATTAATTACATATTGAAGATTTGCCAAAAAGCAAAATTATGCCATATTTCATAGTTCAATAATGAATAGTTTATTGTGTTAGCAGTTGTCACCAGGAGTGGTAAGTGTATACCAAGAACAAAGATCAAGATAGCAAACAAACCTTGAAGTACAAATGTTGCACCAGTATTTACGTATAAAAAAAATATGCAGCAATGATATGTATGTCTTACAAAAGTACCAAAACACCAAGTTAATAAAGTTTAGTTACTATTTCAGAACATTTAGCAGAATAATTGAAAGGGACAGAGTACTAGCAGACTGAAACCTGTGATTACCTTATCCAGCATTTATTTGGAAGGTGGAGAGGGTGGGGCGTGGATGAGGTGATACTTATTTCAAATCAACTAAGTGCTTTTGTCTGAGAGCTTTATGTTGCTCCTTCCTCCCAGTTGTACTGTTTTTCCAGTCACTGAGGATTACATTCCATAAGAACACATATTCCCACATTTCATTTTAACGCAAGTTCTTCATAGAGTTATTACACAATACTAGGCCTTATCTGGATAAAGGAACTTATCCAGAATGCAGTTCCATTAATTACAATGGAAGAGTGAACCAGTTGGAATTAATTAAAAGCAGCTCATCCTTCAAAGACTGGCTGAGGACCTTTTGCTGATAATACTTCATTTAGTCGCATCAGCTGCACTACTGTTCTATTATGCAGTGTTTGTGATTTGTGATGTTCTTGAAAAATATGGGAGAATATTTAAAAGGCAACTGTACTTGCTCAGCCCTGTAATCTGAAAATTCAAAATGTTGAGAAGAAGTTTGACATTAATAAATTATGAAATGTAATTAAAAATCAACTATGATTATAAATACCATTTCTGAGTTTAATGATGGTAATGGACAACTTGCTGAAAGTTGGTGGTGTTTGGCACTTATAGTATTACACTGTAGGAAAGCCTGTATTCTGCTTTATTACGTTTAAAGATTCAAATTTTTTTTTCCTGATTATACTAGTATTGAAGCAGAAAGGAGACTTGTGTAGTCTCGTTCATCGAGCTGCCACGCTGCCCATGTTGTAAATGTTATTCAAATAATGAGGCTTCCCCTTCTGTTTCCAAAGACTATTCCAAGGTCTACGGTCTTGTTTGCACTAAAGAAGCTAGACAACTTCATGTGGTCCCCCTAGTATGTATGCAACAGCCTCCTACCCACACTCAGAAATGCTCCTCACAGTGCACCAGCATTGCATCTACAGTTTTCAGATTAGTCTTCCTTCAGCAAGTCTCACCATGGTGTGCCTCTACCACCTCAGTCTCCACCATTGTAGTGGCAGTGTGGATGGTGACTGTTAGTGTAATAGCCTCAGTGGTACAAACAGTACTCTCACTGCAGTGTGCACCAGTCACTGCTGTTTCAGACAGGAAGATTTTCCTAATATTTTTTTATAGCCTATGTCTTCCTTTTCTTAATTGTAGCCTTTCGTTCCATAGGGCTTAAAGCTGAACTTCAGAGAGAAAGGTCCAGAAGTAACCAAGGGAGAGTAGAGGAGGGTAGACATCAGAGACTAGGATGGTGGATGCATAATGGCTGTTTGGGTGCAATCAAGGGACAAAAGTGAGAAGACAGTGGATGCTGAGGGAAAGGAAAAGTAGCAAGAGGGCATAGGGAGTGGAGCATGAATGATTTTTTCCCCTTCCAGCTCCCTCCATTTGCCCCTTGTTCTTCACCAAGTATATTTAATTCCAAGGAGATTTCCAAATGCGTCTACTTTTGAAGGCAGCTAAATACTTGAAGATGTTATGGGGATGACAAAGGGAGGAGTTATTTGCTTCCTTCACACTGAGGCAGGATGATGACTCGTCTTTGTATTTGGGATTTTTTGTTTTGGCAGCAATGCAGCTGGCCAGTACCAAGCACTTTACAATTTTGTTTTAAGTCGCAGCTATTTAACGCACACAGGAAGAAAAAACAGCAATATGTATGGCTGCTTCAGAGCTCTAGAATTCCGCCATTTTTTCTCTTTCACAATACTTCATTCTCTACTCCAAGCTTGGTAGTGAACTTATTGAACCAGAAGATCCCAAGGGAAAAAAGTTTTTACATTGAGGGTAGGTCTAAACTTGTGGCGGCATGTAAAGTATGGGCACTGCATGAGGCGCTAGCACAGGTAAATACAGCAGTGTAGATGGTGAGGCATGGCTCAGGCAAATAGAGTAGAGCGCCCTACAAGCCTGAACCCTAGAGTGTATACTCTACACAGGCTCTCTGCAAGCCCAGCCATTGCCTTCCATGTCTATACTACGAACAGTGTAGTGCCATGCTGCCCCACTGATGGTGCCTTTCCCAGCCCTGAGAGAGACAGCAGGGAACGGTTCTGGCAAAGGGAGGGCAGTGGGGAAAGGCTCCAGCAGCTCCTTGCTGCCAGAGACTTGTCCTGCTGCCTCCACACTACCAGAGCCCTTCACAGTGATGTGTAGCTGCACACAGCAATGGGTGTTGGCACAGCCTTTTACTGCAATGCGCACAAACCACTGCAATTGTAGAGAAGACCTTAGCTACTCCTCAGTTCCTTTACCCTCTTTTTTCGTATTGCAGTGGCATAGCCTCCGCAAAATAAAGTTTCCTGGTAAAGTGACATTTAGTAAAAAGATCTTAGTTGTAATTAATATTTATTGAGGAGAATTCATCTATCCAAGAAAACATCCTCTTTCATCTCCATTGTTTTAGTTTTAATTTTTCCTCAGTTTACTGCCTGATACATTTGTTGAGCTGACGTGGGTGAAGATATGGTTTATTGGTGATGTTCTCCTTTAGAAGATTTTCCTTAACTTCTACGCTAAACAGACTTGAAAGTACCTTTGGGTGCCAAATGTATTTCTTCAGAGACAAAGTCTACCAACAGACATTGTTCCTGACTCTGTTCTTCTCCCATAAGCAATAGGGGTTTTGCCTGGGTCAAGAGCACAGAATCACATCTTTCATGGAGTTAAACCCAGATCTGTATAAGTACTTAGGCGTCTAAACAACAGACTTAGGCACCTAAGTCTAGGGTTGAGGTGCCAATGTCCCAGGTTTTGTTCCACAGTGATCCAGAAAACTCTTGCCAAGCCCAGTAGGCACCTAAACTCATTAAGTGCCTATGTTTCAGCCTCTCTATTACGTGTACTGCTGCCTCTCTTTACGCGTCTGAACACCTAAGTGGTGGTTTCCCGTTTGTGGATTTCTAAACAGAGATAGGGCCTGGTTGTGCATTGCTAAAAGAGGAAGAAGAGAGAGGCACCTCCATGCAGCCTGGGCTAGGCACCTATCCTGGAGAGAGAAGTTGGGGCTTAGCACACGGCCCCTGCTGTCTGCATCACCCTTCGGCTAGCTTAGATGGCTCCCCTCCTAGCATGCTGGCTTTTGAGCCTATCTCTCCCCACTCAGCTTTGTGGCTCTGTATTGTTCCTGTGATTTTTCTAGGTGCCTAAAAGTGAGGTGCCATGACACTCAGCATTGCAACACTTAGGTCCCTTTGTCGATCCCACCTCTAGTGATTACTTAAAAACTTGAGGCTTTAATAACCTTAGGTAAATCATGTTGTCCTCCATTATTTTATTCATGTGCACAGTTAGGAAATTTGAATATAAAGAGGTTGAGGTATCCTCTTCAGGTGCTGGGTATCTAACTTGATCTCTTTTCCATGTTCTCATATACAGAGTTATTGATTTATTAAGCACCACCCTTTACATGTGTAATTAGAGTATTAAAAGCCTAGTTTGTTTTGTGCAGTTTGCAGTAAGTGAAATGCCTATTTATACAAATCTTTAACTAGAATTAATCGGTGGTTAATATAAAATACACCACTACCTCGATATAACGCCACCCGATATAACACGAATTTGGATATAACACAGTAAAGCAGTGCTCCGGGGGGGCAGGGCTGCTTACTCTTGTGGATCAAAGCAAGTTCAATATAACACGGTTTCACCTATAACACGGTAAGATTTTTTGGCTCCCAAGAACAGCGTTATGTCGAGGTAGAGGTGTAAAATCAACTTGTCCTAAACGTATTTTATTGTATTTGCACTTATAATATAGGGTACCCTATTAAGGGTTTTGATTCACATACTTTTCTTTTAAAAAGTACTTTTCTTTAAAAAAGTAGGTGAATCAAAGCCTTAAATGGAATAGCTATCACTTAAGAAAAGTTGTAAAGGATTAAAAATAGCTGTTGGAAGCCTGAAACGAAAGGGACACCCTCACCTTGAAATTTAGTCAATTAAAAAATAAGAATAAAAGGTACTTTTCAGGTACTGCCCCTGTCCCCAGGTTAAATTGTCACTTCTCATATTTCTGCTAATAGTCACAAGTGTTCTAAAAATATTACATCATTTGTGCCCTTATGAACCCCCTGATCCTGCAAAGACTTTAACAAATGCTTAATTTTAGTCACTGTGAGTAATCCCGTTGAGGCCAAGGGAACAACTCACAGTGTATAAAGCTAAGCAGATCCTTAAATCTTTGCAGGATCGGGACCACAGATAGTAATTCAGGTTTAAACTTTTTGTTTTGCAGCATCACCCACAATGTTCTAGGAACTCAGTATACAGATATACGCAGGAAAACATAGTCTTTGGCCCAAGGAGCTTACACTCTAAGAATTCAAGCAGTATACCGGGATGGGAAAGAAGGATATAATAAAGATGTAGAATGATATACTCCTGAATGTATAGAAAACAAATTAAATGCAAACACTTCAACTATAACTACCCCTCAAACTATGCTTTATTAGCTAACCAATTTTTTGTAGGTGACACGGAAGAGTTGGGACTTGCTTTCCTTCTTCTTGGAGCCATATCTTCAACTGTGCCCCTTTCACTGGATGCAGCTGTGACGGGGAGAAGCCAAAAGTGTGGGGAGGGGATAAGCTATATCGGCACACCTGGGCTTTTATCGGTATAAGCTGGATCCACATTAGAAGCACTTTGCTGGCACAGTATACCAATATGCTTAAAACAGTAAAGCACTCCTACTGTAGATCTGGCCATAGAGTAGGTTAAGGTTAAGCATAAGGGCTGCTTTCAGGTTGCTGGCTGGATATGGTCCCTATGGAACCTGCCAGAGGTTGACAGAGTGTATTGTGCTCCACCCATGGTCCTGACACTCCCATCCATGCTCCAACACATCCCCTATGCTGAGGGCTGCAAATGTCATCAGAGCTGTCTGACTGAAACCTTGCTGGGGATTCCTTCCAGCTAGGGGAGGAATGTCTCCTTTCCATTCCCTTAGCTCCATCTGAAGAGCACAAAGGTCCCAGAGCTGTGGGATGGAAACTAGTTACTAATTTTATAAACCAACATTCAAGTAGCAACTTGGTTTCCTATATTTTTGTTGGGCCCCCATGTATGACCAATATAATAAACAGTATCCTTTTTAATGAAATGGTGTCTGTTAGCACAAGATACAGAATTATTCTTTTTAATTAAAATTTTGAATTTAAATGCAATTCACGGTTTGTGTTTGGCAAGAAGGGTTTCCCACTCACAGAATTTGGGAGTAAGCAAAAAGGAGCAGCTTTAAATGGAACAGCACAATAACCAAATTCTTAGGTATATGTTTAATTTTAATTGTATTTGTCTTTTAAACTGTGTTAATCTCCATGTTCATATTGCCGCTATTTCTTTATTTCAGTAAGCAGACCGTATTAACCTGTATCCTTATTCTCTTCTAAATTTAGAACAAATAGATGAATGAAAAAATAGGTGTTACTTGTTTTCAGAACCTGTGAGATTCTCCATGTTTCTCTTTAATAAATACTTTTAGCAGCCACATGGCACTCGGGAAGTATTGGTTTTCTGCTGACTACTGAGGTGCAGTTTTCTTTGTGAAAGGTGATAAAGGCACGTGGCAAATGTCCTAAGTTCATCCCCTCTAGAATTTCTGCTGTCTGCAATTATTTCCTAACAAACCCCTTTTCAAAGCAAGTCTGGTATGTAGAGGATAGACATTTTTAATACTTAGGACATCTATCTGCTGCTGTGAGAGCTAGAAGATTTTCTTTCTTTCATGTTCGAAGAGTGAGTTTTAAACAGGTCTGTGATAAATATATTTTTGTGTGTCTTATGGCTCAAGAAAGAATTTCAAAAGGATTGTCAGGCTGAAGCAGTGACTCTGGAGAATAGGTCAGGGCTATGGACCTTCTTGGGTTTTTACCTGTTGCTTTTTCTATAATTTGGGTATTTTTCTTCTCTCATTTTATCAATGCGCATATTTGCCATCTCTCTTCCTATATCCTCATCTGGAAAAGCTGTCAAAGAGCTTCATATAAGCAGGTTCTCTGTATACAGTGCATGGCTGTAGAACTGTGCTCCAGCTTTCCAGACTCTCTTCCCTAGCCCACTAGGTCAATGGAATTTCTTTCCCTTAAAGACGTTGCATATTTTGTGATGTGTACACACACAAAATATTAGATAAATGTCTGTCTGCAGCAATACGACACTGGGTTGTGATTTCAGGTTATATGATGAGAATAGGGTTAGCCCTGTTCAGTACATAGAGAAGAGGTACAAAGAAAACTTGAGGTGCTGCAAAAAGTGTTACTAGTCAGTCTTTAGCTGGTGATTTCCTTTGTGTGAATACTGAATCAATGCACCAGCATGGTACTAGGGACATTGTGCTGCTGAAGCTGCCATTTATGGGATGAGATGTTAAACTGAAAACCTGACCTGTCATACATTAAAAAGAGAGGAATGTATCATGTTTGTGTTTAAGGTACTGAAATGAGACTCAGTATATCTGGATTCAGTCCCCAGATTTGCCATAGTTTCACTGTGAACTTCACTAATTCAATCGTTGCTTCAGTAAAATGAGGATGATAATATTACCCTACTTTACAGGGTATTTGTGAGACACTGAGTTACTAGGATGGCATAATAACCATGTAATTACCTACCTATCTAGATCCCATGGCACTTCTTACAAAAAGTACAATTTGCTAAATTTCAGTTTGATTTACTGTATCCCGTCTACCTAAAAATCCTCCTTTAATTTCATTCTCCTAAAACCTGTTGTTGCTCTTCGATAGCACAATGTTGTTGTTTGTGAGCCCCAACAGGATTTTTATACTGAGCTCTAAATATTGAACCAATTTGTTCTATTTATATTTGCATTGAATGACAAATTTTCTTCTATAACTTGCAGTATTCTGCAAACTAAAGCTAAATTATTGTTTGACAATTACTCGTGTAAAACCAATTAGGAAACAGTTTATAGACGCATAACTCTAGTTTTTAATCTTTGTTCTCATAGTCTGTGTCCTGCCTTTTCTATTTTGTTTGTATTTTATCATTCTTGGTATGTATACTTCATTCCACTGTACTCATTGTTTGGATTTTTTCCCCTCAATTCTTAGTATAATACAAATGTTTAAAAAGAGTATATTTTGAGGACACATAATAGGCTACCAAGAGAAATGTTCACATCTGGCGTGATCAAAGGACTTGTGGTATATGAATGTGTATGTGGGAGGTCTGTTTCTTCCTCGGGTGGATTAACAAAGAAAACTCAAACCACTATAGTACTTATCCCCCCCCCACACACACACACACTTTATGAAAATTTACTTCCTGAACATAGAAAAACATCTAATACCTTATTTTTGTCTTCTATTTTTCATTTTAAGCAGTATTATTAATTCTTATGCTTTATCTTGTAACTACTAGTTTAAAGCATGGAGTATTCTGTGTATTTCAACCACTGAAGTGGCTTTATTTAACAAGATAATAATCTTGTTTATGACTGACATTTTTGCATGTTGTAACTTATACATGTCCTAGAGTTTTGAGAACTGATAAGTGATCATTTCAACACTTCTGCAGTGAATGAGCCTATAGATCCTGCCCCTTTATGGAATGCTTACATTGTTTGTTATCTTCATTAGTAGCTTCTTGCAGTCTGACTCTTCAGATTCAGTTCCTGCTAATCTATTTTTCGTTAGTAGTAGTAAGTTGAATGACTAGATAAGTATACAATATCTAAATGATACAGACAACTGGTTCTGAACAACATTGTTTACAATGTGAGAGGCTTATAATACTGGGTCATTGAATCACTTTCGTTAGGACTCTACATTCACATTACTCTGAATTATGAACACAATATCAAGTAATATATAATATAAGGCTAATTGAAATCAGTGATGTTTGTCTATTGCCTATAAACATTAAATACTTCAGTGAAAACTTTGTAAATTCTTTTAAAGTTACCTATAAATAAAGTTGTATCCTTCCTCTTTATGCATGCATATAACATCAATTATTGTCCTTTTACTTTGCACTTATGTAGTACTATTCATCTTCAAAGCATTTTACACATATTTAGTCATTGATCTACTCCATGCCGGATTTTCAAGTTGCTATGTATACCTGTGATCTCAATATGAGAAATTATACAGATGAGTGATGGATAAAATAACAGCAAAAATACTTCAATAATCTAGTTCCTGTACATCAATGTCTGTAATTATTAATGTTAATCGTTCAGTTAATTAGAGTAATAGAACATATGCTATCTTGGGGTAGTGAGTAAAGAAAGGGTGGATTGATTCAATGTATGCAGCTGGACATACAGTCAGTCCCAAAAAGAAATGATCAACATCAGTGATTGGGCTCTGCTACTGACCCCCAGGATCTGGTTTGGATATGGATAGAGACTTCTTTACTGTTTTTAATTAAATAAATACTACCAGGAATTGTGTGATTATGGGAGACTTTAACTTCCCAGATAGAGATTGGAGGACAAGTGCTACTAAAAATACTAGGACCCATATTTTCCTGGATGTGATAGCTGACAGATTTCTTCACCAAATAGTCATCGAGATGATGCCATTTTAGATTTGGTATTGGTGAGTAGTGAAGACCTCACAGAAGAACTGGCTGTAGGGGACAACCTTGGTTCTTCGAGTGCTTGCTCATGTCCATTCCTGTGTAGGTGTGTGTGCTTGCCACATACAGTAGTGCCAGAAGTATCTGTAGGGGACTGGCTCTGGCGCTGTCTGGAGCGGTATGCGAATGCACTCGTGTAAGGGGCGCCACTGACTCCCCCCACCCTCAGTTCCTTCTGACCCCCAGTGACGGTGCTGGAACGTCTCCTTGCATCAGCAAGCTTACTCTTCTCAACTGTGCCTAGTTGTGAACTTTCTGCATATAGTTGTTAGAAATTCATTAGTTTTATAGTTCCCTTAGTGTAGATTTAGTGTTAGTTTGTTAGTCCCAAACAGGACTTAGCATAGGGATGGGGCATGCCCCAGTCCCCAGGCTTCAAACCTTGTGACTGTTGCAAGAAATCCATGCCAATCAGCAGTCCCCATAGAAGCTGTCTGAAGTGCTTAGGGGAAACCCATGTGAGTGTCAAATGTCGCATTTGAAAGAGCTTCAGATGGCAGACCAAAAAGGAGTGGGACATTCGTCTCTGAGCAGGGCCATCCCTACCCATATGCACAGTAAGCAGCTGTGTTGGGCACCAGGAAATTTGGGGCACTACATTTCCTGGTGCCCTGCGCAGCTGCATGCAGCTCCAGCCCTGCTCCGCCTCTTCCCCATGGCCCCTGCTCCTGGTCCGCCTCTTCCCGCCCCCACCCCCACTCCACCCCTTCCCCAAAGTCCCCGCCCTGCTCCGTCCCCAATCCCCTGAGGTCTGCTGCAGGGGTAGGGCCTGCCCTTACTGCTCAGTAAGTAGAGCGACTCGGCCCCAGCCTGCTCCGCTACACCAGTGAGTGCTGGGGGGCGGTTCCCCTCTGTCTTCCAAGGCTGGGAGCCAGGGGAGCAGATCAGAGCGGGCTGTAGCTGTGGGGTGGTTGCGTAGGGCACCAAAATGCCTAGGGATGGCCCTGTCTCCGAGCGCTCCTTATGGAGTTGGCCCTGGCACCGGCCTCAGAGCCGACCAGATAGAACTCTGCTCCTCACACCGCAGCCTCAGTGCGGAGCGCATCACCGGCACTGGCCTCAGACCGGCACCGATCCGCATCTCTGGTACCGACTAAAAAGCAAAGAAATGCCAAGAGGGGGCGATCTCCTGTGTCCCATAAAGTGAAGGAGAGGACTGGAGAAGAGCAAAGACCTGTGAGGGGCAGGTCTTCCCCTCCAGATGGTGGCCAGGCTCTGACTCCCGCTGAGTGGTTGGGCCCACTCAAAGATCTGCCCACCACCCTGGGGAGCAGCAGAGGCACTTGGCACCTGGCGGTGCTATCCACGCCTGAGGCCTTTCAGGCCACTAAAGACATTCTGTCTCTGCCAGTGCCACCCATGCCAGCCACTGAGGTGCCCCATTCAAGGGGTAAACCAGCCTTGGGACCCTTTCAATGTTCCCCATCAGTGTGGCACTGTTCCTCACCGCAGGGGGCGCCCTGTCAGCCCAAGCAGCACCACTAGCCTCCAGATGTGGGTCAGATTGCCTGCCAGAATACCCAGCATAGGTCCCCAGACTCCAGGCAGTGTTTCTCAGGCTGAAGGCGGCGATCGCCAATGAGCTGCACAGACCTGCAGGAGCGGCACCAGTTCCACATGGGAAATTATTAGTTAAATTGGAGAAGATGGGGATTAATATGAGAACTGAAAGGTAAGAAGGAACTGGCTAAAGGGGAGATTACAACAGATCATATTGAAAGGTGAACTGTCAGGCTGGAGGGAGGTTACTAGTGGAGTTCCTCAAGGATTGGTCTTGGAACCAATCTTATTCAAGATTTTTATTACTGACTTTGGCACAAAAAATGGTAGTGTGCTAATTAAAATTTGCAGATGACACAAAGTTGGGAGGTATTGCCAATACAGAGGAGGACCGGAATATCATACAAGGAGATCTGGACAACCTTGAAAACCAGAGTAATAGAAATGGGATGAAATTGAATAGTGCAAAGTGCAAGGTCACATGCTTATGAACGAACAACAAGAATTTTTGCTACAAGCTGTAGATTTTTCAGTTGGAAGTGACAAAGACGGAGAAAGGCCTGAGTGTACTAGTTGATCACTGGATGATTATGAGCCAGCAATATGTGAAAAAGGCTAACACAATCCTAGGGTGCATCAGATGAGGTTTATCCAGTAAAGATAGAGAAATGTGTTAGTACCATTATATGAAGCACTGGTGAAACCTTGTCTGGAATACTGTGTGCCATTCTGGTCTCCCATGTTTAAGAAAGATGAATTCAAACTGGAACAGGTGCAGAGAAGGGCTGTTAGGATGATCAGAGGAATGGAAAACCTGCCTTATGAGAAGATACTCAGTGAGCTTGGCTTGTTTAGCCTAACCAAACACAGGTTAGCGGGAGAAATGATTACTCTCTGTAAATACATCGGAGGGGTAAATACCAGGAGGGAAGAAGAGTTATTTAAGTTAAATGCTAATGTTGCCACAGGAACAAATTGATATAAATTGGCCATTAGCAAGTTTAGGTTGAAATTAGACAAAATTGATAAGTTTATGGAGAGGATGGTATGATGAGACTGCTTACAACAGTATACAGCTGATATGCGATTGCTAGTAGCAAATATCCCTAGTGGCCAGTGATGGAGCACTAGATGGGGAGGGCTCTGAGTTGCTATAGAGAATTCTTTCCCAGGTTCTTTCTAACTGTTGGGTCTTGACAAAAGGCTTAAGGTCTAACTGACCTCTATATTTGGGGTTGGGAAGGAATTTTCTCCTGGGTCAGATTGGCAGAGACCCTGGAGGAGTTTCACTTTCCTCTGCAGCATGGGGAACAGCTCACTTGCAAGTTTAAACTAGAGTAAATGATGGAATCTCTGCAACTTGAAATCTTCAGTTTAAATCATGATTTCAGGACTTCAGTAACTCAATTAGAGGTTATAGGTCTATTAAAGGAGTGAGTGGACAAGATTTTGTGGTCTGCAATATGTAAGGCAGTGGTGAGCAACCTGCGGCCCACGGGCCGCACATGGCCCATCAGGGTTAGGTAGGGCCGGTGCAAGGATGTTTTGCACCCTAGGCAAAACTTCCACCTTGCGCCCTCCCCTGTCCCCAAGCCCCTGCCCTGAGGTGCCCCCCCCGCGCCATCTCCCCCGCTCCACCCTGAGGTGCTCCCCCTGCGGCTGCTTCCCACCCCCCCCTCCGCCCTGAGGCACCCTCCTGCGCCCCAGCTCACCCCTGCTCCGCCTCCACCCCGAGCACGCTGTGGACGCTTCACTTCTCCCACCTCCCAGGCTTCCGGCGCCTAAGCTGACTGGCGCCGCAAGCCTGGGAGGTGGGAGAAATGAGGCAGCCATGGAGTGCTCAGGGAAGAGGCAGGGCAGGGGTGAGCTGGGGCGGGGAGTTCCCCTGCGTGCCGCCCCACCCCCCTTGACCGCCTGCAGCATGTCTCCCCGTGCCACCCTGCCCCAGCTTCTTCCGCCTAAATGCCGGCGGCAACCGGGGTGGCCAAAGATCCGGCTGCCGCAGTCGCTGCTGAAGAAAATGCCGCCCCCCAAATCCTAGGCGACCGCCTAGGTCGCCTAATAGGTTGCACTGGTCCTGGGGTTAGGGTGACCAGATAGCAAGTGTGAAAAATCGAGATGGGGGTGGGAGGTAATAGGAACCCATATAAAAAAAAAACAAACAAATATCGGGACTTTCCCTATAAAATTGGCACATCTGGTCACCCTAATCAGAGTAATCTGCTGACGGGCCGTGAGACAGTTTGTTTACATTGACTGTCCACAGGCACAGCCGCCCGCAGCTCCCAGTGGCCATGGTTCACTGTTCCCAGCCAATGGGAGCTGTGGGAAGCAGCAGCCAGCATGTCCCGTCTTCCTGCTTACCTTCTTCTAAACTCTTAAGACAGAGAAGTTGCTGTTCTCTCTTTCATCCCCTTCCCATATCACTGTACTCTCCCTTCACAGAGAATTGGATAAGTACATGGTAGATTGGTCCATCAATTCTATTGACCAAAATGATCAGAGACACAACCTGATGCTCTGGGTGTCCCTAAACCTCTGACTGCTGGAAGCTGGGACTGGATGACAGGAGAATGGATCACTTAATAAATTGCCCTGTTCTGTTTACTCCTCTGAAGCATTTGGCACTAGCCACTGTAGGAAGACATGATATTGGACTAGATGGACCATTGGTCTTTCCTTCCTTTGCATTTGTGTTTGCCAAGTCCTAGTGCAGATGTCAAACTCCTTTGTGAATCTGTTGTTCAATTTGCATATCTGAAAATCAGCTGTAAAGTAAGTGGAAAATACACAATAGAGATCCTCGCTGCAGCTCAGAGGGAGTTGCTTCCAGTTTAGTCTTTTTCTGTCTGCATTTTTGTTCCTTTTTAATCTCAACAATCCTTTTCCTTCATCAGATGAAATGAATCCTCAGAAAGAGGAAGTCAGTGCCAGCCTCCAAGTGTGACTAACTTTCTGGGTAGCTGTGATTACATCATTCCACCTTCCTTTGTCCTAGTAAAAAGGTGTCTTGGAGAACAGCATTACTTTAAAAATAAGCCCTTTGCATGAATAGCTTTTCTCTGGTGAATATAGATGAACCTTGGTAAAATCCATTTTACATCATGCTGTAGACAGAGAGTTTGCCTGTACTAGGATTTCCCCCCTATATTTTCCCACTGTTGCTACCACTAGTGAGCTCTACTGCTGATAGCAACAATGGGAACTCTATTGTAGACAGAGCTCTAGAAGGTTGCTGGCATTTTTACCATAGTCATCAAGAGCAAGCAAACACAGTGATTAAAACATAATTTGCACCAGCTGGAAATCTAGGGAAGAAACGCAGTGTAGAGAAGAGCTTATGGGTACAGTTTATAGCATGGTGGTTGATCCATTTTTGCACTGTCCAAGGAAACTATATTTGCATCCTGCTAGCAAGACCTGTGTTTAACCCAATTCTGGCCAAAGATGCCTTGAACTCTTATGTAAACGGCCTGAATTTTTCTGGCTTTTGGGTTTATTTTAACCTTTGTTGTTTTGTCTATATTTGTAGCCCATGAAAGTTTATGCTCAAATAAATGTGTTAGTCTCTAAGGTGCCACAAGTACTCCTGTTCTTTTTGCAGATACAGACTAACACGGCAGCTACTCCAAAACCTGTCATAATACTGAATGTTACTATCTGCACAACAGTAATTTTTAAATGTAATTGTCATAGGTGTTTCATGTATTATTCTGAAATAAGAAAAGAGCCCAACCCTCACAGTTGGCTAAGCATATAGTTCTAACTACTTGTGACTGTAAATTAGCATTCTCAATTTGCTTTTGTAAATTCAGCCTTGGTATTCATATGACAGCTCACTTATTGCCACTGTTAATGTAAAATTATGTTTGGTCTCAATTTACATTAATGTTCCTGTTTTCTCTCCATAGAGTTTGCCTTTCGTGTAGTAAATGCATCAATGGCCTTGGATTTAGCATTTGGCATACTGTGTGAGCTGCTTCAGCAGTGGAATCAAACCAGTGCTGGTGTCCCAGTGTTACTGGAGTGGCTGCTGGGAGAGGATGAGCAAAAAAAAGATTTGGAGACTACAACACTGGTAATTCTAATAACTACTTAATTTCTGGAGATGGAACAGACTTAAATTTTAAAGTAAAATATTCACAGTGACAATAGTCTGTTTAAAATAAATAAATAAATTGGGCCTGATCCTACAATTCTCATATAAGTAGTCCCATTGATGTCAACCCTAAACCATACCTTTTTAAAAAAAAGTTTAATGGACTTCCTGGGTTATTTTAACATATCAGTTGTCACTCAACATTTCAAAGATGCAGGGCCTGATTTTCAGAGGTGCTGATCAGCTATAGAACTGATTGACATTAATAGCTGTTTTAGATGTTCAGCATGTCTGAAGTCCAAGCCCATT
The DNA here is from genome assembly GCF_025201925.1 of Gopherus flavomarginatus. Classification (NCBI taxonomy): domain Eukaryota; kingdom Metazoa; phylum Chordata; order Testudines; family Testudinidae; genus Gopherus; species Gopherus flavomarginatus. The sequence continues at coordinate 40,882,416 of NC_066620.1, forward strand.
ACTCCTGCTACTATTGGTTTGCTTCATGCTATTGTACTAGTTTTTCCAGAGCTTTCAAATTTTGTTATATTTGTGGGCTCAATACTACGAAGTCTTGCACACATGAATCATCCTCACTCATTGAAACCATTGACTCCAGTAGGTAGGTAGGACTATTTGCACAAACAAGACTTCGCAGGATTGGGCCTACAGAACTTAATATTGTATGTTAGGTGCTAACTTGCCTTTGAAAGGCCAAGAAATATGAATATAATACTATAAAGTAAACTGGTAGTCGTGGCAACAGCTACATCTTTGAAACACTGGCTGACAACTGATATGATAAAATGACCATTCAAATGTCTTACGAAACTTTTCTTAAGCATTTGGTTTAGGTATGTCTTTTTGATGTTCTACTACTGTTTTGTTGACAGATGTAATTTTCCTTTATTAATTAATCTAGTCCAAAAGCTCCATGATATACCCAATTACCATACTGATTACAGAGGTCTCTGTATAATACAAGACAGTGACACAGTGGAAGGCAAGCTAATTCAGCACTCCTCAACACGCACATTTTAATATTTAGGCTGTTTTTTTACTTCCACTATTTCAAAAATAAAAGTTACATCATAAGCACCTGATTTCTGGAGATATGTCATTGGCACACTGGGAAACTTTGTTTTTTGCTTTCCAAATCTTTGAATAAATTGAAGATACGTATATGAATTCTTACCCTCACATAAAACAGCAAATAAACTGTTTTGGTAATATTTTATATCAGCATTATTTCTCCTTAATGTTGTTTAATATTTGATTATTTCCCCTTTATCATCAAACCACTGATCCTTCTTGTTTTTCTTTTCATTGAGATGGAAGATGACAACCTGTTTAATAAAGGGGAAGTGAATTTTTGGGCAGAGACGCTGACTAACGTCAGACAGCTTAGTAAACATCTGTTCTTGCTCATACCAGCCACTCGCTTAAATTTGCCAGATCAAGGAGAATTCCTTCGATTGGCAAGAAGAGCATCTGATCAAGCGAAGCTTGTTACACAGCATCTTAAAGAGCTACCTCCAACTCCAGAATTTTCCAAAACTGTGGAATTCACAAGATTAGCCATTCAGAACGAAAGAATATCAACTTGCCTTAAGATATTGACCTTGCTTGAACTTGATGATGATGCTTGCAAGAACAAAGAAAATCCTGAAAAATGAAACACCGGCAGTTTGTCCTGTGCTGGTTGTATAAATTTTACTACATTGTGAACAAAGAGTTGAATTCTCTCTAGGTTTGGGACGGGATATATTTGTTTAATGACTGTAGTAAACTTTTTTTAATAGTACATGCTAAAAACACGTTTTTCATGAGTCCATTGAATCTTTGTCAGACTTGCTGTAGGAGAATATTTTTTTAATGCATTTACTAATTTCATTCAGACCAGCATAGTTTATTGCAGCTACTGTAGGACGCAAAGCAGCTAACCTTAATATTTTCCATTCATCCAGGTGCAGACCACCTGCAAATCTGGTGTGTTTTATCCCACAGGCTATTCCTCCTCTACTCCAATGCCATAATTCTTGACTTTGTTTTTCCTTTTGTCAGCATGTAGCAATTCTTAACTTACTCAGAGTATTAACTTGATACTATTTTATTTTGATTTTTTAAAAAAAGTGTTCTTAAAAAAAAAATAATGGCTTCCTTTGCTTGCCCATTCCTGAATCAGAGTTTTTAACTTCATTTAACTTCATTCCATTTTTAACCAGGGGGAAGTAAAGGAGCCTGATTTTTAAAGGTGACCTCTTGTTTTGCAGGTGCAAATAGATGTGTAAGTGCTGCCTAACTGCTCCTGCAAAGAAAATAGGTATCAGAGTGCTAATAGTTTTGCCTTCAAAGCAGAGGCTGGGTTTGAAGCCCTTTCCAGAATGAAGACCACCATGTTCAAAATAAAAGTATGAGGTCATACTTCCTCACTTAGAGTATGCTTTACTCTGTAAGTAAGGTGTGAGTAAAGATAGTGAATCAGGCCTTTACAAAATAGAGCAAATCTGATAGCAACCTTCTGATGGTGATCAGAATAATTTTATTTTGACATTACTGTCTGTTTTAGGAGATTTGGAATATAGCAATGTGTTGTCTCAAATCATCAAAACAGATCTGGAGTTCTCTTATGTATGTGTGCTTTGTAGATTTCTCTTTCTGAATTCTTGAATTTGGTTCCAAGATAATAACAAGTTCAAATAAAAAAATTAAAAGACTCAGTGCATTATTTAATCAAGAGCTAAAACCTGTATAGCATGCATGCAGTAACCAAAACAAAGATATAACTTGCTTTAGACTGATTTTTTTTCTAATTATCATTGCAGGAGTGATGGGGTTATGATCAAACAGTAATTCTTTATTTTCACTTTCACCCTTCATGTCTTTTAGTACATGTTAATTGGAAATCTTACTGAAAAGTAATTAATAATAGTTCAATACAAGGTTTTCTGAAGCTCAGTACTTCAGACACTTTGTTATATTCTTAGTATCCCAGTAGGTGGCGCTATAATACAACATTTTCTAAGAACTAGTGAAACAGTCCTGGGTTTCACATTAACGTATATAGCTTAATCTTCAGTGTAAACCTGAAGCCCAGTTCAATTAGTGTAAAATGAATTTCTCTAGCAAGTATTAGTTGTATCATTGTTAATTTTTCATAATACTGTTATAACTAGAATGGGCGGCTAAACTAGGCTCTGAAAAATATTTTGAAAAATGCATTAGATTGTCACAATTAAACATTTTTATTTGAGTTAAAAGTGGAAGAGAGCAGTTTGATATAATATTTGCTTTCCACTGCATAAGCACTAAGCTGAAATTAAAGCCTAAGTGGTTTATTTTCAAAACAGAATATTATCTTTTATTTCAGTGACTTTTTATCATAAATATTTTCTGTAACTGCAGTTTCATGATTCAGCATTTCTCATGTAAATAACTTACAATAATAAAGAAACATGAGATTTCAATGAGGCAAAGGAAAACTTGGTTTACAATGAAAGGACAGTTCACCAGTATTCAATTTATCCTATTTATTAATAGATAAATAAAAACAGAATCCAGATTAATCATCATAAATATATTTTATGAAAAAGCTGTTTTGTTCATTAGATTAATAGCATACATTTTATCTCAGCTGTTCATAAGTACATTTGTTCAACACTAATAGTTAGCAACTGTCACTCTGCACACCTTTCCAACTTTTTTTTAACATCTGGTGTAGCTATTCACTTTTTATGGTATAATACAAATAGAAATTAATCCCTCTGAATTTCAAAAATCTTTCACTGCTGCTCTTCTTGTGTGGAGTTTGGTAGTTTGAATGGTATCAAAATGAGTAAGACAACTTTTAACAGCACAGTATAGTATATCCACAAGATTTATAACAGAACATAAGTAACTTTGTAAGCCTCCAGAACATGGTTAATCAGTGAACAAAATTACTTTAAATCTTAATCTTCCTTATCAATGTTTTTAAACGTGTAACTTTAAGTAATATCTCTTAGTTTATAGAGAGCAAATAATTTTACATCATCTTGCATACATTTCACCACATATTGTTGGTGACTTGGGTTACTGTATAACTACTAAATCAGAAACCTTTAAACCTTAAACAGCAGCTGCGGAACAGGATTAGCAAAGTCTAGTAGAGAGTACTTATCTGTGATGTATTTGATCTAAGTCAATGTATTTGTTGTTCAGAGGCTGATTATACACTGTTTTTTTGCATGATTATCTTCATAAACTATGTATTTAGAATGGTAACTAAGGGGCAGGATCTGCCACCAAGATGGTGTTTTCAAATCTTATTACACGGTTTAGTTTTTCAGTAGGGGGAGGAGAGGGACGATTGAACTAACCACATTAGCGTGAAACCAAATGCAAGGAGAAAATACACATTATTGGAAATATATAATGTTAATCCCAATTTAAATTTTTCCCCATTTCTCATTATGTGGTAAGTCACTCACAACTGTAATGTTTTCACAGAACTGCAGAAAAATATTAAAGGAAAACTTAAGTTTTGTTTGGGTTCTGGTGAATATAATAGAATATTGTTGCCTCCTCTAACTGGGTTGCCTTCGCAGGGTTGAGGCACTAGAGGGTGACATATTACCATAAAACCACTGCGAGACTAAATGTCAGCATGTCACGTCCACCTCCAATTTAGCAACGCAGCTTCTCAGCCGCGAGGTAGAAAGCGCTGCCAAGTAGATTAGTTTAAAAGGTGCATTTGGTGTGTTAGAGATTTGTCCCATGAAGGACTGTGGTACAGAAAGGAATTTGATGTGGTGCTTTTTTCCCTCTCGGCTCCAATTTCTTCTCGGGTATCTTATTTTTAAACGTAAATGGCCCACGTTAGAGTTTCTCGTTCTTTATAATTTATTAACACGCTGTTAGCAACTGTGACCTTTTAACAGCTTGAGCAATGGGGTGAAATATCGCACCCTGTTGCAGGAGGAGGAACTGTGCTGCTGCGCTGAGACGTTGCTAAACTGCAGCCGCTCCCAGAAGTGCATTTCTCCGCGGGGCTGGACACAGTCACACTGAGGAGGAAGCCAAATGGAGGCATGAGCCGTTTTGCGAAAAACTGGTGTGAAGACCCGGCGCAAAATGTCCCAATAAAACGCCATTGAAGTTGCTTTTCCTTTGGTAAATTTCTTGGCAAAGTGCAGGTTTCCTGCTGACATGGGCAGACTTGCAGCCTCGGATTTTCAGGGCTTGACATCCCAGCTTAGAAAGAACCGAAAGAGGATCAAACGTCTGCACTGCTTTTGTAACCCATAAAATGCAGGGAAACTTTTACACCTGCATCCATTTTCCCCTTGCATATGTTCCAACTGTTAGCAAACGCAAGTATTGGGAATGCAGAATCGTGCTGTTGAACGTGTTTATACAAGCCTGGATGTCGGAGTCAGGCCAGATTTATGAATGTTGCGGGGGGGGGCGCAAGCGGGGTTACCTGCAGTGTACAGTGTGGTTAAAAACATCCGCTGTTTCTCGGGGGGGGGGGCGGCTCCCTTTTTGGGCGTTCACTCCTTCTAACCACCACTTCGTCCCCCCGTCCCAGCTACTGTCCAGACAAGGGCTCTTTAGGAGGGAGGAGGTGCTGAGACGAGAGCTGCAGGCGAAGGGATAACTTGGCCGGGCACTTGCACAGAAAGAGCTGTGACCTGGGAGGGGGAGGGGTGCTGCAAAGCAAGGGGCCCCGCCAGGGTTAACTCTTCCCCTCCCGGCCGCGCCAAGCTCACTGCTCATTTGTCTTGAGGAGCGCGCATATCTTGGGTAGCCCAGGAACCCATGTCCCCTCCCCCGGCCGAGGTGTGCAGCATGGTACGGTTCCGTCCCTTGCCACTCACCCCTAGCGCTGGCTTCCTTCCTCCCTGCTGCACAAGCCAGCAGCGCTCGAGCCTGGGGCCGCTCTGCAGCCACAGCTCGGCTGCACTTCCCCGGGCGGCGGCCCCCCCCCCCTCGCGCACTCCGCCAGGGGAAGGGCACCGAGCGAGCGGCCCAGGCTGCGAGCGCCTGTGTCCCCGTTCCCGCCCTGCGCTGCTGCTGCCAAGGGACGGGCGTTGGGGCTCCAAGTCAAAGGAGAAGAAATTGGCTTTGCTAATCGTATCACAAGACCTTGACCGGCTGCCAAGTCTCTGTGATCTACTAGGCCTTATTGGAAAGCTCCGGGAGACGGGCGCATGGTGCAGGCGGCGCGGGACCGGGAGGCCCTTTGCTGTGCAGGAGCCGCCCGCCGAGAGGGCAAATGGTTCTTTCTTTCTTCCCTCCTCTGCCCCCCCGCCCCCAAAACCCGATCCCTTTAGCCACCCGCGCTTTGTGTTGCAAAGTAACACACCCTAGCGACCCTCCGCTAGTTACGCGGTGCAGCAAGCAAGGACCCAAAGTTTGTTTCAAACCAATTACGTGGCAAAAGTTGACGTTCGGTGGGGAGGGAGGAAGAGATGTCCCGTTTCACTCCGAGGTACTCGGATACATCTTCCTTTTTTATTGAGCTTCCCAGCCTACTCGCCAGGAATATTAAACTGAGAGGAAAGCCCTTTCCGACATAGGCTGGTTGAAAAGTCCTAGTCAGGGAGATGGTAGCGTGAATGTCTTTTGCAATAAAAGGGAGACTGATTTTCCCGAGGCATTTAAAAAAAAATCGGGAGTTTAATATCAACTGAGCAGAGCCTCCTATATTCGTCTGCAGTGTTTTTGCGTCAATAACTCCTACATGTTAGCGTGGTTTCTAGGTAGTACGTTCTGTAACAAGTCTTACTTTTGAGTGCTTTTTATGCAGTTTGTATTTGTAACAAATCTATATGCACTGTGTATTCGGTAAGTGCCTTCTGCATTTCCATAGCAAATCGCTATGTATAAGGACCATGCTTTCTATACACATGTATACGGTGCAAACTGTAGCAAGCCTTGTATGTTTTCTCTACACTAATCTGTAGCAGCTTTGTATATACTGCACAGTGTTAACTAATATGAGTGTATACACAGTGCACCCTGTGTATAGTGGACTGCCTGCTACCCACAGTGCATTGTAGAGCAAGCCTTGTAGAATGCTTTCTATACACTTTCCGCGCTATAACCCCATGCCTAGCAGAGTCACAAGACTGTAGTACAATCGTGTAGCCAATGGCTCACCGCAACCCCGAGTGAGCATGACGTTAGCAGTACAGCCGACGGCTACCCCGCCCGCCGCGCTTTCTCTGCAGCTCAGCGCCACAGCACCTCCCTGCACTCCAGGCCCCTGAAAGAAATTGGCGGCGCCCAATGAGAAGCAGCGGAGCTGCTGAGCAGGGGGCAGGGCTGGGTGAGAACGACTGGGCGGTGTTGCTGGGAGACCCCGGCGGGCCCGGCTGGGTCCCGCCCCTTGCACTGTCCGGCGTTTATATATGTGCCGAGAAGAGGCTTGCAGAGTTCCAGCAGTCAGCTCGCTGCAGCAGTAGTTACCGCCTTCGCCGGGCACCCACTAACCCACCCTTGCTCGGAAAGTGATTGGACCATTTCGGATCTCAAGTAATCAGCCCTTTCCTATCTAGTCGTGGCTTTTCCAAAGCCTCCGAGGAAAGCGGGATCTTTCGGTCCTTCCTGTATTTCCGATCACTACAGGATCTCGAAATGTCTACGACACTTTTATCTGCCTTCTACGACATCGACTTCTTGTGCAAGGTAGGGGAAGAGTTTGCATTTTGTCCGCCAAGCACTTTGAACGTTTTAAATGGCTCTCAGCAAATCTGAGCACTTGAATATTTTCTTTCCAAGTTTTGTGTGACTATTTAACAAGTGGAATTAACTCTTTTGTAGTTGGGGGAGGAGTGCTGCTTTCCATGTGGACTGTATTTTGCATGTAACTTGCTCTGTGATCAAGTTAACATTTAAATTGTGATAGTTTGCCTTCTTGGTGGTTCATCCCCTCCCAAACTGATCTGCAGTTCTCTGGGCACGGGGTTCTCAGTAGATTTGTTGACTGGAAGTTTATCAAGAGTTCGAGTTGTGTTGCAGTGGGGAGCTTTAAGGTCTCTAACGCTTTTAGTTTTAAATGTGCTGAAGTCAGTACTAGATCTCCCCCAAAACTTCGAACTCTTGCAATGGAAGTCCTTAGGCTTATGCTGTGAAGGTGAAGCTTTAGCTAGAGTTGTGTCACCTTGTTAAAGACACTGCTGAGAAGTGAGTTTTAGTGCATAGCTCTCAAGCTGCAGGGGAGACATTAAGCTGTCCCACGCTCGCCCTGCAGATGTGCTGCGAGGGGGCGTTTTACCCCCGTGCAGTCTCAGGGGGCGCTGGCAACTTGCAGAACTGCTGCCCGGCCGAGTCACTTTGCAAACTCTCTTTCTCCTCCTTTCCCCCTCTTGTTTTCAGAGTGAAAAAGCCCTGACCAACCTGAGCAGTATGCTGGACAAGAAGGCGGTGGGGACCCCCGTGACCTCCCCCAGCTCCAGCTTCGCGCCGGGCTTTCTGCGAAGGCACTCGACCAGCAACCTGCAGGCGCTGGCCAACAGCTCCAAGTTCCCCAGCTCCTCGGGCTGCAGCTCGTCGTCCTCGTCCTCCTCTTCCTCGTTCGGCAGCCTGAAGGAGACGGGCACGGGCGGAGGGGGGGGCGGAGGGAGCAGCAGCCCCACTGCGCTGCTCAACAAGGAGAACAAGTTCCGGGACCGCTCGTTCAGCGAGAATGGCGAGCGCAGCCAGCACCTGATGCAGCAGCTGCAGCAGCAGGCGGGGAAGGGGGGCGGCGGGGCGCCCATCAACTCCACGCGCTACAAGACGGAGCTGTGCCGGCCCTTCGAGGAGAGCGGCGCCTGCAAGTACGGCGAGAAGTGCCAGTTCGCGCACGGCTTCCACGAGCTGCGCAGCCTGACGCGCCACCCCAAGTACAAGACCGAGCTGTGCCGCACCTTCCACACCATCGGCTTCTGCCCCTACGGCCCGCGCTGCCACTTCATCCACAACGCGGACGAGCGCCGCCCCGCGCCCGGAGGGGGAACGGCCGCGCCCGCCGCCCCGCACCACCACCCGCACCCGCCGCCGCCTCACCCCGCCGGCAGCACCGGTGACCTGCGCGCCTTCGCCCCCCGGGACCCGCCTCTGGGGGGCGGCGGCGGGTTCGCGCCCCAGCGCGGCGCTGGCGAGCGGCCCAAGCTGCACCACAGCCTGAGCTTCTCCGGCTTCTCCGCCCACCACCAGCACGGCTGCGGGCAGCAGCCCGGCGGGCGCCTGGAGGCGGCGCTGCTCGAGAGCCCCGGCGGGTCCCGCACCCCGCCGCCGCCCGCCTCCGCCTCCTACTGCGACGAGCTGCTCTCGCCGCCCTGCGCCAACAACGCCTTCGCCTTCTCGGGCCAGGAGCTGGGCAGCCTCATCGCGCCGCTCGCCATCCACAGCCCCAGCTTCGCCGCCAGCCCCGCCGCCGCCGCCGCGGTAGCTGCCGCCGCCTTCTACCGCTGCCAGCAGCAGCCACCGCCGCCCGGGGGGAGCTGCCCGCCGCCGCCCGCCTCGCCCCCCTTCAGCTTCCAGCCCCTGCGCCGCCTCTCCGAGTCCCCCGTCTTCGACGCGCCGCCCAGCCCCCCGGACTCGCTCTCAGACCGCGAGAGCTACCTGAGCGGCTCCCTCAGCTCCGGCAGCCTGAGCGGCTCCGAGTCCCCCAGCCTGGACTCCGGCCGGCGCCTGCCCATCTTCAGCCGCCTCTCCATCTCCGACGACTAGGGGGAGCCGGGCCGGAGAGAGGGGAGCGGAGAGGAGGGGGGTGAACCCCGCGGAAGGGGGCAGGATAAACCCCGGGAGCAGAGACCGCAGCCTTGAGAACTAGCCAAGCTCGCACAGTCCTTCGATGATCCTCTTGGGTTTGGTTTTGTTTAATTGCTGAGCAAGTAAATTAAAAAACGAGGAGAGGAAAAAACTTTTTCTATCGAGAGACGAACAAAACATGAATTTGCAAAAGGGCAAATGGCGACATGAACAGAACAAACCTATTTTTATAGAGAGACCTTGGAAGAAGGGGATTTTTGTTTTTGTTTTTGTTTTGTTTTGTTTGGAGACTAGTTATAATATGCACCAGCAGCAGCCATTCCATCTGTGTGTGGTTTTTTTTTAAGCATTAGATGGGGAGGGGGGGAAACAAGACAAACCCACACCACCAGAAAGCAAGCAACAAACAATCCAGAGGGGCATGAACTCTGCATTTCAAGCCTCTCCACATTTTTATATACAAAAAAGACAGGATTTAATAAGTAGTTTGTCTTTCAAGCCAATTTCAAATAAAGACCCACACCAGTACTAAACCTATAAGCCTTTAAAAGAAAAATCCAACATCCTGCCAAGAATATGCCTTGATAACAACCCTCTAGGTTTTTTTATATAATCTATCTATATATATATATATATATATAATATAACAAATGCTAAAACTTCCATTCCAAAGTTTAATGTTGGTTCCATTGCCACCACTTAGTGGATGTTTGGCTTAGAACAATTTTTTGTTGCTTTATTTGGAAGCACTCAACTGAGTCTAGTTTGTAATTGTTGGAGAATAACTGCTGATTTTTTTTTTTAATTTTTTAGCTGTTTGAGTTGATTGCATGAGTCACTGCACAACTCAATATGAAACTATTTAACTTATTTATTATCTTGTGAAAAGTATACATTGGTAATTTGTTCATACTGTATTTATCGGGTATGATGAAAAGCAATAGATATATATTCTTTTATTATGTTTAAATTATGATTGCCATTATTAATCGGCGAAATGTGGAGTGTGTTCTTTTCACAGTAATATATGCCTTTTGTAACTTCACTTGGTTATTTTATTGTAAATGAGTAAAAATCTTAATTTAAGAGATTGTATGTAATATTTATTTCATTAATTTCTTTCCTTGTTTACGTAAATTTAAAAGATTGCATGGTTTCTTTATAGAAATCGGTCTCTATGCTGTGGAAGTAGTATGAGGAATTTCTGTGGGTTTTTTAGAATGTAAAATGGTTGTAGCCCGTCCATGTAAAAAACAAAACAAAAAACCCCAACAAAACTACTTTGCAATCAGACTTCAAAGTGGCAAACCTAATTCAAATGTGTTTAAATTAACCAAAAAGTATTTTTGTTGCCTAACTCCACCAATCACACTGTGATATAGTCTCAAAGTATGTAGCAATAATTGGGGGTCCCAGTGTTATGTCTCACAGTGCCTTCTCAAGGGTCCATGCTTGCCTTAAATCTTCCTCAACCAAATAAGTATTTTTCTTAATGCTTGAGATAATTTGAATGTAGGGATGGGTTTTAACTACATGAGAAGTTTCACCACCTTTTTTTTTTTTTTTTTTTTTTTTTAAATAAGCAAGGAGGCCACCTTTGGATCTGAAACTTTATGCAGTACATGAACATATCTTGTTTAATTAAATTCCAAAACTTGTAATTTTTTTCTGTGTGTAGAAAGTCAGGAGTTTTCCAAAACTTTCCTGGACGGTGGATGAATGAGCAGTAGCTTTTAGTTTTGTTTGTACATAGGTACAGATCAAGCACTATGTACTCTATTTGGACTACTTTAACAGAAGTATGTTTTGAATGTAACTAAAGGATAAGTCAACTTGAGTTGTAATATATTTTCGGGAGTCAGTTCACTACAAATTGAGTGTGAGACTGTAAACTTTGTACTGTAAATGTTTTGTAGTTCTCCCAATAAAATTTTTGGAAAAAAAAATCAAACAATTAAAGCCATGTCTGCAAGGTGGTTTTTTATTAACTTTTCCCTATCAGAAATGTGTCTAGCTACAGATTAACCAGGTTTGAACAGCAAAATGGCTCCATTCCTGCAGAAATCATTGGTAGTCTGCCAAAACTAATAAACAATGTTCCAGAAGGTTCCAAAGTACCTAGTGCAAATCATATAGTATATCAGGCTTCCTTAGGAGGATGGTGGGGAACAAACCTTTGCTTTTTGTACCTTAACAGCTGAAATGGAAAATCAGTTATTAAATGCTTGTTAAACTGTTTTTATATCAGGCACACTTGTTTATGGAGGTTATTTAATATGCCATTAGTCTTTAAAGTTTGTATGGGACAAGTAGGAAATGGTAATCTGGGTAATAACTTTAATTGTGTCTTTTTGTTTTCTCTTTAAAGCCTTTGTTCCAAATGCTCTTCCTCATTTAAAGGAATAGACTTGTAGCCTCATTCCAACACTGAGAGTGTACTGGTTTTAATGCTAATCTGACTCTTCAGTTAATTCTGTCACCCAAAACCCAGCGGCTAAAGACTAGCATTGCTGTGGGTAAATATAATATACAGAGGCTTGTAAATTATACATTAATGTAGATGGCATTTTATTAATAAACTTAATAAATAAGGTTTTTTTATGGAACCTGTTGCAATATGTGCTACATCATGATACTTTTGTCAGCCTAATAAATGTTAACATAATGGCATCTCTGAACTGTCACAATATTTTTATAAATACAAAGTAGAATGTAATACTGGTGCCATATGTTTGTATAATCAACCTAGTATGGACTTGTTGTTTTCAAATGAAACATATATAACCATTCAAAAGAATCTGTAGATGGGATGATGCAAAACTATTTCTCTAGGTTATGCTCTGATTTGTTTGCTCAAAATTTATTTTTTTTCCAGAAGAAACTTTGTCTGCAAGGAACAGGAGTCCTTGAGCAAATTTTTACCAAATATTGAAAGTAGGCTTCTAATTTTTCTTAGTTTACTGATGTCTACTTGAGCTAATGCAATCTTGTTTTGTTTTTTTTAAAAACTAACAGTCAAATTAAAACTGCATAGTTACAGGTGTGTGTGTGTGTATTTCATTTTACTTTTCACTTTCTTCTAACTGTTCTTTCTAAACTAAGAACACTTATTGCTAAATCTCTTAGCTGAAGCGGCTGTATTCTATCAGCCCATATTTATATCTACTATACAGTCTTTTATTAAGTAGGATCTTGCTGTGAGTCACAGAAGTACAGTTTGGAGTGTCCTGGTTGGGATATGAATTTTGGAAAATTTGCAGCGGCTGTTACACATTAGACACAATTACACTCCTGTTAATTGAAGCATTTTTGTGTGTTGAAAATGCTGCCAAAAAATGTATGCAAAAGGGTAATGTATTGCTGTATTTATTGGTATTTGTGGGGAAAGCAGGGCCTTCTCACTGTAAGTGATACTCTGAGGTGAACAGTTACTAGTTTGCTATATCTGCAGAAGTGCATGTCAAAACGCTCTAGGTTCCACTCTTGTTTCTTTATTAAAAATCCCCAGCAGTCATTGAAAGACAGACACTAATGTTCCCCTTAATGTCCTCTACAACTGCTTATTAGCCTTTAAATTGACTCTTACATTGTTAACTTAAAAATTATGTGGCTTTTATTTCAGAATTAGATGAAACACAAAGCTGCTCAGACCATTCAGAAATTTCCTGTTGTCCTGCAGTAAATTGTGGCAAACCAATGCAATCTGTGTGACAGTACAGTGGTGGGTTTGGTTTGGTTTTAGCAGGTAGTTTTGAATTAATAGGAAACAGGCCTCCTCTGGGAAATTCATTTGTTGCTGGGACTTGGTGATCTGACATGGGAGTGCTATTATCATTACTTGTGCTTAATGGAGTTTTAGAACTTAACCCTGCATGCTTTTATCCTTTAGTTGAAACAGTAGTCTTTGAAATGGTAATGAACTTAATAAAATGGTGTACTCAATATGGGATTCCCAAATCTATCAAACTTTTTCTTCTCCATACTTAAATGTAATCTTAAAATAGGCTCTCAACCTTTCCAGGAGTCTGGGGTATGCAAGACCAATCCAAGTTTCACCTCACTTTAAAACCACTTGCTTACAAAATCAGACAAAAGTGTCATAGCACTCTATTACTGACCAATTGCTTATTCTCATTTTTACCATATAATAAAATTAATCAATTGGAATATAAGTATTGTACTTATTTCAGTGTATATAGAGCAGTGCAAACAAGTAATTGTATGTTCTTTTTATGTAACCTGTTGTAAAACTAGGCTAATCTCTAGATAAATTTAACATACCCCTTAGAGACCTCTGCATACCCCCAGGGCCTATGTGTACTAAGGATTCCCCTTAGTTGATTTAGGTTATGGATCTGTGCTACCTGTTTAAGGAGAAGACTAAAATGGACTCAAGATGCATGTCTGGATTGTGCAATACAGAATAATGCATTCCAGTGGCATGCAACAACCAGAGCCATTGCCCTTTAATAACATACCATGACTCAAGCTTAAACAGTGAAGCAGCTTCTTTCTGATAACATTCCCAGTTCAGCTGAAGGCTGAAATGCTGTAACTTAAGCAAAGTGCTTGTAGTTTCCACCACAAATCAGACTTCAGTATATTACAAAATGTAGGAGACAGCATGCAAACTTAGGTTAGTTCATATTGTACATATCTTCCACTATCCCATTTTCTTTGTCCACACTAATGTTCTTGAAAAAATAACTCCTTTTATCCCCTCCCCAATAAAATTTCCAATCTCTTTAACAATTGCTGAGGTGGGGGATTTAAATCATTTTGTGGCTCTGACAACCTCATATGGAACCAAAGTTAAAAGATTTCAGTTCAGTTTGCAGACTGGGCCTGTTTAGGCATACTTTATCCCACGTCTGAACATACCTACTAAAGTAAATGATTTGCACTGTGTATTGTAAATTGTATAGGTTCCCTTTTCATTCCACCTCCCAATGACTTTTAAGAGAATTTTCATTTAGTGAGCTTGTATGCGGCTCTTGAGTAACCCCTGCAGGGTGAGTAGGGAACTCTGTGTTTAACAGTGCAGCTTTGGCTGACCAAAGAATCATGTTGACAAGTTCCAACAGGAGTAGCTGTATTCACTATGAGGCTGGAGTCTAAGGCAAGACCTCGAAGGTGGTGGGCAGGAAGAAGAAATATGGGAAGCCCTAAATGGATCACAGAGGCCTATCCATTTCTCTCCACCTCCTTTTTATTTATTTAAAATTCTTGGTAGACTTGTTTTCCCAACCTCACCCAACACTATTTTTTTCTGGACTTATGAAGTGGCCTTGAAGTCAGTGGTATAATTATACAGTCTACTGGGCAAGCAGTTAGAATTAACTCTTAAATCTTTATGTTTAAAGGTACAAATATTAAACAGTGGGAGACTGGAAAAACTATAAGCAGAGATATAAGCCCCTCCTTCCTCCTGTGTTGTGGAGTGGTAAGGATAAAGAAGACACTTAGCTATACTGTGCTTTTCTGATGTGTTGGAATGCCTCTTTTTAACTTTTCAATACTAAATTACACAAGAATGGCTAGTTTGTTTGCTAAGGTAGTGACTTTCTCTGGTGGGGAGAGGGGGATGGTTTTGTTCTGATGTTAGGAAAATTCCTGTAACTCCCTTTTAAAGCTCTATTTCCCTATTGGCAGCAAATCAGTCACCCTAACCTTGAGCGTGTGTTCTAAAATGCTTTTATTTAAAAAGAGCTCATTTATTTAAAAATAAGTCTCAAATCAAATGGAAAGAATATGACTGTCAAAACTCTTCTATAAAACAGCTTTGCAAAAATATGAAATTTACAAATCAAGCCATAAAAGGTATTTTCCAACTAGTGTATTACTGTCTCCAAACAAATAAAATTGTGCAAGATTGTTCTAAAAGTAAACCACATCTGATCATTTTAGTGCAATGTGCACTATAGGAATAGTCCCTGCTCCAAAGTTTACAAGTAAAAGGTAAAGGAACAATACATAACATGACAACAATGGTCAAATATTAGCATATCCCTAAACTATCCTCTAGTTTGCCTACAATAAATTAGCCAGATCACAGCTCTGTTCTGGAAAGATATTTTCAGAAGATGAAATACAGAGTTAAGAGGGAGATAGTGATGTATTCTGATAGGTAACATTGCAAATGGTAGACTGTTCAATTGGAATTGTGTAATTTTTCTAAAAATCCAGATCATGTACCGGGAAACATTAATTTCTTTATTAGAAAAAGAAATTGCTATGTAAACTCAATCTCTGGCCTGTATTGATTTCTATGAATGTTTGAAAGGTTACTTAGCTGGAATGGCAATGCATGAAACAGTTGAACAAATGCTCTAGTCAGGGAGAAATTTATTCTTGAGACTGAAGTATGCAAATACAAGTAATCTCAGCTTTCTTCTCAAACTAGATCACAATAAATGTCGTAATGGAAGCCTTTTGGAGTGAAAAAGTAAAGATTAACCATAGACAGTTGTGTGGAAAGCAGGCAAAATTACCCAATAAATTGTGTATTGCTGATGGATAGATAACGTTTATTGAATAATTTCTAAGTCCTACAGCACTTGAGAAGGAACTACAGAATAATTTAAACCCTCAGTTTTTCCTCCTTGGTTAATAATATAAATAGAGAGGTAGCTCTAGAAGCACTGAAATTTAAACACAGAAATCATGTACCACTGGATTATTACCTGGGCCTTTTCTCAATTGTGTTCACTTAAATACCCACAATTCTGAAAACTGTTCAAGATAAAGAATTAAAGGGAGACTCTATAACAGTAAGAGGCCTGGTAACTGGTATTGTGATTGGCCTTCAACAGTGCATAAAATCTAGTATAAGATCCATTGTAGTTTACTCACCAGATTGCTGGTATAGAAATCGTTTTCCTCTGGGGCAGGAAAGCCCTGGGAACTGGCCTTTTTGATTCCTAAGGTTTTTCTACACATATATGCAAGAAAGGTCCTTTATTTCAGCTCACTTCTAACTCTTCCATGAATAAAAGTCTGTAGCTTAATTTTTAGTTACCTGGATAGTCTATCTCCCCTGGATAAAAGATGATGAGTAGAACTGGCACCTGGAAGCTCCAGAAACCTCTGTGGATGGATAATAGGGTGAAGTATGTGGATCTTTTGAGTTTTGCTGTATTATCAAATCTTAAATGGGACTCTTAGAAAGGTCTATACCTTATACCTGCTCCTCAACTAAATGAACATGGAGAGGGGGTTGCAAAAAAAATGGGAACTGTACCCAAACATTTGTTGTTTTACCAGTCTTCTGACTTTTTGTTGCTCTTGTTGGAGGAGGGAGGGTACAGTATTTCCATATGTCCATAGTCAACTCCCTAATTTCACCAGAAATCTTAGTTTACTTTTAGATTTCAGTGTGTACATCTCTCTGCCCTGAAATTGTCTGTGTTCAACTCTTGGAACAAAGCTGTTTTGCCTCTTGCTGAACTGGTCAGTTGCAAATAAATGGGAGTTGGCCCAGTAGACTGCTGGGTCAAGAGACACTGACCACAGATTTCATAATGCACCGAGGTTAACTCCCAGATTAAATGAAGGTTTCTGCTGTCCCAGTTTCTAATTCTCTTAACTTGTTTCCCTGGAGTATCCTAAAACTTGCCAGCAGCTTTGCCAGAATGCCTTTCTTGATTCCCAAGTGAAGAGTAAAATGTGAAATTAAAACCTGGGTTTTTAAATGTATTTTTAACCTACATTTAATTAACGTTACACCTGCTGTAGAATTTTCTTTTGTGCTATGAAAGAGCTGGGTCCTTGGGCTTTCATGCATTCTCTGGACATTTTTCAGATGCTGAAATTTTTGTTAGTTCTTTTAACTCAGAGAATGACTCTCCACTTCTATTCATCTTATATCACAGGTCCTCCAAGGTGCATATACGTGCTTCCCTTCTGCTCACCCAACTGGAATGTCTACCGAAGAAAATGGATGATCAGTCACACAATTCTTGTATTAATATGAAATATTTACCCCTTCTGTTGTTCTGAAAACACTAATCCTCACAACATTCCTGGATGGTAACATAATGTAAATTGGGAATAAGTGACATGCCAAAGGTCCCCCGTGCAGTATCAGAGCTGGGATTGTAATGCAGGAGTTTCTAGCTCCTAGTCTAGAGCATAGGCTCTGTCCAAGCAAACCCTTGTCACTGCAAGGCAAACGTAGGTCATATTCTAGAAGTGCATTTTTATTGAAAACATACAGGAGATTCACATTTAATTGCACTTCACTAATGTCTCAGGATAGCAACTTAAATGGCTATATGCTCTGCCTGAAGATGTGCACATCCTCCGTGTGGGAATGTAATGGATCCCATTTGTTATGGTTACAAACAGTTGTAAAATCAAAGATGTTTATTATGCTGCTTCTCCAATGAAGCCACTTTGCCTTCCTTTGTTCAGAAACTACAAATATCTGTCATGGTAAGAGGCATGCTCTGGCACTAGTGTGTTGTGTTCTGATTGTTTATGCACACACAAATGGAATTCCCTAGTGTATGAAATAGTGTTGGGTGGAGGGGAAATGAGAGCCTCATGGAACAATCTATATTCAAGTCTGTTAAATTGAACCTGAACGTTTTGCATTCAGTTTGGCTGTACTCCATTCTGGGTAAGGCACCTGGAAAGATTGGAGAAGGGATGGCTACTTGGAAAAGCCTGTGCCCCTGGACCTCAGTGCTGGTACAAGGCAGCCACTTCCTGGTCCCTGAAGGGACATCAGTGCTGAACTCCAGCTGGGGAGGCTTTCTGTGCTAGTGTTACGTAAACATCAAGTCCTGGTATGGTAAACTACAGAGTTTATCTCACTTTATGCTTACCTCTCAAACATCTTTTGGCTGTGCCTACCCCTTTAAATATCACTAAATCCAGCTGCATTAAAAAAAACACTCTAGGCATCTACCCGACAAATTGTTTAGCAGGAAAGTGGTTAAAGAGAGAGCAAATTCGTGCTTTCTTCTTTTGTGAGTGAGCTTTTTTAATGGTATCTTAATAGATTTAGAAGTCATAGCACACAGGCTAATAATATTCAAACAGCGTGCTGCATGACAGTTGTGTATTTTGCAAGCACATTATAAAAATGAATACCGCAAACAGGTATCTCATTTCATGTGATATATTTCCACTGGGAAAAATATATATTGGAATACATATCGGAAGGCTAATAATCCTATAGCCTTTACACTACCGTGGATATTATCAGTATATGCAACTGAGGGCAATAGAAGGCTGCACTAATAAAACATTTTTTTCTCCTGCACATATGAACAACCACATGAAGATGTTAGGGGACAGGGAGGATACACAGGAGATCTCTAGCCCCATTGAGGAAGACATCAACAGCTCAGGGCTTGTCTACATCAGAAAGTTGCAGCGCTGGTGAGGGAGTTACAGCGCTGCAACTTAGGAGGTGTACACATCTGCAGGGCACCACCAGCGCTGCAACTCCCTGTTTGCAGCGCTGGCCGTACTCCCGTTTTGTCTCGGGTGTAGAGGATCCAGCGCTGGTGATCCAGCGCTGGTAATCAAGTATAGTCACTTACCAGCGCTTTTCTTGACCTCCGTGGAATAAGCAGGTATCCCAGCATACCTGAGGAAGCCTCTGGTAATCAAGCTGGTCTCCTTCCCCGGCTTGCTCTCGCGTTCCCCGAACCCCGAGCAAGCAGGTCTCCTTCCCTGCGGTTTGCTGGGTGGTTCCGGGAAGGCGAGAGCAAACCGGGGAAGGAGACCAGCTTCGCCGCGGTTTGCTCTCGCGTTCCGCGAACCACCCTGCAAACCGCAGGGAAGGAGACCTGCTTGTTCGGGGAACGCGAGAGCAAACCGCGGCGAAGCTGGTCTCCTTCCCCGGTTTGCTCTCGCGTTCGCCGAACCCCCGAGCAAGCAGGTCTCCTTCCCTGCGGTTTGCAGGGTGGTTCGCGGAACGCGAGAGCAAACCGCGGCGAAGCTGGTCTCCTTCCCCGGTTTGCTCTCGCGTTCGCCGAACCCCCGAGCAAGCAGGTCTCCTTCCCTGCGGTTTGCAGGGTGGTTCGCGGAACGCGAGAGCAAACTGCGGCGAAGCTGGTCTCCTTCCCCGGTTTGCTCTCGCCTTCCCCAAAACCCCTTGAAGCCGCCCAACAGCGCTGCAGTGTGGCCACATCTAACACCACTTGCAGCGCTGGTTGCTGTAAGTGTGGCCACTCTGCAGCGCTGGCCCTATACAGCTGTACTAATACAGCTGTAACAACCAGCGCTGCAAAATTTTAGATGTAGACATGGCCTCAGTAAACAGTCCCCTTCAGTTTTCTCTTGCAACTGAAGGCCAAAAGGAGGGCCAGAAAGACATTCCTGAGGAAACTAACTTTCCCACCCAGGACACATTGGCAGGGCTATTGCGCTTTATATGTCTGCATCTTTTCTGGACCACTGAGAAGGATAATCTGCTAGGGTGAGTAGAAAGTATCCCAGAGGATCAATTTCTGGTGGGGTTGGTGGATGTCAGCCCTTACAATTTGCTGTACTTCTAAATAAATTTGAAAAAAAAATAACTGAGTACAATTCACTGTTGCACACCTTATTGTAATAATGAGATATTTTAGAGAGGAAGCATTTAAACCACTTGTAAATATCACCACTTGCAAAAGTGAGATGGAATACCACAGCGTCGAAGCAAAATGTACTGAGGCAATACAAAGCTTCTGCACCATGGAGCTGGGATGACTTGATGCCCCAGTGTGAGTTTGGGGGAGACTGGCAGTCGCTAGGCTAAGTAATGTGCAGTAACAAATCTTTGAAAACTGATTCATTGTTAATAAAAGTGTTAGGTGGGATGAGGTTTGTTGCAGATTATCTGTAAATTCACATTGCTGTAAATAAGAGCATGGTATTTAAGGTGTCCCTACACCTCCAACTATCAGTGTATGTTTTGAACCTGAAAAGTCTTAGCAGGATCTAGTGCATGTGCCATCAAAGAGCATGAACCACAGCAGAGGTATATCTTTCCCTAAGAGAGACCAGGGCTCTTGGAGAAGAGATGCTGTGTGCAATGGGGAAGGGAGATGGGTCCATGCCCACAACTTTTCTTGATTTTTCTCGTGTTGCAAGAGCATGGCTCTGCTGTATGTACTTTGTAACGTACTCTTTAAGATACCCAAGTCAGGAAGAGGGTCCTGCTCAGTTCTGTGTTGGATAATTAAAAAGGGGGAATGTAACAGCCAGCACTTCCTCTGCCCCCAGTTTTCAAACGAGAGAGCCACTAGAAGGAGAACTTCTCCCGGTGGTTGGGCAGTCAGCACCACAGGACCTGAGTTTCGGTGACAAGAAGGATTATGAGAACAACCCCTAGAAGAGCCTCAGGTAAAACAGGTTAGGAACAGTTTTTCTCTCAAAAGCCTTTGGCACAGCACATCTACTTTGCTTGTGGTTTTATGCTGATTTTAACTCTTATCCTTGTAGGTTATTTATGTTTCCAGGATTGTGCCCTGTGATGACTATCAATTATTTAATCTGTTTTATTGTAAATTGTCTAGGACTCCTTGGTAGCTGCAGTATAAATTATTATTAAATTGACATAGTTCTCACCATCATACAAAGTGTGAGGGCCCAAAATTAGCTCAATCCAGTCCTGAGAAGCTCATGCTCACAAAAGTGTAGATTCATCTTCTTAGCCATAAGAGAAGGAATGTGTGTCCCAGATGTGGTGATCCAGTCATGTTAAACCTTTTCCTGTGTTGGAAGTGTGCTCTTAAACAGGGGTGTCCCCATTCACGAATGAGCCAAAGAAGTAATACAGTATATGAAATTCTAGTTTCTCACTGTTGGAGATGTGAGTGCCTGGTTGTTTTTTTTAATGGCTTTATAGAGACAGTGTTTTATAACCTGGAATGTTGTCGTTGCCAGCAGTGTATTATTGCCTAGGCGGATAAGGCCTAGGACGGCAAATTTGCAGGGGTGGCAAATTTATAATAGCAGCATTTTTGTAATCATGGTATCAATGACACTGCGATTCTACCACTCATGGCGCGTATTGAAACCACCAATGACGGCGCAACACCATTTAGTAAACATACTTGTGGGAATCCTAAACGTTAATAATATGACCAGAAGGAAGAAATTAAGTGGTTCTCAGTTTTGGATCCATGCGCGGTCCCGCGCTACAAGCGAAATCACGCTATATAGATACGCGTTCAAGCGAGGGTCGGCTGTACTTGTAATTTTATTTATAATAAAACCTGTAAATGTTCAATTATTTTAATGATATTTAGATTACTTTTAGTTCAAAAGAATTTGTAAAAAAACTTCATATGGGGCTGGGGACGGCAGTTATTTCAGGGCCTAGAGGTGGCAAAATCATTAATCCGCCACTGGTAGTTGCATGTCGTTTTACTAACTTACAGCACCCAAAACTAACTGGAAAGAACAAGTGTTTAAATATTGTGGAATTCATGGGGATCAAACTGATGATTGGACACACACAAATCCAGATTGTAAGCAAGGAAAGCAGTAAGTGTCCTAATAATAGGTACCCTAAAACAAAGCACGTTGGAAATAACCACAGAACTACTAGAAGGAGAGCAGAGTGTCTGCCAATTCTAATGTGACAAAAACAAAAACATGACAGTTCACAAGATTTCTTGATTGTGTCAATGTGCCTGGTGCAACAAAGGGAGAGCATCCTGGAAGCTGGAAACCACAGCATGTAACTAGCACTATTGGTTTGGCCACAAGAAGGGAAAAGGCAGTGGAGAATGTAAACATCATTATATACAGCTTCCCTTTCCACAGCCATGGTGCCATAAAGAGTGTCCAATATCAAAAATAATCCACTTCAGAGTTTAACAAAAGTAACTGCAAGAAAAGGTTAAGTTTTTAAATTGTTGCTTGTATTTCAGAAAAGAAATGAAATATATTAATGATATTAATAATTGTCTTTCAAGTTAGAATGTTCAGGAGAACTAAACTATTCATTTGGGGCCTAATCCTGTGAAATGTTTAGTGTAGCTTTAATTCTCAGTGAGTGGTCAGCATGTCTCAGGAGCGGGCCCTGGAATATAGTAATGAGGTGTGTGTGTGTGTGTGTGTGTGTGTGTGTGTGTGTGTGTGTGTGTGTGTGTGTGTGTGTGTAATCTGCTGCAGTGTTTTGAGTCTTTAATGA